>NW_024609881.1:45855571-46192600 GCF_016920785.2 Ixodes scapularis | reverse complement strand
AAGAAAGAAAAAAAGGAACAGGACAACGTCTCAAACTCAGCTGAGTTGAGTTTGAGACGTTGTCTTGAGCTGAGTTTTCAGCTGAGTTGAGTTTGAGACGTTGTCCTGTCCCCTTTTTTTCTGTCTTCTTACACTTTTTCTTTCAAATTTCATTCCCAGAGCTGAGTTTGAGGCGTTGTCCTGTCCCGTTTTTTTCTGTCTTCTTACACTTTTTCTTTCAAATTTCATTCCCAGAGCTGAGTTTGAGACGTTGTCCTGTCCCCTTTTTTTCTGTCTTCTTACACTTTTTCTTTCAAATTTCATTCCCAGAGCTGAGTTTGAGGCGTTGTCCTGTCCCCTTCTTTCTGCCTTCTTACACTTTTTCTTCAAAATTTCATTCCCAGTCTCAGGATTTTGCATCATGTACAAACTAAACTTACTATATGCCAGCGTCACTCGGGCGGCGTTCGATCGGATTACTACCAGCGTGCAAGGGGGTAGGAGGGCAGTTTGCCAGATCACTTCAAGGTTTTTGTGAGCCTCAACCACCTGCCTGCCCCCGGCCGTTTCGAACTGGATGAGTATCGTTAAACAGTGCGTTCGTAGGATCGCTACTTCGTGATGCACGTTAATGACCACCCCGGGCCGTCGGTCACAATTACTGATCTATTGTCACACGTCACTCTGCACTGGCACATATTCCAGCACATCCCGGACACTCGTCGTCTCATTTAATTGCCTGACCAACTTCGCGCAGTCTAAATATCACACCCGAACTTTTCTAAACCTGATTTCGTGAAAACCAGTGTGGCGTGAAAACGTTATTTGAAACTGAAACTGGTGGCGGAACATGAAAACCCGACTTCGAACTTTGCGCAATTGGACATAAAAAAAATTTAAAACCTTCAAAGATTTTTTTTTTTTTTAATTTATCCCTGAAAGAGAATCGAAACCTTTGACCTTTTGGAACTTTATGCAGAAAGAAAATCGAAATCTTCGAATTTATCGACCTTTGTCTTTAAAAATTCGAAACCCTCGAATTTTTCGATTTTACATCTAAAGCAATTCGAAACGTTCGAATCTCTGGAATTTAAAATTAGGGAAGTTCGAAATCTTCAAATTTATCGAACCTCAAGTAAACAAAAATCGAAATAATCGACCCCAACTTTTAGAAACTGTGAAAGCTTCGAACTTTTTGATTTCGAAACCCCGCGATTTAGGAAAGTTGCGAATTTTTCGAATTCAAAACTCCGTACGGTCGAAAATATAGAAACCTTTCGAATTCGAGCATCAGTTCAGGTCGAAAATATCGCAACCTTTCGAAATCGAACCTAGGGTGGTTCGCGGCATCCCTAATCACGTGCAAAAATAAATATGTTCAAAAATTCATTTGCAACAGCAAAAAAAAAAAGATTTTGTATCAAAGCGATAGGCAGCATTATCTCCAATCTACCTTTCAAATTCAGGTTCCGATGATTTTAGTGGTTTTAAGTACTATTTGTATCAGATAAGCGATTTTATCTTTTTCGGTTTTGAAACCGAAACCGAAACAGGGTGCCTATGGCAGGTGGCGCTAGCTATCGCCCAAAATCTCCCCGCTCATATCTTGTTTTGAATGGGCGTCCATAACTTTGCTCTCGGAGGCGCAACTTGCGGAGGCGAGTCGTCGGGTGACGTCGTCTTGTGCGGGCGTTCGCCGCTTATTTTTTACTTTTCAGAACCTTAATAATGGGCGTTTCTTACTAGTACTTTGTTCAAGTGTGTCAAACGGTATCCCGGAGACGCCGCGTCTAGTCATTGACCGTTGGCTGGCAGCGAGAGGGCTACGAAAACTTCAAACGGCCGGTGAGCACAACTCTTTTCTTTGTTCAGAACGAAGTGTTACTTTTGCCGTAAGCTTGCTAAGCTATGCTCTGACCTTTAGCCCCTTTCCCTGGCAAATCGCGAGCGCTTGTTTCGCACTTGGACTCGTCTTCGTGGTTGTGCGACGGCACCGCGTTGTATCGGATCGCCTACTTTTGATGCTCCTAACGGGGCTTGTAACAGTACCGCATCCCTCAGATGTCCACGTAACTTTCTATTGCGATGTGGCACTGGCACAATCAGTTTCGTGACTGCCGCAACATCGCCAACAGAAATATTTAAACTGAAATGTTGCGAGTGATTTCCGAATAAACTACTCCGAAAAAGGCAGAGAGAACTTCTGTGGCTCGCTCGACGCGCTCCGCCACTTTCCCACGGATCGGTTGGAGCTAGAATTTTAGTAGATCGTTTTCAGAGGCTTTGTACTGCTACGGGCGCGCGCTTCAGAGCATGCATCGAAGTTGCAGCGCGAGCTCCCGCTACGAATAGCGTGGTCTGAAAACACGGCCGCTCGCCGAGCGCTCTACCGGCTCCAGATTTACCAGCGGCACAAGAATCCGCCCGGCGAGCGCGTGCTATTTGCCAAGGGAAGGGCTACTAGTATGCTTGTGACCTGGGCCGGTTTGCTGGATAGCGACGTTGTGTTTGTCCTTTACCTGTCTCGGCTTTCAGTATGTCGAATGCGCCAAGCGACTGAGAGAGAGGAAGAGACGAGTGCGCGAGGACGTCAGAACGCTGAGCTCTGGTCGGATTGATTAGTGGGTAGACCTAAAGCCCTTGGTCTGCACTGCATGTGTCGAACACATTCTGATGCAAGAGCATAACGCCAGACGCATTCTAGCTCGTTCGACAAGTGACAAAGGCAGCTACATTTAGATCTACCCACTAATCATTCAGACGAAAGCTCGGCATTCTGATGTCCCCACGCTCTCTCGTTTCCTCCTCCCTCAGTCTCCTGCCCAGTATTGTTACCTTCGATTCCCGTTTATGTCGTCCAAGTTTGCCACGTTTACATAAATCCGACTTGAGTGCGTAGACTTTAATTATTCTCAGAATTAAGCCGATACGCCAGCATTCACCTTAAAGGGGCCCTGCAATCATATTTAAGCGTCAACCTTTTTTGCGGTTTCCACGTCTCTTCTGGTTCGGGCAAGCCAGCGGGTACGGAGAGAGTAACTAATTATCAGTGCATCATATTTTAACCGGACGACGCGGAAACCTCCTCCACTTACGGGGGTGTTCCGCGGTACCAAAAGTGCACGAAATGCGAGGTATTTGCTCCTGGGCTTACTACTGGTGAGAGCCGCTAAAGGCTTCTTTTAGTCGAAACACAAAATATAAGTGGCGAGAACCGTCTCAATTATTTATGCAAGTAGTTTTTGTTCAGTATTTTAGATCAGAATAGAAACAAATGCAGTTTATAAAGTCAGGAAACCAGAAATGACCTGTCGACATACCCGCCTCCAAGCGGTAAAAAAGGCGGCGCATACTAGAAAGGAATAGTAGGATCAGGCTCCAACGAGTGGCGAGCATAGAAAGGTCCCGGATGTATGCAGTGGCACTGCGGTCATTTACGGACTCGAGGATTTGACGGGTTCCAAGCGTTGCGAAGCCTTCGGCACAGGTTTGGCTTGCTGTTTGGCCGTTTCGCGATATGGCAGCGCGAAGTGGCTCCTGTTCTGAACAGATCTTTACCCCGTGTTTGCTGTCGTTTGTGGCCAATGAAGTGTCATGCCGAATTAGTGTTTAATCGTGCAGCAAATGCAATGCGAGCCGCCCTGGCTGCCTGCTCCTACAGCCTATCCAGAACATGCTTTAATGGCGCCCTCTCGAGCTGTCGACGCAGAGTGCGGCAGCCATGAGCGCTCGCTGCGCTCACTACCCCCCTCTAGTTTACGGCCACTGAAGTGGCCAAAGACGTCATGAAGGAAGTTATTTTTTGCATTTTTTGTAATTTTAATTTGCCTATAACTTTTAAGATAAAGTGAAATTCGAGGGGGAAAAAAAAGTTTCATTAAGTTGCTATGTTTAGTGCGCTCAAGTTCGGTGCAAATTAAAAACCAGTAAAAAATTCATTGCAAGGCCTCTTTAATGCTCAAGTCCTGTGCTAAGATGGCACCATGTTGTGTTACATCTCAAAGTTAAACCAGCATTTCCAACTCAAGCCGAACATTGTAATCACATTTTCTGTCTGGTGTTTTGCATGCGGTGGCCTTTCTGATAGCATAAAGATCTTAACCACTGTCTTTGATGCTCTGCAAGAAGTTACAGCATGGAAGAAAGCGCTGAGAGTTCTGGGCCTTGCCACTCTAGAACCGAGGGAACAATACTGCACACGACATGGCGAGCAAGATCGTTTCCAACGGCTTTCAAGACACTACAGCTACTTCTATCATGGTTGGACCACAAGGACGAGAGGTTCCAGTGCAAGCAGGAGCAGCACTGAGGTAGGAACTACTTTTTCTGCAGTACCAGCACTTTGAGCTCGCGACGCCATTCCTGCTTACAACTTACTCTAGGGGCTCCCTCCGATGCGCAAGGCCAGAGCGGGTGCCGCCCTCGCCGAGCAGCTCAGCTATTTGCGACTCCAGCGAACTATAGGGGCGCGCCGGTCAGGCAGTATGGCGGGCGAAAGGAGGTTGCTTTCGTCGTTCAGCACGCTGACCACCATAAATTCTTTCACAGCAGCGTAAGATCGGTGTTACATGTGAAAGCAAAGCGATTTTTCGACGGTAGAAACCTTCTTCTAGTCAGTGCGTAGGAATGACACAGCGGAAGCATAACAATAATTACTGGAAACAATGTTTGTTTCTATGCTGCCTACGTGAACCAAGCAGCGATAGCAGACGACAGAGTGGAAACAACCTCCTCTCCTGAGCTTCTCGGTGTTGCCGCTACGCTGCGTTGATTTCGCTGGAGTCGCCAATATTCAGCTCATTTACAATGGCTAGAAAGGTTTGCGTTTCTTCTCGAGAGAAACTTACGGAGGGACACCCAGGATTGTGCCCACTTTTTTTCTGCTGCCAACAAGACAAGACTCACCGCCTCCATGTTCTCAGCTAGGCACATAGCTAGGATTTTGATTCGGGGGGGGGAGGAGGAGGGGGGGGGAGGGGATTGGTGCCCGCTTTTTGCTACCAACTCTGCCAATACTGAGTTGGCAGCAAAAGGAAAAGGAATGCTATACTCTAGCTCTGCAATGCCTATACAGTTACTCTATATCTGGACTAAGCGCAGCGCTCGCGTTAAACCACAAAACTAAAAAAAAAAAAAAAAGATCGCAAGAGTGCAAAGACAGGAAAGGACCTTGAGACAAGTTGAAAAATATGCCATCTCGGGATCGTCCTTTTGTTAATTTTATTTCTTATGTTTTGTAACAAGTCGTCGCAGACTGTCGCCGCGAAGCGGCTGGAATGGGTGGACCGGGTAGGTTAAAGGGATACTGAACCGAAATTTGGATTTCGCAAAGTAAGGCTGCAGAAGTGTTGAACCGGATTCTACGAACTCCAAAACATCCCTCGTACATCGATATCTCAAACGGATGGCTATTCGCGACTCCAACTAACTATAGGTGGCGCCACTCATTTTCCAAGATGGCGGGTTTAGTGAGGGTCAGAGATGCGTGCCGCTGTTGAGTCTGTCTAGTGTGCAGGCTTCACTGAGCGACATAAATTATTTTTGGTAATACGAGGAAGCTAATGTTTTATGAGCGCAGGTCAGCTCTTTAACCTGAAAACAAGAACGGTGTTTAGCGTATTAATTACGGAAGGATGAGCGTTTTAATTCTGGAGCGAAACCGAAACTTAGCTCTATTTTGGATTTAATTTCTCGATAGAGGTCTTAATTTCGGATTCTTTCATGACTCAAGATGTGTCTCACATCGTAATTATTTACTTAGAAAGTTGTTCGCGGAAACTTTATTTTGTGACATACTGTTCAATCCAGGCTGATATTCGTAGTTGAAAAAATCCGTGCTGATATCTGTGCGTTCTCGCTGCCTTTTTCTCGCTCAGATAATTTTCATGGGAAATAATGACAATTATCCCACCACAAGAATAACAGAATAATTCCAATTTTTACAATATGTCCACGAAACGCATAAACTAATAAACGCTGCTCTCACTGCAACATCCCAAGACGGAATCCGAGTCAGACAGCTGAAGTGTGTGTGTGTGTGTTTATAGCACCGCGTGACGCGTAGGACTTCGTATTACATCCAGCGTTTAACTGTTTGTCTATCTTGATAACTATGTCAGAGTTTTTCATATGCTAAAAATAAAACAGAATTATACCTTTCTGGAAAGACTATTATGGTTAAATAGAGTATTCTCGTGATCTTAACGTTAATAAGAGGCATACACTGCCGCGATTTGTATTAATAATAATATTAAAATTCACATATATGACTAAATAATTCTTCAAGCTCTAAGATAATTTGTTGCTTATGATCTAATTTTAAACGCGCGAAGAAATATGACAATGAACACTGTGCCAATTATCATCACTGGTTCAAATTGCTGCATTTTAATTTCAAATAAAATAAAAATAGTCTAAACTCAATGAAAACATTCTAGCTAATGTAAGAAATCCATGTAAAATTACATTAATTGTGGGTAAAGTATATTGTGCTATCAAAGTCGCGACTTTTGACAATCGGCGAAACGACCAAAGTCGCCGCCAGTATACTTCCAGACCAACTGCCCAAAAGTTAAAAAAAAAAGAAAAGAAACAACTTTTTTAATTACTAGTTTTTTCGTAACATTTATTTACTTTTGTATTTGCTCGCCGTCGTTTTGCCAATCTCAGCCTTTCCATTTCGAAGGAACGCCTACCTGCTTGCACGTCTGCTCACTGCAGCACGTTTCGTTGGCGTTGGAAGCCGGTGAAACAGTAGTGAATTTTAATATTGCGTATACGAGCGAATTCAAGCCCTGTGTGTTTGCGTTAGCTTTGCGCGTTCCACACTGCGCGTGCGCGGAGCCCGAAATCGCGGTCTTGGATGGCGCATGGCGATGAGGCGCACGCACAACGTGGGGCACGCGACTCTAACGCAAACGCACACCGCTTGCGTTTGCTTCTATGCGCAATACTAAAACTCTCCAGTAAGGTACAATCCCATACCGGCTGCAGCACTACGTTGGGACAGTGAAGAGTGTTGTTTGCATTTGGAAACGACATTTCGCGAGCCATGATCGCGAGCAGTTCCGCCATGCCCGCTGAGCAGGAGAATCGGGGGACCCTCACTAGAGCGCTTCCCGTTTCCGCCGCGGGAGGGCGAGCGTCGAGCTGGAGACGCGAATACTTTTGGAAAAGAAGGGTGTGATCAAGCGAGTTCTTTGACGTAACTGTCCTCCGGGAGAATTTGAGAATGAGGAGAAGCGGCCTCGCTTCTCTCCTCCTCGCTTCGGTTCACCAGCTTGGCGGGACGTAGCGAGGAGAGAGAATGGGAATCGTGACGTGCCTTGTCTCGTCGGCCTCGTCAGCCAAGTTCAATCGCGCACTTCTTTCTCAAAGAAATATGGCGATCCGTTAGATATATCGCCGTATGTGTGGTATTTTTTGGTTTTGCAACTTCGCGCCTATCCGCTTGGCCTTGTTTAGTTAGCTCGAAATCTCGTTTCACTATCCCTTTAACACGCACGCGCCTTAGTGTTACGTGTGCGACATAGTGGTCGTCCCCCACTGCAATGGCGTGGACAGGGAGGAGGCTTATGGGGCTTCAGCCCTCCCTCCCCTGGTCATAAAGATCCCAGCCTCCTCAGTCAGCCAGCCCCCCCCCCCCCCTAAAAAAATCTATGCATGGCACCGTGAAAGCGGTGAAAGTGGCAAGTTATTTTCATTTTAGGGATTGCTATGGCGCAGTATTTGCTTTAAAATGTCAGGGAAAAAGGTATATTTTGGCTTTTAAAAAGCTGCATCCAGTTAACATCTGCAACGATTTTTCGTGCGGCGAATTGCCCTATGACAAATCGGCCTATTCGACGAATGAACCGCCGACGAGTTGACCGTCGGCGATTTGTCCTAGACCCTCACCACATCATCTCAGCTGCGAGCTACAACGCAGGACGACATTGCATTCCTATAGGACAGGGGTCTCAAGCACGCGGCCAGCGACTCGCTGGGACGCGGCCCGCAGGCAACCGGCTACGCGTTCCGGTTCCTGTGCGCTTTAAATGGCATGCGCCATAGTGATCTCATCACGCCGATTCATTTCCGCTCGAAAAGTAGCTCTGCTATTTTAACGTATTCACATAGTTTATACTTATCTGTGCTCATTTGCCCTTTGTTTCGCTTTATTTTCTTGCTTCCCGGCTTTTTGTAATGTACAACAATTACGCTACTGCTGCAAGCGCAAACTTTTCGTTTCAGGATACATCTCAGCTGCGCGAACTCTCGATCAGCAGGAGTAGCTGCCAAAGATAAAGCTACGAGGTCGGGACTAGATCCATCACAGTATTTTCTCAGTGTGTTGTAATAAAAATCATCAGGAAAGCAAGAACTGTCAAATTAACTGATTGATTTTTTAGAGACATGTTGGGCTTGGTGAATTTCCGAGCGAATTAAGCAACGAAAACGACAGTGCAATTTCTCTCTTGTTCCATTAAAAATGCTAGCATGCTGGTGGGGCGGTGTCATTTTAATTATTGATATCACATGACGTGAGGCCCCAAAGTAGTCATATAAACCAATCAAATCTAAACATGTCGCTGGCAAAACTGTGAGTTACAAAAAGCATAGAGGACGAGGTCTTTTCATTTTTAAAATCGTCTGACTCCCCTTCCCCCCGTTGCGTTGGCCCTCGACCTTTCCGGTATGGGATATCTGGTCCTCAGACTCAAATGAGTTTGAGACCACTGCTATAGGAGGTGCGCATCAGAAACGTTTAATAGGACCCAACAAGGTGGGCAACAATTGCCGGCAACTTGCGACGCGCAAACGTTTCTCAGCGAAATTATGGAGTGTGAAGGTCAGTACACGAGACCTCTCTTGCTTAGGCGACGCAAGTGGACATTACCAGTCGACTGCTTCCGTTGCATTCTCATATTTAAACAAATCTAAAATGTTAATGTGAACCAAGAAACTTTTTTTTCTTCTCAAGTTAGTAATTTGTGTGCAAAATAAAAAGTGTTACTGTATCTTTGTGGCGTTGCAAGCACGTGGTGCTTAGGACTTTCTGTTGCGGTGTAGAAACATTATTCTAAAACACCCTGGCACAGCGCGTGCTAACTCATGCGCTAAATTTAGTGCTAGCATGGGCTCGGTCGCTCCGGCGAAAATTAAATCCGATAGAATAAACACAAATTTGGGATGAAAACAGACGCACACAACTCTTTTAACTCTCAACGAGATTTATTTCGTCTCCGTTCAAACGACGGCCATCGAGCAGGTTCAGGGGAGGGAGCAGAGAAGGAAAAAAGGGGGGGGGGGGGTTGAAAGAAGAGGAGGGGGAAAAACAGGTTATTTGCGGCCTTCCCTCAAGGCCCCTGTCCCTTCCGCCCAGTTCAGGATGGAGGAATCTCATCTCCCTGTCTGAAAGGGCTAGAGAAGCCGAAGCAACGTTAGTGACCGAGCTCTTAATGGCGTACGATTCGGTGACTTCCCTGCCAAATCTCTGCCGGTGTCCTCCCAATACATGCATACCTTCGTATCTGGGCGAACAACCGTCGCACTTCATACGGTGTACGACTATTGGATGCATGGAGTCGGGGGGGGGTTTGCTCACCTCTCGCGAGTGTTCCTTCAGGCGCTCATTTAGGCGCCTGCCGGTCTGCCCCTATATACCCCCCCCCCCCCCCCCCCCCCCCCCGAAAAAAGGATGGTATAAACCACCTCCTTCCTGCACTTAACAAACTGCTGTCCGTGCTTTTTGTTGCATTGGGTCACAGAGGGTGGGGTATTCACCATTCTGCACATTTGTTGAAGCTTTTGCTTGGAGCTAAACACTACCCCTATCTCGAAGTGATAGGCGAGTCCCTTAAGGCGATGTGCGGTATTGTGCGAGTAGGGGATAACTGCAAAATGTTTTTTACGAGGAACAGGAGCGGCTGGCGGTGCCCGGGAGGCAGTGATCAGCCTCTTTAGTGTCTTTGCCACTAAGTCTTCAGGGTACCCTGCCCTCTTTAGCCTCTCTGTCTGTAGAGCACGCTGTGCGTGGTGAGATGGGGGCACGACCTGGTTCCAGAGGATTTTAGGAGTGAGTTCACGAGACCCCGTTTTACTGCTTTGGAGTGGGCACTCGTGAAGGGCGGACCGGCTTTTCTGTGCACTATCTGAACTCCCAGCATATCCCATCGGGGTGCATCTTCAGGTGCAGGTCCAAGTATTGAAGACCGTCTTCAGACGGGTCTTTTCTCTTGAAGGAGAGTCCGGTGGGTCTCGAAGCGAAGGCCTGAATGACAGACTCGGGAGGGGTCTGCTTTGGGTGCACGATCAGATAATCATCTACATACCGGAACACCCAGCTCTCCGGCGCGGTCTCCTCCATTCAGCTCCTATGCACAGCGTGCACAGCATGCTTCTACAAACAGAGAAACTAAAGAGGGCAGGGTATCCTGAAGACTTAGTGGCAAATACACTAAAGAGGCTGATCACCGCCTCCCGGGCACCGCCAGCCGCTCCTGTTACTCACAAAAAGCGTTTTACAGTTATCCCCTACTTGCATAACACCGCACATCGCCTTAAGGGACTCGCCTATCACTGAGCAAACTCCCCGACGACTCCATGCATCCAATAGTCGTACACCGTATGACGTGCGACGGTTGTTCGTCCAGATGCGAAGGTACGCGCATATTGGGAGGACACAGGCAGAGATTTGGCAGGGAAGTCGCCAAATGGTACGCCATTAAGAGCTTGGTCACTAACGTCGCTTCGGCTTCTCTATCTAGCCCTTTCCGACAGGCAGATGAAATTCCTCCGTCCCGAACTGGGCGGAAGGGACCAGAGGCCTTGAGGGAAGGCCACGAATAACTCATTTTTCCTCCTCCTCCTCTTTCAACCCCCCCCCCTCCTTTTTCCTTCTCTGCTCCCTCCCCTGAACCTGCTCGATGGCCGTCGTTTGAACGGAGACGAAATAAATGTTGGTGAGAGTTGAAAGAGTTGTAAGCGTCTGCTTTCGTCGCAAATTTTGTTTATTTTTTCCGATAGTTTAAGTATAATTACGAACACGCTCGTTTTTAATGTTAAATCCGGTCGCTGTAGCTATTTTACTATACGAAGTTGGTACTGGTGTGGGCCTTTAGCGACGATGAGTGGAAGTCTGGAATAATAAATAAAAACATGCTCTCCTGGCGCAATAGACGCAGTGGTTGAGTTGCCAGCTGACTCCACTGCTATTGAAGTAACAGGGCAAAGATACGCTAGTTGATCATTTACTGAGATAAAACAACAGAGCACTAAAGGCTGGTTTTGGAGTAGCCATAAATATTCTAAGAATGCGAACCACTTCATAACGGCAGCCACGAGCGAGAGTTCAATGTTTGGTAGATGGAGAACGGCAACCTCCCTGTTTTTCGTCTGCTAGCAGAGTCGGGAGCGTGCCCTCTCTCGTTTTACCCCGCCGACCCTGCTGAACTTCCCGGATGTGTGGAGAGGGTGCTGTGGTCTAACAAAATGGCGCCGCCCTGAGAGAGCTAAATGAAATGGTCTATGAGCTCCCTACGGGAGCCAGAGTTGCGCATCTGTTTTCCACATGCTGCCGCACCGCTAATCGCCGAGATCCGATCACGTGAGGAGCAGACTCAAATGCCGTGCAGGAAAGTAGACGTTGCGTGCGCCCCGGCATACATTCCCCTGCTTTCGGGCGAGCCTCGAACGCGCGGCGCAGATATTCGCCGAATTCAGTCAGATGAGGGATCAACGTGCCATGCAGGAAAGACGGCGCTACGGGGATGAGCACGCAACTCTGGCTCCCATAGGGAGCCTATACAGGAACTCTGCAAGCACTGGTACCACAGATCAAGCAGTACCTACCTCTCCATGCTTATGCCGGAAACTCTCAGCCTCGGGGTTCGGTCGTGGTTGGCGCCAGGCATGTAGCAAGTGGGGGGGCCCATAGGGCTTGGCCCCCCCCCCGAAATCTTCCATTTTGCTGGGACCTCCTGTCCCCCCTCCCCCTCATACAGCATTTTGTCATAGGCGGCCCCGGCCCCCCCCCCCCCTCCCCTCCTTTTGCCCGAAACAAAATCCTGGCTACGTGCCTGGTTGGCGCGGTCTCGCGCGGCGAGATGCAGCAGTGTCCTGTGAGCAGTTAGAAACAATCTCGCTCACCAGGGCGTGCACAACTACATCCTCTCCTTTCCAGAGTGAGGGTAAAAACCGGATTTTAAGCCTTGTTCAACTTCTTACTAACTGTGCAGCAATATTACCAATTCTAAGCAGTCGCAAGAGATTAAAATCTGTTTTTGCACCCTCCGGTCACAAGCAGTCACAAGTTTGTGAAACAGCCATTACAAACGTTTCATTTCAGTTAATTTATACCGCTAAAACAATATCAGTTTTGAGCAGTCAAAGCAGGATCAATCGAAACTTCGAGTTCAGACCAACATCCTTTTGTGAGTTCTTAATAGAGTATTCGCACGACTAGGTTTCTCCCTGAGCACAGGATTAAACGTCATCGAGCTCTAAACTCACGTGCTCCGCATCACGAATGTTCTCAAATCCCCCCAGCTCGCAGGGAGCCGAGGGGAATTTGTGACCGGCCGACAGAATATCTGTTGTTTCGTCAGAGCGACCAGGCCTCCCCTTTGTCCCCCTGCTTTTAGGAAGGTACCGCAGTTAACAGCAATTAGGTGGGCGCCTTTTTAAAAAAAAAATTAATATGCTTTTTGTTTGACGGGTTTCCGAAGTTCGCCAGCACATTCGAAAAAGGAAAGACTCCGGCAACTCCGACTCGGTTGTGCGAATGCTCGCTTGATATTTCTGCACTGCCTCCTCCTTCTCGTTTTTTCCTTCTCGCAGCTCTACGACATACTCAATTTTCTCCAGCATTAATGATCTCTCATGAGATACCCCGTCACCATTATGCACATTTACAAGGCGATCAAAAGACTTTTAGCTGCACGAGCAGTTTCTTTGAAGCTCACTACCCATACAGGCATTGTATTCGAATGACTTGTCTTCCTTTTTTCTTAAGGGGGCACTAAACCAATGTCTGCGAAAGTCTATTTACGGTCATAAATGTGGACGTGTCTGCAATAGTTCCCGAGGAATCGATTTCTGATGCCGATTTAAGTAGCAATAGCTACTTAAATTGGTTAAGTGCTTCTTTAATTTGTTTAGCAGACAATTGCTAACCGACAGATTAAAGCAGGCTCCTCTGTTCCGTGCAATTAGCTTCGTAATCAGTTGGTCAACTTGACCGTCAAACTATATCTTCGATCTGATATAGATGTTTGATATACTTTCCCCATCACGTGAGCGGATAGTTGAAATAGCTGCAAGGCTATGTCCTTTTTATCAAAGTAGACCATCTTCTGTGGTGAAGCTAAGGTTCTTGAGAGGCAGGTGCTTTCTTGTGGCCCTTGTGGGTTGCTCTTCACACGTCCGTTTGTAGAGCAAGGTTTAGCATGGTGACAGGGTATCTTTTTGGTGGTAGTCTTTATCCGTGCCACAGTTTTCAAGGGCATAAGAGCATTATTTGGTTGACTGACACTTAACTTGGTATTGTGAGTCAAGCAGATTGTCATGGCTGTGCTCATCTTCTTTGTCAATGCTTTCTAAATATTGAGAGGTTATTGTCTGATTGGCCACTAATTGTAACTTGGCTTTGTTACAATTTTTTGTCCTCTGATTCCGAGTTACCAGGTTGTAAACGAGACCGAGGTGCCTGCAATTTGACAGGCTTACTGTGCTGCAAGGTCCATCTATCTTAACAATACCTAGGTGGCTGAGATGAATCTTCAAAGCTCGACTATAATTATTTGTGTGATTTTATTATTTTTGTTGTTCTAAGTGATGGCTTCTTTTATGCTTTGTATTTTCAGAAGTGGGCCTTCAACTCCTTCAGCTGGTGCTGCAAGCCTGCTGGCACAACTTGTGGCCCAGGTACCAGAATGAAGAGCTGAAAGCACTGTTCGAGTGAGAGGACCAGTGGCCCTTGCGCAGCTCGAAAACCGGACCGGGCATTCATCAGAGCTATTTATGTTCCACTTCCATTAGCTCCAAGATGTTTCGTTGGCACCCTCTAATGGTTTCCGTTTGTGACGTCACAAACAGAATTTCCCTTGTCCTGATTGGCAATATTTGCCTCTACCTTCCTGTAATTGGCAGGATTTCCCTCCCCGTTAGCCGGCATTTGGGTAAGCATTATCAGTATACAGGAAGCTCTGGTTCGGCGGATCGCAAACCTCAACTACAGCGACGCTTTTTGTCGTGCACATTGCTAATAGTCTGCGTCACTAGTTGTGTGCAGTGCAAGCGAAGCAACGCCGGGCAAAAAAAAAGGGCAAGCACTAGGAAGGCTGGACAGAAGAAGAGGCGAGAAAGAGAGAGCACTAGGAATGTTAGAGAGGAGGGTAGGTTTCTCCCCTCGTCTGGCGTTGCCTTTGTCTGTCGTTCACGTAATTATAGTCTGTTACAACTCAAGAATGTAAGGAAAGGGAAAGGAAGGCCGGGGAGGAGGAAGCAGACGAATTGCTGGAGAAGAGAGGAGAAAGTTTTTCCCTCTTCTATCTAGCATTCCGTCAGCTTCCTCCTCCCCGGCCTTCCTTTCCCTCGCCCAGTGATGTGATTGCTGCGCCAAACTGCGCCAAGGGTCTAACTCTGCTACATCCTGCTACATTTTGACGAAATATGGGTAATCTGCGCCCGGCCTGCGCCAAATGACCAAATTTGGTCGCCTTTCAAAACTGAGACTAAACTGAGTACCGCAACGAGCACACGTGAGCTAGGTGGCGCAAGCGGCCGCCCGACAAAAAGTGCCCAGCATCAATCGTTCATCCGTGATTCAGAGCCGTATATGTAGAGAGTTTGGTCAATGGGAGGCGCGGGCAGAGTCGGGGCTTGCGGCAGAGTCGGAAAGAGGGCTTGTCATGCTCTCTTGACCAACCAGAAGCCGAAAAGAATCCCCTAGCGGTGGTAGCAGCAAACAGTTCTGATCAAAAGTCTATGTTCGTATATGGTTTTAACAAGCGCGTAAGAGTGAAGTGTAGTAGCTCTTTGTGGTTGAAAATAGGGTTCACGTGTTGTTTTGATCATGATCATGCAGAAAGATGTAAGAACCGAATGCGCCGCGCAAATCTGTTTTGCGCGGGCAGAGTGTGACCGCTCGAACGGCAGATTCCCGGCCCTCGGCGCTTGGCGTACGGATTATGTCGATCGTTCCGCTAGTCGCACTCGTCCACCATCATTTTGGATTGACGTGATTGAAACATACGTGTACCATATTTTCAGCCATTGAGAGTTACTCCATTGCAGTTATCAGGTTTGTTTCTTGCGACCACCGCCAGGGTATTATTTCCTGCTTCTGGTTGGTCACATTCAAATTTCTGAAGACGCCCTGGAACACGCCCAGCCCGCTTTCGGCCAATGGCGCCTCCTCATTTGTCTCCTATACTTCCCAACGAATGGCCAAACTCTCTACATTTACGGCTCTGCTGTGATTCATCCGGTCTTGTATGGTTTTTCCACTGGGTTTTTCCCGCCGTCTCTCGTTTAGCGCTCTCGTCGTCTCGCGTCTTTTTTAAACTTTTTCAATGGTAGACGGTAGACGCGGGATGGACGCGGGCATGTGCGGACGCTTCGACACTAGCGTGTTGGGTACCAGCCACGCCTTCATGCTGTGAAGCGAAACCACGTTTTGGCGAGGCGGGAGTTACTTTTTGAGCTGAAGCACTTGCTCCTCAAACCAACGGCCGTGGGAAAACTATATGTGGTCTCTCTCTGCCTGCAAGTTGCCGTGGTCGCGCGACGTCGGTTGTTGCCGTCGCCACGTCGCTGCAGATATGGTGGTTTCTAAACTGAAACGTAAGGATCGCCCTAATGTTCATCAACATCCTTGTTCTTGTTTAATACGCTACTACAAAAAAAAACTCTTGCTCGAAGACTGTTGTGTCGAAGCTTTTTCGGTGGGCTTTCTTTCGAGGGGGACCCCGGTGCGCGAAAAATCCGTCGCGAAAGAAAGTTAGTGAAGAAAAGTGAGCTAAAGCAAAGAAGGCAATGTCTGCACGGTGAACCCGCACAGCGCGCTTGTTTGTCTCGAGTTCAGTCGTTGCACAAAGTGCTCCGAGAACTTTTTGACACTGGCTCGCAATATCTTGCATCAATGTGCTAATTTTTTTTTTTTTTTTTTAGCTTGTACCTTGCCAGCCAGTCTGGGAAGCACGTACGGCTGGACTGACTGTTTTTTGTCGTATGCTGGACAGTTACATTTTGTGTTCAATTTTGGGAACTAGTTGGCGACGGAGCGGAGTGGCATGGTTTCGATCGAACAACCATCTCCGCTCGCGTGACAATTTCGCATTTCACTGCAGTGGTCACGTGTATCGACAGTTAGAGACTACTTCTATTTATTATATAGCTAGTCAACCTAATGTTGTGATATTTAACACTAAGCTGGTCATTTTGGAATAAATTTTAATATGTGCAGTTTGGTTCTTATCTACCTATAGCGGGTACATTTATATGTATCACTTAACTGAAGCATTGCAAAATGTGGCATGGCATTGGAATTTCAGTTAAATGTTGAAAAACTCCCAGGTAGTCTAACTTGACTATACTTTGTTTACTGCGGCGAGCAAAGTGCCCTTTGTTTGTCCAGCACTTGAAACATAAATTTTTATTTTTCAAAAAATATCAGCTCCAGAAGCCACTTTTGTTGCTCCGAAACACTGTATTAGCTGCCCCAAAAGCCACTTTTGCTGCTCCAGAACACTGTTTTGGCTGCTCCGAAAGGTGCTCCAAAACGGCTTAGGCCAATCACATCACTGCTCGCCCCATCTTCTTGAGCTGTAACTTACTATAATGAAACAGGGTATAGGGGACATGTTGCTTTTTGAAACAATCAAGACTCATGAAAGATTGATAAGAGCCTGTTGGTATGGTTATTTTAGTCTTTAGTGGAATAGACCGATCTCACCTAGCGTTCAGTGCATCTGTGAAGCCGCCATAACTTTAGTTCACAAGAGGCAGGTGGCAGTGCTTGAGACACCTCGTGCCGTCTCGCGCTTTGCATGCGCAGAGCTCCAGCGAGGTTGGGGCACATCCAGAAAGACGAAAGTTCCCTTGATGCATTGCAGCAGCAGTGGCTTAGCCAAACTGGCCTGTGAAATCAGTCTATTACAACTAAAAAAAATTGAAATTATTTGTATAAGTTAGGTAAGTCCTTGTTATATATTTGCCAAATATAATTGTTAGGTGTACATCCTTTAAAGGAATGCTGAAGCGAAATTTTGATTTCGGAAAACAACGCAGAAGCGCTAGGCGGGACGCTACAAACCCGAAAGCATTCGCATAAAGCGATATTTCTAACGGATGGTTGTATTTTTGTGAAAGAAGAGCATGCTTGAACAATGGCCAAAAAGGCCCGTGACGTCGCGATTCTGGTTTCCTCCTCTTCTCACTTTGACTCCGCGAGGCTGTTTCCCCCCCTCCTCAACTATTCTGCAGGAAACACAATGCCGCGATTCTCACTCATCGCATCCTTATTTTACAAAAATATGGCTATCCGTTCAAGATATCGCTTTATGAGTGGTGTTTAGGGGTTGGTGGCGCCCCGTTGAACACTCCTGCTACCTTATTTTGTGAAATCTAAATTTCTGTTCCTTTCCTTTAAGATCTGTTCACATATACACTAGACCTGTGCTGCCAAGTTCTTAATCTTGCTGAAGCTTTTAAAGTACTGCATTAAGTCGGTTTGGGGATGCATCACGCTACGATTTACGACAGAGGTGCCCGAAGGTATTGGAATCACTGCATAAAAAGCTCAAAGAACAAACTTACCTGAGTAAAAGGTAAAAAATGACTATTTTTTTCTGCCTTTGGTGCCCGTCTGCTAACTGTGCACCCTTTGACTGGCTCAATAACTGACAGATGGCGACATCAACCCTAGCGGCTTGTAGCTGCTCAGCAGCCGCCCAGTCACACCAAAATCAGACAACCTTTTTGAGTCATAAATGGTGCACACTTTTTCGGTGCTATAATTGTCAGAACATTATTTTATTTTCACCCCCAATAAATCACATTAAATGGACACAAAAATAATCAAACCGATGGTTCGTTGAGTAATTTCAGCTACATGTGGTGTGCTTTTGGCGTGACCGTGGAGCTACTGAGCAGCCATAAGGCGTCGGTGCCGTTGCCGCCATCTGTCGGTTGCTGTGCCAGTCGGAGGGTGCGCATATACTAGCACACTGGTGCCATAGGTAGCCAAACCAATTTTTTTACTTTTTACTCGGGTAAGTTCATTCTTTGAAATTTTTTCTGCGATGCTTTCACCACCTTCAGGCACCTCTCTGGTAAATCGTAGTGCGATAAATTGTGAAGCCAATTTATGCGGTGATTTGAAAGGGTTCACCCAGATTCGGGGCGTTACAATAGTGCAGTACTATTAGTAAGTGCTGGGAATAGTGCTGACTTTGCTCTTTGTTAATGATCTGATGCTCATATACTGCTGTATCAGTACTAAGTTAAGTTCAAGTCAGCACTGTTTTACTGTTGATTTAGCTCTGTGCCGTATATGTGAGCTATCCCTTATAGTCGTTTCTCAAAAAGTTGATAACTCTTGCATGTTTGCAGTGCACACAATTATGATAATGGGAGGGCGTTTGCTTCTTCTGCCTAGTGATTGTGCGAGAGTGAAGAAAATTATAGTTTGTAGGAGTAAATCGCTAGAAATGTATACTAATTTTAATTTCTTAAGCTTACATGCAGCAAGACAGGTATCCTACAGTTTTTGCAATAGGTCGTTTTGTTTGGTATGACTTTTTAAAAGCTTGCAATAAGCTGTCAATTTTTCCGGCTTTGAAAATTTTTACATGCTTGATGACATTTTTGCAGGACTGTCACTCACCCTTAAAGTTACTGAGACTATGAAACAATGGAAAAGGAAACTAGCACAGAAAGGTAGATAGTTATAAACATGTTTGATGTGAACTGTTGAAAATAAGGGTGTACCTTGTTCTTTCTTTTTTTTTTTTTAAAGGTTATTACAACAAAATTTTAGCACTAATTGTATTGTCTAAATGTTAACCATGTTCTGCCCACACCATGGAGACACCGATTTTTTTTTTTTTTGCTAAAAAAGACGCCGAAACATTATTTAAATAAACCAAATACTGTCACGTCACACCACATAGAAGCAGCACCACTACACGGGAACATGGTGGCAGGCTGTGTGCGCCTGAGCCCTGTCTAACTTGGCTGAACCGGTTTTCTTTTTTCTCCCGTGCCTATTCAACTCCTGCGGAGAGCGAGGAGGGACAACTCGAACGACCAGCTTGTAGTGCATTGACGTCATCAAGTGGCGAAGCTCACAGCCACGCCAGCCCCCATATAGCCTTGACTGAAGGAGAACCAGACGTCACGAACGTGATGCATATCGGGAGATCTTCTGAGACACTAGTTTTAAATGTTTTGTGTCTTTTTGAGCAAAAAATTGGTGTCTCCACTGTATGGAAAAACATGGTTGACATTTAGACAATAAAATAGGCACTACAATTTCGTTGCTATATCACTTTAAAACCATTCTGCCCTTTTACCATATTTTCAATATCAGTAGTATTGATATTGCTTTGAAGAAACTCTTCAATTCACTTTTTGAGAGAAGTCCACTCTCCACCTGGTTTGCAAGGTTCATACGATAACATCGGAAACATCTGTTGTGTTGATTGTGAGTACATTTTAACTTAAATGCTTGTGCTTTTTTGGTTACAGGTCCCTTCCAGCACTACGCAGGAAAGAGAATGGCCAACAGCGGACTGATTGCAGGAAGAGTAATTGCATCTGCCGCTACTACATATAACGAGCAAGCTGCGACGTCTAAGAGGGAGCAGTCAGAGTGTTTAACATAAATAAGCTGAGGTGAAAAATCTGTGACTCTCATATTATGTTTTATCGAATTCTGTCCAGTTTGAGGTAATTTATTTCAATATTTTAGGACTGATTAAGGAAGAACTTTGTACTTATGGTATGGCTCCATCAGGATGTGGCGTACCTCATTGCCGTCTACTGGATTTTCCACATCCACTATGTAAAGAAGGCACATAAGATGCTGACTTTCATTGAACGTGGTTTTGCCGACTGCTACATGAAGACACGGGTGAAGGCACTGGAATTGATAAATTTCTACAGAGCAATCGTGGCTTGTGTACCACAGTTATCCTAGCGTACCCTACATTGTAATAAATACCCCTGTCAGTTAGGCATTTAAATGGCTTTCGGAATGAATTCCTTCAAAGAATTGGTGAATCAGTTCACAATCTTGGCTCTGCCTGTGCCCTTTGGTGTTCGCAGACATTTTTCGAGGAGTTTGCTCTGAAGGCCATTTAAATGGCCGTCTAACAGGGTATAAGCCAGTTTGCGCCAAGGCAAAATGAGCTCTTGTTACACGACATGTGCAAAAAATATTCATAGCGCAATAAATTTATTTCGTGCATGATGCTACCTGCTTATGACTTTCCTTCCACACTTCCTGGCTTTGAAGAAACTCCTAGATGGATGCGAAGGAATACCCCCGTAGGTATACAACTCCTAGGAGGATGTGAAAGAAGACTCCCGTGGGTCCACGTACTAACTCCCAAATGGATGTGAAAGAATACTCCCTTAGGTCCCGGCAGTAACTCCCAGGTGGATGTGAGAAAATAGTCCCATAAGTGCACGTAAAAACTCCCATATGGATGTGAAAAAATAGTCCCATAAATGCACGTAAAAACTCCCATATGGATGTGAAAAAATAGTCCCATAAATGCACGTAAAAACTCCCATATGGATGTGAAAAAATAGTCCCATAAATGCACGTAAAAACTCCCATATGGATGTGAAAAAAATAGTCCCATAAATGCACGTAAAAACTCCCATATGGATGTAAAAAAATAGTCCCATAAGTGCACGTAAAAACTCCCATATAAATGTGAAAAAATAGTCCCATAAATGCACGTAAGAACTCCCATATGGATGTGAAAAAATAGTCCCATAAGTGCACGTAGAAACTCCCATTTGGATGTGAAAGAATACTCCCGTGGATCCACGTAAGAACTCCCAGGTGGATGTAAAGGAACATTCCCGTGAGTCCACGTAAAAACTCCCATAAGGATGTGAAAGAATATTCCCTTGGATCCACATAGGAACACTCTGATGGAAGTAAATAAATACTCCCATTGATCAATGAACAGACTCCCGTACTGCTGGGAGTTCTGTACATACTCCCTTGCACCCCCCCAAAACCTCTGGCCTGCGTGGGAGTTCATTCTGAACTCCCATGCTGCAGAGTATAAAAACCTCCCATAAGGGAATGCGCTAGAGGACAAGCGATGTACTCCCATCTGGGTATATTTTCGTTTAGTGTGTATGATCGCCAGCTACTGTGTCGCAGGTGCGGGGGCGTGGGACACATGTCACCCCAGTGTCGCACGGGCGCAAGACGGTGCCGGGGCGGACCTCATTGTTTTCGCTGCAACGAGCCCGGACATATGCAAGCGAGTTGTCCGGGAAACGGCGGGCAGTAGACGACATACCGGCAAGCGTCTACATGTCAGTGCAGGTATAGTGCAGCAGCCTGTCAAAAAGAGCCACTTGTGGAGCTTCGCATAGGGGACAGTATCTTTCACGGACTCCTGGACACCCGAACAAGCGTCAATCTAGCAGGATATGCAGTGATTGAGACAGCAGTGGCTGGAGGAGCGACTGTTCGAGAAGAACAGCACTGGCTTCGTCTTCCAGCCGGTTGGTCTCAGACAGCAAGCACCGTACGATGCCTAGTGCATTGGCCAGGGGGATCACGCAAACAGCGATCCCTCTTCATGCCAGGGCTTTGCAGGGACATTGTGCTAGGCAGTGACTTTCTTAACGCTTCTGGCATCTCCATATATATTTCTTTGAGTGCTTGGACGATAGGGTCTGAACAACACAAGCCTGTCCCGTCTTCCAAGAGTGAAATCTATGGAAAACACTCCAGTCAGACCAGTAACAAACAAGTGTACAGCTTACAGAATTTGTTCGCCCAGTCCAGTGAAGGCCCTGGTGTGCGGAGAGAATAGCCTGCGATGATCAGTTTCTACGATAGAATAACAGGCCTCAGGCCTACCATAACAAGAAGATGGCTAAAAATGCTCGACATCTGCTGCACGACAACAGTCCTGATGTTGACTATGCAAAGCATCCGGATGTTTTAATCATGCTGGCAAATTTTGACGCACTATTTGACAAACGGCCTGGCTGCACGAGACTGGTGGCGCACACCTTCAAAACTGGAGATTCCGCGCCGATTCGCTGCAGGCTTCGCCCGGTTGATGCCCACAAAAGGCAGATAATATATTCGTGCATCGAGGATCTGCTACAGCAGAACTTGATACAACCCAGCTTTAGCCAGTGGTCCTGTGCCCCAGTCCTGGTTGCGAAGAAGTCGGGAGTGTACCAACTAGCTATGGATCACCGGCCGCTCAATGCTAAAATCCAAGTTCCCGTAAACCCAATGCCACGGACAGACTGGGTACTGGCAGAGTTTGGCAGAACTCAGTGGTTCACAAGCTTCAACCTATCCCAAGACTTCCTCCAGATTCCTGTACGCCACGAGGATATCCTCAAGACTGCATTTATATGCCAACAGGGCGGCTGTGCATGGCAGCAGTCGCTGAGTGGACGAGAAAGAAGCAGCGCAAGGTTGTTGTTGGTTCCGGTGGTTGGAATGAGCGGCCATGATTTATGGTTGTCTTAGATCAAGTGTTTAGTTGACGCTGGAATCTGACAATGTAAAAAAATCCTTATGACCAATGGGCCATTGATTTTATTTATGAATAAAAATGCACAAATTTGTTTCACTTGAATGTTTGCCAAAACTAGACTATTGGATAGATCCATATGATAATTGCATTCAATTTAATTGAAAGAGTGTTCAGCACAACACTATAACAATATTTAACGGAAAAATACAATTAGCTGGCGGCGATTCCGAAAAGTTTTCGATTTCTCCTTCCTTTAGAGAAGGCAAATACAGCGCACAGAAGAATACATAAAGAATACAGGACGAGCGCTAAACCAACGACCCTCAGAAACATACAATATAAAAACGACGCAACGACAACAAAAAGAAACCGACTCAATCATAACCAACATTCGCATTTACTAAAACGGGAGGTCGTAAATTTTGTTCAAGCAGACCGCCCTTTTGTTAGGTGAAAAACGCCCAAGGAGGAGCTGTTTTAACTTTCAAACGACCTGGAAAGCTTTGATATGCCTTTCTTAAGTCATCGGTATCATTCGCACTACAAGCAAACAAGCGTTCTACTCGCACTATACTAACATCATCTGAGATTACAGGTGCAAAACAATTATATGTATTCTTGTTTTCTTGCAGATAATAACAAATTTTTATCTTTATTTCGACATAGTTCAGCTATTTGGAGGCGGTATCTAGTTTGACACATATGCGCCGGTATATGTCTAAATGAAATGTGTCCAAGAGAGGAAACATATGTGCTATTATGTGTCATTTCTTCGTATTCGTCTTTCTCTGCGCTGTAGTTACCTTACCTAGTCATGAACCAACTCGCCTTCATCGCCCCCTTAGCTACCCTCGTACTTCGGTTTGACTCAACCCAGTAAGATTGTTTAAAGAAAATTTCAATCTCAAATTAAAACATACCCCCTTTTTATGGGCTGGTAAATTTGATTTTATGGCAAGGCGACAAGGAACGTGAAGGAAACGTTTAATTCCCCCTCGAAACGAGGGGTAGAGGTGTATAGTTTCGGCTAATACGCGCTGCCTGCTACAAGCTATTCTTGTCATTTTTCCGACGATATCAAAGTCATTTTCGTATTGAATCAGAGTGGTCTCAATATTTCAGTATTAAGCTGTCACAAGCGTCACAGCTTTAGGTTTTAGAATTTCCTGGCAGCAGATATTAAGAAACAATATCAAGGTAACAAAATTTATTGTGCAAAGGTTAAGTAAAATCATTGATTTTGCTCGATTGTTTATGCATAGTAAGTGAGGTTAGCGGATCTCTAATATTTCGTGCGGTTTCTTAATGTTCTTAAATATATTAAAAAAAATCTGCTTTTCCCGATAAACACCTTTTTCCACCTCATATGATTGAATGAAGTTTTTATCTGCAACCTCTTCGTAGGTTCAAAGCAATGGCTTAGAGAGAACTGCCGTGGGTAAATATCATATTGAAAATCGAGTTTTTAGATTGGCAAGGCGATGGGTAAACGCAGACGACAATATTATCATCAGCGTTATTGCAGTGCCAACCTTGTACAGATTGCACGGGTGGTAACGTCAGAGAGCCACTGCCCTTCCCAAATGCTCCACAATTTCCTAAAATTAACGAATTTAGTGCTCTTTGATGACACTGAACTACCTTCTAATAGGAATGATATGTTTTTTTTTTCTTGTTTTTTTTTATAAATGAGAACGTTCATTTACAAGTTCCCTCTGCTACATCCGCACCGCCGTGTAAGTCACCTGCTGAGATCACATAAGTGTAGCGTTCACGGTTTTTCTGTAAAATGACATGTAAAGCCTAAAAAGCAGAAATTATATGTACAGTGCGCCGCAATATGAAAGACCCACTAAGAGCGCTCGGCCACGCGCTCCGAGTGGGCCTTTCATATTGCGGCGCACTGTTCGTACAGAGTTGCACGTGATTAATGTTCATAAAAGCAGGAATGGGCATAATTAGTATTTTTATAATTGCATTTCAGGCGCCGCTTAGGGACACGCAACAAGAACACTAATAAAGTATCTCCTAATGTTTACGGTAAGAGAGCGGGGTCAGAAGATGCTCCGGACAACACATTTATGCTGAATCTTGAAAAAACCAGAGTTTTCCTGGTATTTCCGAGAGATGTCTAACGAATAACGCCGTTTCTGCTAATTAGCAACACGAATTACTGAGTGGGGTTTGTAAGTTGTCCGCCGTTTCCACGGAAGGTGACCTTTACTGTATAAAATTAGCATAAGCACTTACAGAAAGTTAAAAAATGTTTTTAAAAGACGTTCTGGCCACTTAGTTCACAAATAAAATTGGACGAGAAGGGTTGTCGTCAGATGATGATCATAAAGATCACATTCAACAAATATCTCTTGAAAATTTCACTGATATTCGTGGTGAGATTTCTACAATACCAAACGCAAGACTGAACAACAAATTATGACTGTACATTTTTCTTATGCGTAAAACTGTAAGGCCGGAACTGTACATGTGACCGCAAAAATAGTGTATTTCATGACAAAATAACATAAGCATTGCCCAACGCTTAGTGCCCAACAAACGGAGCTCTAACGGTACAACCTGATGCCACAGTTTTAGAACTCACTGTTAACAGATTCAGAAGTTAGAACGGATTTTTAAAATTTTCCACTGGCAAAATTAGTCATGTTATCGATACCCGACGTCACTCATCTTTATGCGTTGGTGGACTTCGTTGACTGACCTCGTCTAACTGTGAATTCCCTAAAATGTTCCTAAACTTTTAGTCAGCAAGTTTGGAAACTTTGGCATCAGGTTCGAACACCGAGCTCTACATTTAGCCAGATACTGAGAGTTTAGTCATTAGTAAATTATTTTTTCGCTTAAAAACATTTGTAGATGTCGTTTGCGCGTTTGTTTGTTCATTTGTTTCTAAAGGCACATTTCCTCTTAAAGGGCCCCTGAAAAAAAAATTTTTTAAACAGTTTGGTTGGGACACGCGTGTCAAGAACAAACTATACGTAAAAAAAGTGAAAGCCGTAAACAACTCCCTGTAACACCGAATTAGAGCGCAGCTCTTGAGGAGGAGGAGGGAAGGGTACGGGGGGGTGAACTGACCTGGGGGTCACGTGACGATGCCGATGATGTCATCAGTGACGTCACTGATGACGTCATCAGTGACGATGACGATGCGGACTCCGATGACGTCATCAGCGATGATGACGATGACGATGCGGATGTCGGTGACGTCATCAGTGACGTCACTGATGACGTCATCGGGGAGGTCACGTGACCTCGGCGGGGGGTCACGTGACCCTGGGGGTGGTCACGAGACTCGGGGGTGTCACGTGACTTCGGGGGTCACGTGACCTTGGGGAGGGGTCACGTGACCTCGGGGGAGGGGTTCATGTGACCCTAAGCTGGTCACGTGACCTCGGGGTGGTCACGTGACCTCGGCGGGGGTCACGTGACTTGGGGAGTCACGTGACTTTGGGTGTCACGTTAACTTGTGGGCCACGTG
The DNA here is from genome assembly GCF_016920785.2 of Ixodes scapularis. NCBI lineage: Eukaryota > Metazoa > Arthropoda > Arachnida > Ixodida > Ixodidae > Ixodes > Ixodes scapularis. Next base: position 46,166,392 of record NW_024609881.1, on the reverse strand, counting down.
ACCCTTGGGTCACGTGACCTCTGGGGGTCACGTGACCTTGTGTCACGTTCAACCGAGACGGACACCGAAATCAGAGGACCCGGACGAACAGGTTACGAAATTTCACCGTATGTACATGTATTTACATAAATAAACAAAAGCGAATGGCATCAGAAACCGTACGGTACAGTATTGTCTTACCCTATTGAAAATTCTCATTTGTATGAGAAATTTCTGTGTCCAATAAACACATATGGATCATACAAGATATATAAGAACATATAAGAACCGTATAAGAACCATATAAGAACTATATAAGAACTATATAAGATATATAAGAACATACAAGCACCATATAAGAAACTAGTGGGAAGTTTCTTATAAGTTTCTTATGGGGTTCTTATATATCTTATATAATTCTTATATACTTCTCATATAATTATTATATGGTTCTTATGTGTCCTTATATGTTCTTATATATCTTGTATGATTCATATGTGTTTATTGGACACAAGAAATTTCTCACACAAATGATTTTTTTTGCTAGGGTAGTCCCCTAGACCCAAGTCTCCACCCCTAGCACTCACAACCTTGAAGTGTCCCGGCTCTGGTGCGCTCTCAGGTCTCTTTCCTTGGGGAAGAACATCATCTTGCCGCTCTGACGGAGGACGCCTCGTTGGTTGATCTCGGTAGATTCCCGGGAGCGGGCCTCGGGTGGGGCTTCCTCCGGAGCGTAGCCGAAGTCGCCCCGTTGGTTAACGGTGGACTCCCGGGAGCGGGCCTCGGGTGGACTTCCTCCGGAGCGTAGCCGAAGTCGCCGTGCTGTTCACCGGACCAGTGCTGTCTCGTTCCTCTTGATGCTCGTTCCAAACCTCTTCTTTTCTTTCTTTTTCCCCACACCACGCATCGGTCGCCTTCTCGTCTTCTTCTATTTCCTCCTCCGGTTCACGATCGTGACAGTGCCCCCAATGTTCGAAAAATTCATCTTGTGAATTTTCTTCTTCTTCGTTTACACTTGCGTGTCCTTTCCCTGGGTGTCTTTTCTCGGCTGTCAGGGCGCGTGCCGCAGAACCCTTCGGGTATCGTTTTACTCACAGCACACGGCCTGTCGTTGAAGCATCCGCATGCGCAACACATTACCACACTCTTGGCACTGTACTAACCCCACCCTGTTTATCAACAGAAACCGGCACGTGTATAGCGCCACGAGATTTCCATGCCTCCCCACGAACCTCAAAACACAGCTACTCCATCGATATACGATTGCCCTACTCAATTAATCCTGAAGGGACATTGTGACTCGTCCTCAGCAAAAAGAAAGAAAACTAATCTAACTGAAACACTGAGAAACGCTGTTTTCCTACCATTACCTACCCTCTGTTAATTACACGTTTATATCCGGCTCAAGTAATCAGCGCCGACGTTATCTTTTCCTTTTATGTACTCTATGTGGAAGCTGTAGTCCTGCAGCTTCAAACTCCACCTCATGATGCGACTGTTGTTGTGTTTAGCCTTGTTGATGAACTCAAGCGGCTGGTGGTCGGTCTGTACCCGAAAATGTTGGCCGTACAAATAAATCTTGAACCTCTCCACCGCCCACACCAGTGCTAAGCATTCTCTTTCTACCGTCGCAAAGTTCTTCTCCGCCTCGCTGAGTCTACGACTCGCGTAAGCTACGGGATGCCATACCCCGTCTCGGTCTTGCAGTAATACCGCCCCTATGCTCGTGTCAGAAGCATCAGTGCGCAAAGTGAATCCCTTCTCTACATTCGGAGCCAGCAAAATGGGTGGCTCGGCTAACGACTGCTTCAGGAGCGAGAAGGCTGCTTCATGCTGCTCACCCCACTCAACCTCATTACTTGCTCCCTTCTTCGTCAGGTTTGTCAAAGGAGCCGCTACTCCCGCGTAGTTTGGTATAAATTCTCGGTAAAATCCTGTCAGCCCCAAAAATGACCTAACCTGACGTTTCGTCGTTGGTCTGGGTGCGTCTTGTATCCGCGTAAGGATCTCTTGCCTTGGTGCGATAAGCCCCAATCCTATTCGGTGCCCCAAAAAGCTTATCTGTCGGAATCCAATTTCACACTTCTTCGGCTTTATTGTAATGCCGGCGGCGCGCAACCTGTCAAATATTGCTCTCAGCGTGTCGAGGTGTTGCTTCCACGAGTCTGTTGCTACCAGTACATCGTCGATGTAATGATGTGCGTCGGGGATACCCTCCAGCAGCTTTCGCATCAACTTAGTGAAAGTGGCTGCTGCCGTTTTCAGCCCGAACGGCATGAACTTAAATTGGTACAATCCGCTTGATGACGAAAAGGCGGTCTTGGCTTTTGACCCTTCCTCCATGGGTATTTGCCAATAGCCTCTGGTCAAATCAAGTTTTGAGAAGAATTTTTTGCATCCCACATTGGCAAACGTTACGTCTAGCCTTGGTATGGGTTCAGCATCGGACACTAACACCAGGTTTAGACGCCTGAAATCTATGCAGAACCGGTTCGATCCGTCCGGCTTTCTCACCATTACCATAGGAGCATTATACGGTGACGTCGATCTTTCGATAACCCCCATCTTCAGCATCGCGGTGATCTCTTCCTCCACTAGCTTATGTACTTTCAATGGTAGCGGATACTGTTTGATGTGTACCGGCGTTTGGATGGTCAACTGGAGGTCGCACGTCATCAAGTTCGGCCTTCCCGGTAGATCTGAAAAGATCTCTTTGTATTCACTGATCAAGTCAAACACTTGTTGTCTTTTCTCTCTGTCTAAATCGGTATGGACTACCACGTCTCGTTTGTCTTGCTGTTTTGTCAGAGAGAGCATTGGAACTTCGTCCTCACCTGCTTCGTTGATGATGTCGCTATCCTCGTCGACTTTTACGGCCACCCCACAGCGTAAGCCGACTTGTTCGCTCTCTTCCCTCTCCTCGTACTTCTTAAGCATGTTCACGTGGAATATTTTGCTTCTTCCTCCAATCTCAAGCTCATAATCTACTTCGTTTTTTCGGGCCGTGACCTCAAACGGGCCCTTCCATTGCATAAGCATCTTGTTGTTATCACTTGGAAGAAGTATTAGCGCCCTATCTCCAGCCTTCATTTCACGTTTGACCCGCTTATGGTCGTAATTTCCCTTATATTTTTCTTTCGCTACCTCCAGACATCGATGGGCCAGCTCACATGTTTCTTCGAGCTTCTCCCTCAACTCTAAAACGTACCCATACGAAGTCTTTGTTTCTTTCTTCATTGCTTCGTTGGACCAGACTTCTCTTAGGATGGCTAACGGTCCTCGTACTCTTCTCCCATACAAGAGTTCGAATGGAGAGAATTTTAAGCTGGACTGTGGTACTTCTCGGTACGCAAAAAGTAGAGCGGGCAAGTACCGGTCCCAGTCTTTAGGTCTCTCCTGGCACATTCGTCTGAGCATTTGTTTTAATGGGCCATTGAACCTCTCCACAAGGCCGTTGCACATAGGATGGTAGGGGGTCGTTAGGAGGTGTCTCATTGACAACAGTCGGCCCACCTCCTTCATAAGGTCCGATGTAAAATTTGATCCTCGATCACTGAGGATCTCTTCCGGTACGCCATATCGGGCGAACATGTCCATCAACGCCTCCGCCACCTCTGGGGTACCAGTGCTTTGCAAAGCTACCGCGTCCGGGTAGCGAGTGGCTACGTCCACCATGGTCAGGATGTATCTCTTTCCCGAATCCGACTTCGGCGTAATGGGGCCAATGATGTCTATGGCAATCCTTTGGAAGGGCGTCGCTATGGTTGGCATGGTCCCCAAGGGTGCCTTACCCACTCTTCCTTTAGGCACGGTGCGCTGGCAAACGTCGCAAGATCGCACGTATCTTCGTATCTCACTCTGCATTCCGGGCCAGAAAAATTCTTCTGCGACCGGCCCTATCGTGTTGTTTATCCCCTGGTGACCCGACATTATGCTATCGTGGGCCAGGGCTACCACGGTTCGTCGGAACTTCTCGGGAAGCACCAACTGATCCGTTTTTCTTCCGGAGCTGTAGATGACACTCCTATACAACAACTTGTTCCTTATAAAGAACTTTCGCTTAGTTCTTCCTCCATGCTTAGGAAAGGTCTTACCGATGTTGTGGAAACATTTCTCGAGGCTCTTGTCGCTTTCTTGCTCCTTGAGCATCTCTTCGGCTGTCGCTTCCAGTGGCGAAACCTGCGGTACCCTCAGTTCGGCTCGCGGCTCTTTGGATTGATCTTTGTCCTTTCCTGTCTCTGTCGCGTTCGCGATGAGCATGGGCTCGTCCTCGCGTTGTCCCGAGCTTGGGGTGTTCTCCGGCATTGATTCGGAAGAGCCCTTGCCAGCTCGTTCTGCACTTTTTTCTTGGCTTGTCTCCTGGTTTTGTTTTATGGACGTCTGCCTGTCCAAATTTCCAGCTGGACTCGCCTCCTCCATTTCGTTCCACTTCGGGTCCGGATCATTAACGCCTCGCACCATCGGCACGTTACCGAGCACAAGATCGTACAGCGGGTTACTAACACACTTCGCCCTTACCCTTCCGGTGAAGTATGGCGTCCTCACCCTGATCTCCGCTTCCGGCACATACCTCACGGTCCTATCGAACAGATAGACTGGACTGGACTGCCCGGTAAATTCCTCAGGTTGAACCATCTCCTTTCGTACAACGACCGTATTACAACCGGTGTCCCTCAAAACCGTTATTTTGCGGTCACCTAGCCGTCCCTCCACTACCGGCATGTTTTCCACTAGAAACTTTGGAGCTCGTCCTACGGCCGCGTTGATCACTGGGATCTTGGCGCCGTTCTGAAGCGTGACATAGGCTTCATCAAACTCGGCCGCACTGCCGTCGCTTTGCTCAGCTAATACGCAGGACGCTTGAGGTCGATCGTTTTGTCTCGTCCCACAATTCTCGGCTCGATGCCCGGGTCTTCCACAATTCCAGCACGTCAGTTTCTTGAACGTAGGCGGGCGGTTCTTGCAATTTTCTGCCTTGTGGCCGACCTTATTACAGAGGAAGCATCGGATGGTTTTTCTGCTTGCACCACTCGTCGCTTTGTCTGTCTCTCCAGCACTCGACTTCTTGGTGCAGTCCTCCATCTTCGGCCTGCTCGCTCCTGTTTGCAACTGGGCCTCTAGATATAGATCCGCTTTGGATGCTACCTCATCTAAGGTTTTGCAGTCTCGTTCACGTAGAAATACCGACAACCGGCTAGAGCAACTGAGTAAGAACTGCTCCACTAATACGCTGTCTCGGAGGGCCTCGAATGTCCGCTCCACTCCAGCGACCTCGATCCACCTGTCGAAATACCCTGCAAGCCGGGCGGCGAACTGCCTCCTCGTTTCTCCGTTTTCCGGTTTAGCTTCGCGAAACCTTTCCCTGTAGCCTTCTTTAGTGTACCTGAATCTTTGCATGAGTGCAAGCTTGACTTTCGCGTAATCTAGCGCGTCTGCTGGGGACAGGCGGCCAACTACCGTCAGTGCTTCCCCGGACAAGCAAAGACTCAACGTCGTGGCCCACTTTTGCTGGGGCCAGTCGAGACCCGTCGCGGTGCGTTCGAAACGCTGTAGATACGCATCTAAATCATCTCGGTCTTCATTAAATTGGGGAATCAACTTGTGAGGACTAAATTGGTGTCCGTGTCCTGGCGGCGCACCTTCCCCATCGCCTCGGATCCTTTCGCGACCCGACGCCGCTCCTTCCTGTAGCGCTAGTCTAAGTTGTAGAACCTCTCGTTCTTTTTCCAACAGTGCTCCCTCCAACTCCCGTTCCTGTCTTGCCCTTGCCCTTTCTTCTCGAGCACTAGCCTTTTCATCCTCAACCCATTTCTTCAATTCTTCCCCTACATAACCTAACTTTTCCCCGGCCGCGATCAATCTGTCGTTTTCCATACTGTTGCGTCCGGTTTCACAGATCCCTAGGTGTCCCGGTCGACGTGATTCAAGCAAAAATTTGATGGAAAAAAAAGGGATCCTGGCAGGCTCGCCAATTTGTCACGTTCAACCGAGACGGACACCGAAATCAGAGGACCCGGACGAACAGGTTACGAAATTTCACCGTATGTACATGTATTTACATAAATAAACAAAAGCGAAAGGCATCAGAAACCGTACGGTACAGTATTGTCTTAGTCCCCTAGACCCAAGTCTCCACCCCTAGCACTCACAACCTTGAAGTGTCCCGGCTCTGGTGCGCTCTCAGGTCTCTTTCCTTGGGGAAGAACATCATCTTGCCGCTCTGACGGAGGACGCCTCGTTGGTTGATCTCGGTAGATTCCCGGGAGCGGGCCTCGGGTGGGGCTTCCTCCGGAGCGTAGCCGAAGTCGCCCCGTTGGTTAACGGTGGACTCCCGGGAGCGGGCCTCGGGTGGACTTCCTCCGGAGCGTAGCCGAAGTCGCCATGCTGTTCACCGGACCAGTGCTGTCTCGTTCCTCTTGATGCTCGTTCCAAACCTCTTCTTTTCTTTCTTTTTCCCCACACCACGCATCAGTCGCCTTCTCGTCTTCTTCTATTTCCTCCTCCGGTTCACGATCGTGACACCTTGCGGGTCACGTGACCTTGTTGTGATCTTGGGGGTCACGTGACCTTGGAATGACCTTGGGGGTCACGTGACCTTGGGTTGACCTTGGTTACGCCGACGCCGACGGCGACGGCGACGCCGCTCAAGCCGGGAACGGGCCCTTAAGAGCTGCGCTCTAAAACATTTTTAGAACAATAATGATGGCGCGAGACGCCCTTTAGTCGATAGTCACCTGCTTCCCACTTGTTTTCTCTCTCGGCTTTTCGGGCGCGTTGAGGAGAGGTCGATCGGCTTCGCCTTCACGTTGAGTTGGAAAAAGCGAATTTCATCACTTTGAGCGAATGACCATTCCGTGATGTAATGGACTTTGCGCTCAGAATTTCAAATAAATTTCTCGCCGTCAATATTTCTCTAAAAATATTTTTCGCGTAAAAAATTTTTTTTTGGCACGCCAGATTGTTTTTTTTTCTTTTTTTTCTTTTAAGGGCCATTTAAGCTCGCCACCCGACCTCTAGATACGGCTTGAATCCTAGGTATTCAAAAATTTTGCAGAAGCGCTCACGCCTAATTTTTACTTTTGAGTGGCTAAACGTCTCATATTCCTAAATTGCCCCTTTCCCAAAGAGGATGACATTCGCTTCGAAGCGTATTTCAAGAGTTTGAAAGAAAAAAAAAACGTTGTTGAATGTATTTGGCAATCAGCAGATGCATTGTTATTTCCAGGTTCCGCCTTTACCGGAATGATCTGTGTGAATGGCTCAAATGTAGGAATAGCTGAGGAACGACCTCCTCTTTACTATATGTTCGGCACAATAGCCCACGAAATTGGGCATTTGTAAGTATCTTGTCGATTCTTTTACATGCACATGTGTTGAACATATGATTCGAGAAAAGCTTTTTCAGTCACCGTCATCGAATCCCATGTTTGTTATCAGCGTCACGGACAATGCGATATGGGCCGATAGGAAGGCCAAGGAAAGAATCACTCGGGCAACAACCTTGACCATGATGTGCCCCGCTATGCGTTTCTTAATCTGTCCCTGATTATAGTGGTGAGCATTACATGGTTTTTTCTCAACATGAACGATATTTACGCAGGCTCGGGAGCACGCATGATGGAAACGGTCCCGTGGGACATATCAAGAATCATCCTGGTGCTGTGGACTGCAAGTTACCAGAGAAATACATGATGAAACGTGCGGGCCATTATAGACCACCTTTCACATTTTCGAATTGTAGTGAAGAGGGGATGCAATTTGTTTTAAAGTAAGCATATGCTTGAAGTTCCCTAGGTGCTGGCATCATCGGAACTTTCTTCTTCTATTGATCCGTGGCAGTTCCCCTTGCAATTATTTCACCCTAAATTGGAGTGAATCGTTTGCCCGTTGATGGGGAAGTTACTTTCAATCCCAGTTTCTTACGTCGTAGTTCACCTAAAAAAATTGTGTTTGGCGCATTGTGGTTGATCGGCATTTTGTTTTGGAAGTTGCATTTTGCTTCACGTTGACAGACAGACGGTTTCTTTACCCTTGAGAAGAAAACAGGTGCAAGAACCCTATTGAAATTACCCTTTTAGCCCTGACGTCTTGAGCCCTTGAGCCCTTTAAAACCCCTTCAGCCATCAAGCCCTTAGTCTTTCAAATCATTCAGCCGTTGAAACCCTTCAGACCTTCAGACCCTTGAGACTTACATACCAAAAAAGCTGTTGTTTTAAACGTGACTGGAAGTTTAGTTTTGACTTTAGCCATACATGCCTTCTGAATCGCAAAAAGAAAATAGGCACCTAAGTGTACTGAACCCAGAGCGCAAGCAGCTGTATTTAAAATTAATCAGACCAAATAGCAACAACCTTGTTCTTTTTGACAAAATATTCTTCAAGGTAATCATTATGTTGCTTTGTAAATTCCTGAGAAGAACAGTAGTACAACTTGCAAAACTGTACAGGTGCACCACACACACACATACACTGTCAGCAACACGTTCAGAAAAGGTCACAAACACGTAACCAACGTCGGCCGCCTTTGAGGTAATCTAACCACGGTCGCGGTGTCGTCCCTGTTGTCGTACCGTTGTCGTCTCCGGGGTGTTTTTAGCTTACTGGACGATGTCCGGAAGCCGAAAGTACAAAGAGGCGCAATAAAATAGAGGACGAAAACAGGACGACACGTTTCTCCAATTCCTGAGAAGGAATTATGCGTAAAACTGCACGTCCTGTTTTCGTCCTCTATGTTGTTCTCCACAAACACCGTAACTTAACCAGCACGCTCCATTTCCACGAAGACGCAATGGGGAACTGAGAAACATCCTCCCTTTTCCGCACGCGGAGCTGCTTTTGGAAATAGATCCCCGCGCGGGAGGCAAAGTCGACACTGAGCGACAGCTTGTTGCGGTCGCCCGGTGCAAAATGCCAGCGGCTTCTCCGACGGATATAGCCTCAAGGTTCAAATGATTCCTCCCACATATCTTTAAAACTATATCGATAGGTCACGTGCGTCGCCGAAAAGATTCCGACAGAGCCGAAAGGCCTCAATAAATATGGGGGCCTCTTACACCCCTCAAACATTTTTCATGTGCACGTAATGCCCCTTAGAAAACTTTGATGGGCATCTAAGACCTCCCAGAAATCGTTGAAGGGTATTTCAAGACCCTTCAGAGATTCTGGTGTGCCTCACAGCCGGTATTTTAATAAGGAAGCGCAGTCACAAGGGCTGGACTAGCCGAGATGTATCAAAATGTTTGGATAAATAGTCATAACTTTCCTTCTCTATTGTAATGAAAACTTGTATTGTAATTTTTACCACTTTGGGACATATATGTGATCGTGCGAATAAGGTTAGAGAATAGGTTAAATTCTGTCTTAGCGATTGAAAAGAATAAACCACCGAGCCTGAAGAGTACGCGAACGACGTGGCCCATTACCTTCTTTACTCGCAGCATCACCAGGAGGCCACTGGAATCTGACAATATATATGGGAGTGAAAAGGGGAGCAAGGGGGTGTGCTAAAATACTTCACTAGGGACTGTATTTTGAAAGCTGGTTACACACACTTGCATTCGACCGCGACTGCGCTACAAGCAAGTTTTAAGCCACCTGTGTTTGTATATGACCGGCTGCGAGTAGCCAGTCGTAAGCAATCATAAGTTTGCCTACGACATTTCGAAAAATGGCGCTACTCTATTATTGGACCCTTCAGTGGGTTAGCAATTAACAGAAAAATTAAGCAAGACTCGTAACCGACAGCTGAAGAAGCGCCGAGCGCTGTGCATATTGAGCATATCGAGTATAATATTAACACTTGCCAGTGAATGAGTTTGCGACATTAACCGATAAAGATATCGAATAATGAGGGACGAAGCTAGAAGCGTTAAAAACGCCGCGCATCGAGTTCCTTAGAAGCTGTCAGCGATATTTGAAAGGAACTGGCAGCTCACCTGTCATCGGAGAGACCACGAGGCTTAACGTTCACAATGAAAATGCATACTATTGTGGTTGTGCCGTTAATCTCGATAAAAACAAATTATGGTCATTATATCAACTTCAATAACACATCAAAGCTTTTAGCTAAGGGTAGCGGAATCCAGCAAGCATGAAAAATAATCGTTTTTACAAGATTCCTAGTAAGTCCGTAGGTTGTTTAGTGCAAACGAACTAAACCGAAAGAAACATATCAAGGGTGATCGACTAGCTACGCTCCCAGTCACACTGAGACAACAGTTGAACAACTCTCCATAAACATGAGTAAAACGCGTTTAGGGTGACCCTGTCACATCGCAGCATCAACAACATTAGGGCAACATGCTGCTGCCGTCAGGCAACCGTGTTGGCCGATTCGTTGTCCGACCACCCTGTCACACCGCGCTGACGGCGGTCCCAACAATGGGAATACTCCGCCATCTTAATTCTTTACCTTTGTTCGTGTGTGGCGAGGAGTAGCTGGGAATGCAACTCTACAAAGTACTAGAGCGCACGAAGGGTTAGAAATTACCACGGGAGGACATCGAACAGTGACTGGATTTCGAAAACTTGACACGACGACTATTTTCCAGCCTTTATATTATCAAGATGCTCTTCATTCGCTGAAAAAGCCGATATCCCTATCCGAGGAAAGTGAGCTCGCTGATATATGTTCGGGATTTACGCCACCGAATGAGGTGTATCTGTCCGGTTCTTTCTATCATGCAAATTTATTCCTACTGTAAATTTTAGTTAGCACCGGCAGTACCCCAAAGCATCTTTTGTAGCGTGGTGTTGACCTGAGCTAACAGTGCTTAGAGACTGCGACACCGACACGATCGGCTTCCATAATAATTGGTGGAATGAATATTTTTCAACACTGTCTCTTTGCCTATTGCCTGCTATGTGATCGCTCCATTCCCCGAAATATTTTGGGTATTTCGGAATCAATTCGGGTGTTTGGTAGCGGCTGTTTACAAGTTCCAATTTTCAATAATCATAATCATAGGGGTCGTTTTAATACTTCAATTGTTTAATCTTTGCTTTTCTGCATTATTTCAATAATACATTATCAGCGGGAGACTAGGTGTGCCATTTTTTTCACTAGCAGTGATGCTAGCTGGGCTCTGGGTAGTCTTATTTTCAACACGAGTCTGAACGTTCACGACCGTAGCTGTGACCATCTCGACAAGCCCGTTCCGTACTTACGCAGTAAAAACATTCATTAAATTTTTTTCGGCTGCAAGACAGCCTTAATTATTGTAAAATGACATTTTCCAAGCTTTTATTTGAGTAAGCTCTTAAAAAAAGACGTTGATATGGAATTAGCTCTGCCATTAAAGCTATCTGTGTTGTGGTGTTGCCGGTCCAAAATTCGCTCTGCCAGCCATCAAGGCAGCACACTTTGTTCAGCACAAGTCACTGCTGTTTTTGTTGCCGATGGCTGTCTTAGCAAGGTAAAATTTTCGTTGTCCATGTTGTGCTGCTTTTGCCGCGATGCAACAGGGTTGACGGATAACACGGGAAGCGAGCAATAAGTTGCCCCGACTTTTGGACATGTTGTGTGGCTACTGCTGCTGCTGTCGTGTTGCCTCAGGGTGACAGGGCCTTTAGAGTTTTTGTTGGCACGGATTTTGGGTAATTACTCCAATTAAAGAGGCATTAGTATATCGGCGGCCTTATGCTAATTGAAGGATTCTTTTTTTTTCTTTGTGTCTTTTCATTAAAACTTTAAATGTTGTATCCGTACCTCTCCCATTGCACACTCCGAGATTTCGGCATATATTCATTTTAAAACATATATTGATCGATTTTTGTCTATTTGCAGGCTACGTGGGGAGGAATGCTGGAAAACAAAATCCAACTATGACTTTTTTGTCGTCACTAAGGAGGTTGCGGGCCGCAGAATCACACCGGAGATGTTGTGTCGACGCATTAACCCGGAGCAATTCTCTTCGGCCGTAACCATAATTCCCTTTCCCCTCTTTTTTACCTATCCTCAGCCTGCAAACCACTCCCATATCTCTCAGCAAATCGCGCAGCCCGCTGACGGTCGGTCCAAACCGGACACGTTTTGTGAAGCCACAGCACTTGCCGTTATTGGACGTGAACGGTTTCCTTACGTTCCGTGCCGTTCCACTTTGGGACGTTTCTTTTTATAAAGCGCAGCTCTTAGACGCCCGTTTCCGGCTTGAGCGGCGTCACCGTCGCCGTCGCCGTCGGTGTAGCCGCGCGTTACATTATGGGACGTTTCTTAAAATGATGTCACGTGTGACGTCACGAGGGTCACTAGGGTCACGAGTGACGTCGCGAGTGTCGTCATGAAGGTCCCTCGGGAGGGGCATGACGAAGGTCATGCACGACCTTCACGAGGCCTTCACGAGTGACGTCACGAGCGTCACTAGGGTCACGAGAGATGTCACGAGTGTCGTCATGAAGTGACCTTCACGAGGCCTGCACGAGTGACGTCACGAAGGTCACTAGAGTCACGAGTGACGTCACGAGGGAGGAAGGAGGGAGGAGGAAGAGAAGGGGAACGACGAAGATAGGATGAGGGGACGAGAATGACAGGGGGTGGAGGGAAGAGGAGGATGATGGAAGGGCAGAGGAAGGAGGAGAACGGGAAGGAAAAAATGAGAGAGAGAGAGAGAAGGAGAGGAGGACAGGGCATGGAGGTGGAGGAGGAGGAGGGGCATACCCTCCTTTCCGTACTTTCCCCTCCTCTTCCTCAAGAGCTGTGCTCTAATTCGGCATTACAGGAAATTGTAAACGTCTTTCATTTTTTTTTTCTTTCCTTGGGGAAGAAGTAATTTACGGCTTGCGTTCTTAGACAGAAGCTTGAAGCGTAGTCATCACGTGGATTCGGAGTCACTCACACGCTCTGTTGCCTCTCGTCAAGACCCCGCTGTTTTTAGTCCCCAATCTTCCGAAAACCAGAAAGAGGAGGGGACAACAGCGAGGAGGCGAGGAGGAAAGGCCTGCTGTTTGTGTGGTTGATGTCCTCACTGAAAACGCAGGGGCGCGCCACAGCCTTTACGCTTTTTAGAGGCGTGCGCACTTTTTCTTGCTTGCCGCGCACTCCTTTTTTTCTGTTTGGGCAATTCTTGAGTCGTGTCGTAATAAACACGTTTCCAACAACAACAAAAAACTACCTTTCAAGTAACGTCTATTATGTCTGTGCTGTGTCATGAACAGTACGATCTTAATTTGAGGCTTAGTATTTGCAGTCTTATGTAAGAACAAAATCTCTCTTAATTGTATTTATTTCCATTACCTCGAACGCCTCTTGGGTATTGCATGTAGATGGACTAGACCGTTGGATATGAAACCTAGACATAAACGGACGTGAACTTGATAAACATGTACCAGAAATAGAACCTGCACAACATAAATAAACTTCCAGAAAAAGTCAGAAGCATGCTTAAGCTCAATCTTTTCAGCCAGATCACACAGGCCCATAGGTCAAAAATATGTTAACATTTCCTTATTCGCGGATAATTTGTTTCAATTGATAAAGGAATCGTTGACGAAGACGCTTATGCATTTGCTACAGTATATCTGGTTATGTGAAAATGCGTTCTACACGATTTGGATTCTTAATTAATGTTGGAAACGTTATCAAACATTTGTCCCACTGCAAATATTTGAAGTTAACTACCTTTCTTACGACAAATATTTCCAGAAGATGGAGAACTGCGTCATAACGTGCCGTAATAATGTGACCACCAAAAACGGTTCCTACCAAATAAAGGAGAACATCCACTTCGCTCCATTTGGCTACCCGTGCGGGGATGGAGGAAAGGTAGCTCTCTCAAAATACTCTTTTTTTTTAAACTTTCCAAGCAGTTTGGGCGCATGGGTCTGTCTGTTTAGTGTAGAAAAGGGAACGTCTCAGTAAAGTAAGCTAGAGCACCGACAATTTCAGAAACGAAGAGTGTACCGGGTACTGAACATCTTACCATTGCTCGGTAGCCATGAAGATGGCAGCATCAGTGGATAAGAACGCCGAAGTACTAATCACTTAGTCTGAATCCAGAACATAAATGACCACACCCTGCGATTCTTAAACTGACATCCATTATGCGTGTACTCCAAGAACGGCTTACCAGTATATTTTCTCCTAGCGAACACTACGTGCACAATTAATTTTATATACATTTTTAATTAGTTCGACACATTCTAAGAGCAAGTAATATCTGGCTCCAATAAATCTGCAGTAATACACAGCGCGTTTTTTTTTTGGTCTTCAGAGATTCGTTTCCAAAAAAAGTTGTGATAGCTACACATATGCGCTCTGTCCAGGTGAGTTACACGGCTACGGGGATATAGTGTAGGGGGATTAAGGTCACGATAAATCGAATTATTAGCTAACATGCGTTAATTACTTTTTACAGTAAAAATCAACATGCGATTTAAATTAGAAACTCTCTAAGAGTCATAGGGAACAAATCAATCGGCAATGTTTTGAACGATTTTGGGCGCATTGGAAGCGCAGTAGTGCGCTGAAGTTACCACTCGTACAGTATTCACAAGGCTGGTGGTGAGGAAACACAAATGAAATAGAGAGCGAAAAACCGCGCGGGTGAGTTATCGCACAGGTAGCTTTGTTGCTGCTGCATGAGTGCTACATTTATCGCTCCACCCCTCTTTCCGCTTGCACCTAGTTTTTCTGAACAATGACAGATTATGTGGTTCCCGACGACGCGCTGGAAGTTTCTAATTGGAACCGAATGTTTATTTTTACCACGTCAGACGTTAATTATTAATACTTTGCTTGATTAGCCGACTTACCTTGACAGTTAATCCATATATTACGTCCCCCTGGCCGTATAACTCACCCGAGCAAACCGCGTCAGAGTCGCTTTCCAGGCATTTTTTCAAACAAATCTGTTCAGACTAAAAAAAGCTTACCTAAAAGCTTAAGAAGCATCGGGCGTGGTTAGTCCCGGGCATCTAGCTATCATTCCTCAGCCAATGAGAGTGCGGCATTAGCGGGTAAGATCGCAGAAGAACCAATCAAAGAGCAAGAAGCGGGAACATAAGATGCCACACACTTCAGTGACAACTGCATTAACACGCTATGGGTAAGCTGCGTTTGACAACTTTAAGTTCCTTAATGTCTTCGGCCTCACAGTGATGAGAATAATGAGATGCCACCGCGAGTACGGTAGACATGTCTGAATCCAGGGCTAGGCAAATATAAAACTAATTAGAAATACATATACTGAGGTACGTGGATTTCAAGACAAAATAACAGATACAGAAATATCCCCGAGATATTTCTGCGAATACAAAAAAAAAAAAAAGATATCCTGCAATGCAAAATAGATTTCTGAAGAAGCAGATTTCTTTCGGAGTTTTGGTAGGTGCGGACAATGCAATTCGTAACGAATGAAAATTGTGGCGTTTGTGTTACTTTGTTTGTGTTACTTTATGCACCACCTAGATACGTTGAACTCATCATCTGTGCACAGCTGCCATCCCTAATGAAGCGAAAATATAATGTCGCCCCCAGCGACCCATATAGGTACAAGTAGGGTGCATCCATCTTTCCGCTCCGCTCTAGAGTGGTACCAACTTCTTGTTACCGTTTCCCCAGATCCTCTCCCACCGCCATTTTTTCCCACTTCTTATTTCGCTAAACGTAAACAACGTTGACTTTCTGTAGTCTCGACACACCGGCAACACTGTGAGGCCACTTCCGTTTCCGTTCATAAGAGAAGTCGGAGGCTCAGCGGGATGGCGGTCGTCGTGGCTGTCGCACTTTTTATTCGGGTGTTTCATATTTTGAACTTGCGAGCAGGAACTGTGCGTTGCATTTATCGAAACGCGAGTTCCCGCGACAAAAGGGAACCCATCAGACCGGCATTGAACGCTGAAACCTCGCCGTCGGAATGAGAGCGGTGAGTGCTCCCTAGCCCTAGCAAAGATTAGCGGCGTAGTCCTAGCGCACGACCGGCGAGTGTGACAAAATGGTCGACAAAAACAGCGGAGGTTGCCATGGTAACGAAGTAGGCAACACTGGATTTTCGGCAACAGGGGCCCTAAACTCGTCAAACACGAAGTTGGAGCCGAAAGTTGACGGAGCGCGCCGATTGGACGCTGGCGACAAAAGCGCGAAGTCATCGTCGGGATAGTCCAATCGGTGCGCTCTGACAAACTTCGGCCCCAACTTTGTGCTTGACGAGTTTAGAGCCCCAGGTATCACAAACGTTGTCGTTACCCTAAACAGCGGAGCGGCGGAAACATGTAGGCACCCAAGGTACTAGATGCTAACGAATGCCTGCCTTGCTTGACAAAAAGCATCTGTCTGAAAAAACGAAAAAAAAGAACCCTCGTTTGCTGCGACGGTGCGTCTCAACTTGTCCTACGAGGTGCACCTGAGTCGCCCAGGGTGAAAAGATTGGACAAAAAGAGCCGAACTTCTTTTTATTGCAAAATCAGAGGAAGATAATCTCCTCTACTCTCGATGATTTGAGGTTTCAGTTTTCCTACTCTCCCCTTCTCGGGAGTTCGCTCTAGCATAGTGGAAACATTGAAGGACTTCACGGGAAGAGCTTATTGTGCAATTCATTTAAATATATCTTTCTCCGAACCACTTTTTGAAATTTAGTTTAGGGCTTTGTAAAAGTTTATATGGCGAGTTCACCAAAAAGGTGTTTTCTTCAATTTATTGTAAAAATTCATCAGTTAAAATTAGGCATCGAATGTAACGAAATAACGAGATTGCTACTGAGATTACAATTCATATTTGACATCTACCTCGAAAGGAAGATACAGACACTTAGAAGTGTATCTAAGATACTATCGGGGTAGATGTGTACCGCAATACTGCCCAGCTCTGTCTATCTCTGATTTCACATTGAACCGAGCTGATTGCCAGCAAAAGAACTCTCGAACTGATATAAAAAAACGATAGCAGATTTACCAAGCCCCGCTCATCTATTTCAAGCCTTCTTAGTCTGATGTTACTTACCAATCATTCTTTCACGTGATTCTATACTAAATTGCGACTGTGCTATGTGATGGCTGGTTCAAAGAAACCAAGCCATTTCGGCGTGTCACATGTTGCTCGCACACACGTTATAACCGGACTGAAAACAAATCAGGAAATTTCGTCACAAATTCCAAACAACTCAAACCTAAATAAAAGTGATCTTGACGCGGAAGGTGTTTTTCCCTGTCCGTATATAATGCGTATACGTGTATGCTTGTTTTGTCTTAAGTTGTTCGCACATGTATACACAAATGTAGTATATCTACATGTATTCAGGAATATCTTGCTTACCTTATTAAATGTTGGTTAAATGCTTATTTGTAATGTACATGATGCTCCAAAAGCCGAAACCAGACCAGTACGCGTAACAAAGAGCTTCTACGTTAAAACTTCTTCGTGCTGCTTAAATTGCGTATCATGCGTAATTTGAAGGCAGGCTAACATTCCTCGTTGCCTCGCCACGAACAATTTGAGAAATCCGAGATCAAAAATATGCACTTTTTTTCAGCGGTGCTGGTTCGGAAACTGCTCAAATATTGAAAATAAAGTCTGTTAAGCAGTTGCAAGTTGGAAAATGGCGACCCAAATGTCCACACCTCTGAAGAAGTATAAATAAAAGCGCTTCTTTTTGACCTGAGTATTGAGCTTTATATGAGCAGATAATCACAATAAATTGATCTATTTACACTATCTTTCTATATTAGAATACCTATTAGAATATTTTATCAACCTCATTTAGCTTCAACTTCAGGAATTACATGAAAAACGGAATGCAGGGACTTAACCTAAACATGTCGTTTCACTTTAATTCCACCGGAATTTGAAAGTTCCCTCGCGGCCGCCATTAGTCCAGGTCCTGATATCTGTCGTGCTACAAATCAACAAAGAGCGAGAGCACTGTAGCAACTTGTATCATATCAAACAAGGCAAATCAGTTTTATTTCTTAGTTGCCACAGTACAATACAGCATGTTTTATAAAAAGTTTATGTTTCGATTGCGCAGGATAACCCTCTTACATGTTCGCCACGATAGCCAACAAAATTGTACATTTGTAAACATCTTATCGCTTCCATTATATACAGATGTGCGAGGCACATGACCCGGGAAAGAGTTTTTGGCCAGCGACCCCATGGGTCTTATGATGGCATCAGGGTCAATAAAAATGCAGAATAAACACATAACGCCGAGGAATGAATAATGCTGCAAGATTCTAAAGCACATTAAAACCCAATTCGCACGGTCGTACAGGTAGGTCGCTTTAGTTAAGGGATCTGTATGGTCGGCGGCGGATCAGTTCGTGATCCTCCGCGCGTGGTAAGTGCTCGCAACCCAAGAGCGCTGACAGATTTGCTGATTGCAAGGGTACCTATGTTAAAGGTACCTTTATGCTGGCTGTGTGAATGGGGTATAATATGCCACTCACACGGCCAAGATACCTTAAACATAGGTCCCTTTGAAATCGGCGAATCAGCCGCTTTATTGGGTCGCGAGCACTTGTGACGCGCAGAGGATCCCAGACGGATTCGCCGAGAGCCATAATGACCCTTAGCTAAAGGGACCTCTGCGACCGTGTGAATGGGGTATAAAACGCGCTCGGCGTTTCCTCAGCTCTCAGCAACTATACGGCGTTCACGTTCGTCTGCTTCCTGCGAAGCTCGTGTATTTCTTCAGCCCCAAACGCGACCACGTGTTTTGTTTCCCCCCGACCTCAACCGTTACTCCGCATGCCAGGCTGTCTCGTCTCCGCGCGTATAACTTGTGGGAATTCCCTTGCTGGCTACCCGTCTCGGAGAATCACACAGCACACCGGTCCAACAACACGGAGGTATTTAATGACCGTTATCACCCGCGCCGCGATCCCAGAAGCCCCCGCGCATACGCTGCGACGGTCCTTTATCAGCGGCGGAGCGCCGTTCGCGTGGCCAGTTGCGCCTGGCCCCCTCGCGAAGCAGATGACCACTGACGATTTGTCCGAGGGGCAACCTGGGCTAAACTCTTTGAATCCCCAGGTTCCCCACAACCTTGCGCCTTCTATATTGTGCCCTTCGATTGGCGTGCTTCTCCTCGAGTTCCGATGCGCAAAAGACGCATTTTGGAATATAGTTGCCCGTCGTGTTGGAAGTGTTCGACTAGAGTAACTGCATATACTCCGCTTACGGAGCAGAGTATCGCAAGGGTGCCCCGAGGGCGGCCATGTTGGATCTAAGGCCGTATTGCGGGAAACGACCTTCGCTTCTTCAGGATATCGGAGGCGAGGATGGCATAGCCACGGCCACTCGATCCCCCTTGTTGGTGCGGATTGCCGATGTTCTTCCGAAAACAATAGAGCGCGCGTGAGAGGAGAACTTCTCCCATTTTCCGTGGGGGCGCTGCACATCGGTGATCGGTCTTGTGAGCTGAAAGCTATACTCTGTTTCACCTTATGTTGTACCGCAGGAAAAGCTGTAAGCGCGAGCTCCTTGCTCTGGGGCAGATCTCGGCGGCACAAGCTCTCGTGCAGTAAGGGCAGCTGTCAACGCTATGAGCTCACGCTTCCAGCCTTCGCTGCGGTACAACATTAGGTGAGACGGAGTATAGAGAAGGCGCCCAACGCGCTCTTGCTCCGCCAGCCAGATAAAATATATGCCTGTCATTGGCTTCGCCGATACCGAGGCGCTGCCGCGGTTGCAGACGGCAGAAAAACTCGCTTTCCCCCCACCTATGCACCGCTTTACTCGGCGAAAATATCGTAGTGTCACTCTGCGCTCGTGTGTGTGGTTTGTGTTGGCATATTGGAAGCTGTCGGAAATGTAAATGCGCGTTCTAGTTCTGAGTGCCAGACGGTGATGAAATGTGCCAACTCCACTCGTGAAACAAAAAATCCTGGAGTTGATAAAGTACAATGAAGTCTCTTCAGAACTTGAGTTCGCACCGTTGACTTACATGGCTGGCTACTTGGCCTTCGTTTGCGAACAAAAGGTGACCATTTTATTTGTAGAAATTGTCATAATTTTAAAGTAATTAGCTGAGACATTCAACCTAGCAAAGCAATAAGAATTTCTCAGTGAAAGCAAGGAAGGCTAATATGTAGAACCCGCTAAACTTTGCAGGTGACGTGTCCTAAATGCAAGCGCAACTTAAGAGAAATGCATAACATGACGGAGCATATCAGTCCATGTTTAGCCTTGACCAAGGAGGACTCAGCTATCCACGACCTGAAGCTGTCTGGCTGTGCAAGCTTGTCTTCACCTTTGTCGAGAGGGCTCTACAGTCGGCAGAGATTCGTGGTTGTGGAAGGATTTGCAAGGTCCTCTCGAGCGCTGTGCTTCCACACCTTATAGACTGCACACCGATGTGGTGTGTTAACTGCCGAGACTCCTACCACAGCGAAGAGCTCTGAGAGCTTTTTCTCAGAAAACTCCTCAGACATTTTTTGGCAAACTGGGCTGGTGACCTAAACAGCCCACTAGAGAATATATTGAGGCTTTCGCGGAGGCCTCTTTCCCGAAAGGTACTCCGCTTGTGAACTATATGACTCCCTTGGTCTGTTTTTTGTGAGCAATGAATCTTATTAGGGCTGGGCGTCGATTAAAAATTTTAACCCGATTAATCGCCAACCTTTAATTGATTAATTAATCGTTTACTCGGTTGCGTCGATTTTTATAAATAATGTATTAAAATTGAATGCAACAATTTGTCTTCCCTTTGAAGACTTATTTTGCTCCTGTTACACGGCGCAAAGGACATTTAGAAGTGAGGTTACATATAGTTCAACGATTCAAAGACTCGCATATTTTTGCTCCAGCTCCGAAGAAAAAGAAGTTTTTTTACATTCTCCGACAGGAAAACAAGAAGTCAGGGCTTGGGCAATGCCTTCTTCTTTTTTCAGAGATAGGGGCCTCGATGAGAAGGCGTTGATTGTTGTCTGCGTTTTGGCGGATGGTCCTTGCTGCAGCGGAGTACATGGATGGTTCGCTCGTAGGTGATACTAAAGCGAACTTAAGCTTCCACTGTACGAAAACGGTTTTTTGCAGATGTTGCAGTGAACTTCCTTCGAGTTAAAAACTTCACCCGCTGGAGTTTACTTTAAACCCAAACTTTCCAGCGAGATTGCCTTTCATTCTCGTGAACTCGTCCATTTGTGCGGGCCGAATACTGGAACAAGTAAACATGGCGTTAGCTTCCCCGCTTGTTTTTCTGCTTGTTTGTCTTGCCTGGGCAGGATGTGTAATAGATCCTCAACACGTGAAGTTTCGCGGTCGAGCGGTGATCAATAGCGGGCCCGGCTTTTTCTTCTGGCCTCGGCAGAACTGTAATGTATATCCTCGAACATGTGACGCTTTGCGAGCGCGATAATTGAACCTTGCTCATAACACCTGGCTGGGAACGGAAAACCGCTCGGGACAGAACGACCGGATCTGGGGGGGAAGGGGGGGGGGGGGGGGGCACGAGTCAGCCTTAGTTCGGGCAGGTCACCCAGGATAGAGCCATAGTTCGTTTTGAGTACCGATTAAAAAACCGATTAACCGGTTATAATATTTGATCGCGATTAAAGACTTAATCGATTAATCGGAAGGTTAATCGATTAATTGCCCAGCCCTAAATCTTATATTGCGGAAGTTATGCACGCGGAATCCGACTTCACAGATGAATAAATTGCACAGCTCGCGCGTCCTCGAACATCGGTTAAAACCGGAAATCATACGGCCTAGCTATATCCAACTACAACTCCTATATTACAGTGGTAATAGAAACGGGGCAACAGTTACAGGAACAAGAAGACGACAATTCGCTCATACTGCCAGCAGAATGCAACTTAAACGCGCAGCCTGCAGCTGAGTGAGCTTTTCGCAGAAAGAATCATCTGCTTTTATTCTAGACAGATTTGTCACATCATTCACGCAATCTGGCACTCGTTTCAATTGAGACTTGCGGCTTCACGAAAAAAAAAAATCTAAATAGCCACACCGGGCCGGGCCAGGCGTACTGCTCCTCTCTCATTTCGTCTTACCTTAGCATGGACTAACCGCGAACGCTGTGCTAGCGCGAGCGGCTAGCCTTTACTGTCTTCCTGGAGCACTCGCTGCACGAGCGCTCATGCAGCCGCGGAGGCTTCCTTCGAAGCAACTATCTCGCGCTTTTAGCACGCGCGGCTAACAAGTACATACTAACGTGAAACGAAGTATAGAGTTCCTCGATATGCTCCCCCGAAAGGAACTCTATCTGTCACTAAAGCGCCTCGATGTGTTTGCGTTTGTCTTGCAAGTAGCGTCAAATGCGCGAGTGCACGAGGCCCATGTCTCGAGCGGCCCTTGGAAGCAAATGGCGGCGCAGCACTGAAATGAGCGAGCCTTGGAAGCGAATGGCGGTGGAGCACCCGCTCATGGCACGTGTCTCGCGCGCTTCCACAACAATGGTTGGCGGTACTTGTAAAAAACGCTTTTATCAAGGGACTTTATCTGTCACCGATAACGAGCGCCACGGCTGGCGCTGCGGGGTAAAGTAGAACTATCGCTTTCACCGGCGGAATGAGGCATACGGCAGGCCGCTCCCAAGGGGAGTCCTAATCGAGTGGCCGTGGCATAGCTGTGAGGCGGCGTGCTGCGGCATGCGGAACAGAGAAGTGGGGTTTTGGGCAAGAAGCTCGCCGTCGCCCATGAACAAACCATTGCAATGCGATGTTGTCGGCGTCGGTGTGAGTCCCCCTGCTTTTTTTGTCGCGTTCGAATTGTGGATTCTACATCTTCCTGGCGATGTCTGACTATTTGAGCGGCGTCAGCGAAATTACGGAGGCTCGTTACACCGCGAAACTTCGCGTGAATAATCTGACATGTGGCGATTCATTCCGCGTGGACGCCGCAGTATGTGCGCTAAAACCTGATTCGCATGATGAGATTTCACTCGCAATTTTCAGTCGCAACACCGCTCGGGCTGCAAAAGCATGAACCGTAGCTGAGATAGTCGACGTCGGTACTGAAAATCACAAGCAGAATGGGACCAAGTCAATTAGGCAAAGCAAGTCAGTGATGGTTACTCGTAACAATGATCAACATCTGCTTGTATTTACTGTTTTCATCCAGCCTGCTTACCAACCTTCAAACTTAAGTCTTTTGAGGCCTGCGCTTACTTCAAATAGCAAGTACCGGGCCAACATTTAATCTACGGGCCGGCGTCGTCTAAGAGAGCAGACGACAAGCAGAAGCGTTTGAAAGAGCAGACGACAGTTCGAACGATCAGGCGGCCGTTTGAACCTGAAGACGCACTGAACGTAGTCCGCAGGTGGTCCGCACAACTTGATGGTTTTCTGGCGTTCATGTTGGAATAAAACAAATAAATCTGATGAGCACGAGTATCCTTGAATTCAACTCAAAGTGCTTCCCGCCCAAGCAATCGTTGTCCGACGGCGTCTGCTTTTCCCTTTTCACGGCACATAACCAGATTCTCGGACGAACCGAGCACGTGAAAACTGACCTTCAAACATTTGTCGTCTCTTTTGGTACGGCAGCAGTCCCGGCGTTTTGACGAGAAGGCAGGTTTTTGTCTGGTTCCCTTCTAAGCAACGCAGGAATACTCGTCTGGCATGGGGACTTCTGCCCACAGCTCCAGACCGGAAGTGCGACCGACGCGCCACCACCGCGACGTGACGTCATAGAGATGAGTTGGTGTATAGGCAGGGCTCCGTGTTTTCGGATAAATCCGAAAAACTACAAAAAACACCCGCCGGTAAAATTTTGGTCAATTCGGATTTATCCCATAAATTCCGAATATTTATGTGTCAATGCCATCTCCCCCCCCCCCCCCCCCCCTCCCTCGCCAAAAGAAAGAAGAGAAAGACTTTTTTTTTACAGTTTCATCAGCACGAGGCTAATGGTCCTGGGAAAATTCCACCATAATTATCTTTCAAATCTCGGACCGTTGTCGAAAAGGGTCTTGCCGCTTGTCTCTTCAAGGTTAATTCAGGGCAACAGGTCGTTCGTTGTACATTCGGGCCACGTCAAAAGCCACTCGTTTGGTGTCCAGTTTGGGCCTGCGATATGTGATTTAGAGAAAGGAAAGGGTATCTTTTAGTAGCAGTGAAAGCTATGGACCATAGGGATTGTATAAAATTGGGAAGAGGTGCAGTTCAAACTCTCTATTACCTCCTTAACCACTCCACCTCACGCGGCCACGGGCTAGGTTGATGGAATAGGGTGGGATGACTACGGGCTTCCTAGCGACTACCTCCGGGAGTTTATTGATTTTAAGGTATTGGCGTTTTCGAAGCGCCACTTGTGTGTGACTTTTGTCGTGGATAAATTAGTATTGCCAATGGCAATGCACCAATGCCAAATTCAACTGAAGATATTTCAATTGATACAAGCGCGTTTTATTTTTATTGGTTTACGTTTACATTCGGTTATTATTTTTCTTATTTTTAATAAGAAATCAGCAAAATTAAACTCCGAATTTCGGAGACTTGGGGATAAGAACACTATAAACTCCGATAAACTCCGAATCTTCGGCAAAAAATAAACTCCGAAAAACACCCTCCGAATTTGACGAAAAATAAACTCCGAAAACACGAAGCCCTAGCTATAGGCTGCAGCCTCAAGGTTTTAATGGGCCAAATTGGTGGTTACACGGCAATAAATATTGTGGTGGAAAACTCACCAATGACACGGTGGGTTTTCATCGTGCCCATTGGTATGTTGTTGCAAAATTAGGGGATGACACTCCTTTTCCCTGACCATGTGGCTTCAAGGGACAACGCATCTAGATCTCCTTAAATATATTTATTTCAAGGATCAGTTGACCCCTCTGCATTATAACAGAAAGACGGTCTAGCGCCACAACAAACGGCGGTGAATATACAATGCATAATACACTGTCCAGGCGTATAGTCTGCAAAAAAAAAAATTGAGCCTGATTTTTTTTAGATAGTTCGCATTTGTTGTATTATCGGCAGGGCCTGATTTCCGCACCCAGTGCACAGTCCGTCAAGCTGGTGCATTGCGTCTTCATGCTTTTTTTCCTTTGTGGCATTTTTTTTTCAGACGTTCTTCGGCGAACGCTGTTGAACCTGAAGAAGTGCTCTTTGAGGCCCATATCAAGCTATGAGCACACACACAAGCACAGGAAATAGCACTCGGTGCCGTTCAAACGAAGGACTTGGGCGGAAAGCCCTGAATACCAAACAAGCAGTGTCGGGTGACGGCGACTGACTGCATAGTACACAGATTGGGCTGCTTCGACGCTTGCATCGCTGCGGTGGGCGTTCATAGCTAGCCGTAGTGAGATAATCCAGGCGCTTGTCGAGCCGTTCCTAGACGGGAAGTCAATTGTCTGTCCCAAAATGGTAACTCGATTTCCTTCGTATTCTTCCTTTCATTTGTCTTGTGAGCAGGCCGTGTTTCACGCCATTAACAAACCGGAAGTTTGGCCGGAGGGTAGCATTTTCCACCAGTTTTTTGGCCAGCTAGACCATGATCCTACTTATTATCCCCTTGAAATGACATCAGGTGTAAATGTCGGAAGTGCTTAGCATTTTTTACCAAAATGTTCGAGGACTCCGCAAAAAGGCTGATGAGTTTATGTCTAATCTTATTACTGCCGACTTTGGCGTTATTTGTTTATCGAAAACGTGGCTCTGCGATGGCATTCCCAATTCGAATTACTTCACACCTAACTACAGTGTCTACCGCCGCGACAGAGACTACATAACCACGGGGCAAAAGCTAGGTGGTGGCGTATTTATTGCGCCTCACTCTTCGCTTGAGTCACATCAAAGGTTCGACAATCGTATTCAGAATGCTTATGGGTAGAAATTAAAACTGGCGATTCTTTTAACTACCTTATTGTAAACTATTTTCCACCGCTATGCGATTCTTCAATTTTTATCAAACATCTTAAAACGCTGGAACAACAAGTAAACTTCGGTAGGTTGTGGGGACTGCGTGTTCCCCGCATCTCTATCTAGGCATAGCTCAGGCAGGCCGTGGGGCGTCGCCACGTGGGGGGCGCGTCCCGGATGCGAGGGCGAAGCCGTATTCCCTGGTGGACGCTTTCCCTGGTCCTTCTCGGGTGATTTGCCTAAGGCACACCACTCGAAATCATGACTTGGAGGCGTCCGCCCCTCCGGGGAGCCACCTACATCCGACCCACCCCGGGCGCGTCCATTTCCGCAGGCAATATAAGACGGCCCTAATCCAACGGGCGGGACTCTCGCTGGGGGAGGCTCTGCTCGACGGAGCCTTGCTATCCTTGTCTGATCCTCCCCCTTCGTGATACTGTCAATAGCGGCTGCGCGGACTCCGACTGGTGATCCTGTCAAAAGAGACAGCGCCGTCATATCCAACATTGTTGGCCTTCGGGCAAGCGTGTGGCATCTAAGTCAAATAAACACGTATTTATCCGGACCCAAGGAACCTTCTGTGTTTCTAAGTGGTACCCCCATGAAAGGGGAAACCCACAACTGGCGCCCAACGTGGGGCATGTCCGGCGACTGCAAACAAAGCAGCACTCTCGCAATGACAGCGAACCAGGCCGATTTCAGCCCAAGAACTTCGTGGACGGAGGTAGAGGCGAATGCCCAAAACCCGATGCCACTCAACGGCTTTGTGGCCACATCACCCACGGACGGACGCAATGAGCAAGTGTCCTTTCAGCCGAGCTTCCCTAATGGGTATGACTCACAATGCCCGAAATGCAACCGTGGCACACCTTCTCGGAGCGCGCCAGCCTTCATCGCTGAGCCAAGCCCACCCGCGACTTTCGAAGTCAACACGGGTCCGACTTGACAAGAGACTCTTAGGTCCACTTTTGTTTCTCATCTACATAAACGACTTACCTTCACTAATCTCGTCATCAGAGAGGCTTTTTGCTGATGACTGTGTACTGTACCACCGAATTACTCATCCTAGTGATTCGGAGCTCCTTCAACGCGACATCGACATCTTGGGTGAATGGTGCTTAACATGGCAAATGAACATAAATGTTACTAAAACCAAGCTCGTTTCTTTTAATTCCTCAAAACACCACAATCCCTCGTACTCAATTTTTTGCGATCCTATTTTATCCACTCAATCATACAAGTACTTAGGTATCACTTTTACCGATGATCTAACCTGGAATGCCCATATCGAAAACATCGTTAATACATCATTAAGAACTCTGGGATTTCTGAGAAGGCATTTATACCTTGCTCAACAGGACGTGAAACTTACTGCATATAAAACCCTCGTTAGATCGAAACTTGAATTTGCTAGCACCATATGGGCTCCTCATCAACTTTACCTTATTAATAGGCTAGAATCAGTCCAGAATAAGGCCGTCCGCTTCATTCATCGAAACTACAGTACGAAAACCAGTGTCTCCCAACTAAAGGTTCTTTCTAATTTAACTTCTCTTGAATCACGTCGGACAGTCGCTCGCCTTACTCTTTTTCATAAGTTTTATTACAACATGCCATCATTCATGCTCAATCACTGTAAGCCTGCCTCATACATTCCTTTGCGTCATGATTATTCCTTAAAAATTTCACCTATATACGGTCGCACTAATATATACAAATACTCTCCTCTTGCTCTGTCCATTAAAAATTGGAATTCTCTCCTTAACGACATAGTCACTGAACAGAACGAAATAATATTCCGCGAAAAATCTTCGGCTTTGGTACCATGATATGTTTTCAGCGCCATGTCTGCTTGTGTTTACTATAAATTGCGCACTGTGTCCCCAGTTCTGCTGTGCTCGGTTTGAGTAAACTTTGTTCCGAATCCTGTATAGTTCGTTCTTTGTTTTTGCTTGTTGTTAATTTTTAACCTTAGTTAGTTCTTTGATTGCCATCGCATCTTGCATTTGTTTGTAATACGTTCGAACGAACGTCTTTGAGGCGAATAAAACTTGAACTTGAACTTCAACTAACAATGATCAACATCTCCTTGTATCTACGGTTTACATCGAGCCTGATTGCCAACCTTCAACTTTAAGTCTTTTGAGGCCTGCACTTACTTCTTATCGCAAGCACCGGGCCAACAATTGGTCTACGGGCCGGCGTCGTCTAAGAGTGCAGACGACAAGCAGAAATGTTTCAAAGAGCAGACGACAGCTCGAACGGTCAGGCGGCCGTTTGAACTTGAAGGCGCACTAAACGTAGTCCGGAGGCGGTCCGCACAACTTGACGGTCTTCTGGCATTCATTTGGAACAAAACAAATAAATCTGATGACCATAAATATCCGCGAATTCAACCCAAACTGCTTCTCGCCCCAGCAATCGTTGTCCGACGGCGTCTGCTTTACCCTTTTCACGGCACATATCCAGATTCTCGGACGAACCGAGCACGTGAAAACTGACCTTCAAACCTTTCTCGACACTTTTGGGACGGCCCCAGTCGCGGCGTTTTGACGAGAAGGCAGGTTTTTGTCTGGTTCCTTTCAAAACAACGCAGCAATACACGTCTGGCATGGGGACTTCTGCCCACAGTCCCAGACCGGAAGTGCGACCGACGCGCCACCACTGCGCCGTGACGTAACAGAGATGAGTTCGTGTATAGAAGGCACTGGTCTAGAACTCTATAGTTGAGATGGTTGTGCATGCCCCAAGTTCTAGATTTTCACGTTACTTTTTTTATTTTTAACGGATCCGCCACTAGCCTTCGGCTATGACTCAAGATCATAAGTATATTTGCAATTTTTTATATATATATGCGTAAATAATAAAGCTTTCAAATCTTGGAATGTTTCCAACAGCGACACTCTGTAGGTTCAGGTGAGCGCTTGGACTGGAGTAAAAATGTACTTAATTACCATTGCTCCAGGAGAAATAACATGCAGTTAAAGATTTTCTTTAAAAGCACGAATATACGAAAATACTCATGGCCCGAGATATTTTATTTTTGACGCAGGATTCTTCAAAGTAATTGTAATTATAGTGATAGTATATCGTCAATTACGAATTGGTTTAAAAAAAAAAACTGAGAAAGATCGCTCGACTCTACCCTTAACAGCTCAGTCGAACGTTTGGTCCCCAGCCGACATTGTCTATCATGAGCAGAAAATAATGCTCCAGAAAGCTTTATAGTCGTAGCGAACTCTCGTAGCGACAGTTACTATCCTGATCAAGTCTAATAACCGCTTATCCAAAACGTCAATGAGAAATGTTGCGAAACGCGTAAGTGTGGTGGGCTCCAAGGGGAAGGTTTGGCGATCGCTCGCTTCTTTCAACGGCCGAGAGGGGTCCCACGCTTCGTGCCTTAGTGTCACTATCAGCGTGGTATCATCTGAGAGCTGGCAGCAGCGCCACAACTGCAGTCCGCACTGCGTCCGAACTTGCGTTGCCGAATGTTGGGGATTTAGACGTACTATGAGGAGAACGTAGCCTCCAAGGGACAACGGTAAACATAATTTGAACGTACGGTGAATGGGGAAATTATTTTAGACTATTTCTTATTTTATATGCGTTCAAATGAAGCTTCCCTTTGTCCCTTGGAGCTACATTCATTGAAGATATTTCGCGATTTCGCTATACAGTCGGGTCCCGAGCTACTCTCACAGTTCTACCCTCGCCCGCGCTCTTTGTCCCGCTCACACCCTAAAAAAATGCACGTGAGTCTGCTTTCCCGCACAACACTCGGAGAGCCAATCACCGCAACTTACGGAGGCAGCTGAGCGAATGGCGAGGCCGAAACATATGTTTAGACGAAAAAACGCAGCCTGAGTTGTGACATGAAGCAATGCAAGCGTGACGTGTTGCATTGCTTAATGACACAACTCAGACTGCGTCTTTTGGTCTAAACATATGTTTCGGCATCGTCATTCGCTGAGCTGCCTCCGTAAGTTGCGGTGCTTGGCTCTCCCAGTGTTGTGCGGGAAAGCAGACTCACGGGCTTTTCTAGAGTGCAGCGAAAGGAGAATCTCTTCCCGTCTAATACACTGCATGCAGTGGAAGCTTCGTTTACGCCGGAACAATGAATCGCCTGCCTTTTATCGCCGGAACCCACTCTTTGCGCGATAGTACGCGTGTACAAAGTGCAATCACACAGTGTAAGACCAACTGTTGATTGGTCCGACGACCAGGCAGCTGCCACCACCCTGTCAGCTTGTCGGTGAACGGAGGGGAAGGGTGCAATGTGGCGCTGCACTCTAAAAAAAGTCTGTGCGTCTACTTTCACGCACAACACTCGGAGAGCCAATCAGCGCAACTTGCGGAGGCAGCTCAACGAATGGCAATGCCGAAACATATGTTTAGACCAAAAACGCAGTCTGAGTTGTGACATTAAGCCATGCAAAACGTCACGCTTGCATGGCTTAATGTCACAACTCAGTCTGCATTTTTTTGGTCTAAACAGATGTTTCGGCATCGTCATTCACTGAGCTGCCTCCGTAAGTTGGGCTGATTGTTTCTCTGAGTGTTGCGCGTGAAAGTAGACGCACAGACTTTTTTTAGAGTGTGCTACCCCGCATGCATATTACGCTTCGCTTTGTATGTTTGAGTCGCGGAACTGTTCTAGCCCGTGCAAATGTCATATCTCCCCTTCTAGCCCACAACAGAAACAGCTGACAATACACACGCGCTTGCTACATCGAATAGGTTATCTTACAAGTTGACGATAACACATAACACAAAGGCTTTCTTCTTTTCACGCTTTCTTTACTTTCTCTATGTCTCTTTGCGTTTACATAAAAAATCTCGTCTTTAAATGGGGTGGATATACAATGGAAAAATTCAAAAGCTGGAAGAAAGTTTGAGTCGTGAGAACGACAGAGTTAAGAAAAGGAACCGCGGCTAACACAGAAATAGTAAAAATTTATTGAAACGAATTCCCTCACTCCACTTCTTTTTTGGCCCCTGGTAGGCCCATCGGCGCGGCTTATGTCGTGGCTCGGGTTCAGAATGTTGTCCAACATTTCAATCTCTCGCAGGCGGTTTGCCAGCAGCTTCCGCAAGACCTCGACATCTTGTGCCAGCCACGTTCTGACCTGCACACAAAGCAGTAAGAGAAATTAAAGACCAAGCTGAGAATGCCGTCAGTGCTGTGTCACCAGGCAAGCCTAAAAAAGATGACATGTACATTTTCAAGTGGACCAAGTCAGCTGTTAAATATTTGAGAGGGCCGTATCATGAGACGATGCGCACGTGGCCATTCGTTACTCTACAGAGGCGAATTATTCTTGGTTGCGGGGAAACCTTTGCTATCTTTTCACCTTGGCTGCATAACCTTCAAATTTTTTTGTTCTTGTCTTTAAAGTAATGTTTTAATTAGCCCAATAAACGTCTTCTGAATGAAGACGACGCGAAAATAGCATTTTGAAGAAACTTATTACTGGTGACACTAAGTAATCTGGTTTACGGGGTACTACCAAATAGCAGTGATAACGCTGCACTTTTCAGTAAGTGGGGAACAAGACAATGATATATCCTTCTCTGCTCGCACCAAGATTTGCCGGGAATTAGCCGCTAGGAAGATCATAGCGCACGCATTTGAATTCTTCGTGGAACCTATTGTTGGACCCCTTCGAATCATCGATAGAGCGGGAAGTAAAATTTTCACTAACCCATTTTTGATATAACTACACTCTAAACAAAATCTGGTTGTAAAAGAACTCTTTTGTGTTTTGCGGGTTGCCCTGAGTTTGTATCCTACAAAGTTATTTTAAGCACCCTTTAAAAGGGTTATTCCTGAAGAACCTACGTGGGGTTCTTTTAAGCTCATTTTTTTATTTATACGAAACAGTTCTTAATCGCTCAGTTGCCTTTCTAATGTGTCAGAGGGCCATAGTGCTTGGGGCGAAACCCTTCTTCACGAGCTGAAAGAGTTCTCGGGACGTCAAAAAATCTTTCAAAAACAGATTTTTTTTTTTTTTTTTTTGGGGGGGGGGGGGGGGGGGGAGGTACGGTTTATTTTGTCTTTGTCATAATAACGCATAAATATTTACCAGTTGCAGACAGATGGCGAACACATTCGCATGACGACTTTCGGCGGCTTTTTTTTCCTCGAGCCGCACCTTCGCCGACTCCAGTCTTCGGGCCAGACTGCGGTTGTGTGCCGAGAGACGCGCGATTTTCACTTTCAGACGACCCGCACAATTCAATCCCCAAAGCATCATACCGCCGTTTCCAAATGCCTCCGCTTGGACGGGGGTTACACGCATAGCCCCTGACCGAATCGCGTGAAAACCCTAATGCATGGCAGAGCACTGCATCGTACTAGATGCGACGAGAAACTGAGAGAGAGAGAGCAGCAGACGAGAAGGACGCTACAGCGCCGAGCTCTTGTTCGAATAATTAGTGTGTATATCTAAAGCCTTAGTCTCCATTGCACTGGTGGAACGCTTTCGAATGCGAGAGCCAACCGCCGGGCGCCGGCGTTCCGCGTTTTAACGCGTTCGACGAGTGCAGTGGAGACAAGAGCGGCTAGCTTTGGGTCTACACACCGATTATTCGAGCAAGAGCTCGACATTCTGAAGTCCCCGCGGGCTCTCGTCTCCTTCTTTCTGAGAGTTTCTCGGCGCATTCATTGAAAAAGTGCTCACTCAATTTTGTTCCCGGTAACAATTGCTGCCTACAAAGGTCAGACTGAGAAGATCTTTGTGGCAATGAGCCGAACGATAGTTTGCGGATGCTGCACAAATGCGCGTTTAAACCTCTATGTAAAGAGCGAGTGAGTATCGAACGTTAGCCGACAGTACTTACTCGGGCTCGAGGCGTCTAAACTGGGAGGGATGTAGCTGCGTCGGGCGATGTTGCGAGTGACCTGACCCGAGCCCGATGGAAGGACCCGTCGGGACGAGAATAAAAAACAACAACAACAACAACAACAATACTTTCAACAACGCTCAGGAAGAACCAGTTGATACGGGGCACTGAGAAGAAATTGCCTTACCTGTGCTACTGGCATGTTCGCTCGAGATCCTCACGACAAACACGAATTCGAATGATGCTGCGTGTGATTTGCGCTAGGGACGGTGGCGCGCGGAGGCTACAGGCCTCCCTCGCTGAAGCTTTGAACAAGCTGTGGCGCCCTCTTTTTGGGGAGTACAAGCTCACCTGATTGGGCCTCGCACTAGTTATGACAGATTTGATGAGCTTTTTTTCTTTTTGTGTTACGGTGGAGAAAAAAAAATCACCTTTGGACGTTCGAAATCGGCTAGATTCAACGCCGCAAGACAATCGAAAGTGCCAGATTCATGCCACCGCCGGTAGAGTACGCGTTTCTTATCCCTGCACGGTGACGTTAGAACATCTGACATCCCGACGCGTTCTTTTTTCTTTTTTTACTTTTTACTTTGGTACGCGTAAAACGGCGTCTCTTGGCTCACGCTGTTAGCGTCTCAGCTTTGACCTGTGCTTCCACGGCGTTCGAATTTTTGTTGTTTCTTTGTATTCTTTTTTTTTTTAATTCTTTTGCGCGTTTCCCACCAAAGAAAGCACGGTTCTACAGGTGTGACAGGTTGAGATGAGCAAGTTTATACTGCCCAAAACAAGTCGTTTTTTGCAGCATTCTCTGGGAAAGGCAGGAGGCCTATAATTGATGATATATCAACACACAAAAAATGAGAATGAGAGGTCATGCAACATTTTAAAAAGGGTAATTTTAGAGTACGTCTGTTGTTTTTGTTTTCCCGCTTTCGCCGCTTAAAGTTTGCATTTTGGTGCAGGAAGATGGGCCCTTTCTGTAAGTCAGTCTACCCACCCTATGCAGAGCTAAACTACAGTGTACTAGAATACTTGGGTAGTGTTGGGACCGAAGGGGCTCGCCTGAAGCGCGTGGTATTGATCGCTCCCGGCGCCCCCAAGCTGCGACAACTCGAGTTTAGCGCAAATTCACATGCCGTAATTCGTGCCATCCTGGCTTCGTTCAATGCTCAATTTCATCGTCAATTTCACTAGCGCTCCCCAATTTCGCCAGCGATCGAAATGCCGAGTTCCGGTTGGGAGCGACGACTGCCCCAGAACCGCGCTAAAAATTACCCACAAAAAGATGCCAGGAAAGCAGGATGCACTTTTCCCCATGCCTGACATACAAATTAGGATAGTGCTTTCCTCCACGGACAAAGACGATGAGCCGAGGACGCCGAATACGACAGCCGTGACGGCAGAAGCGGCTGCGATTGGTGTGACTCGGTGAGCAGGGTAACAGTCCAGTAATGGCGGTCGGTCATTCGGGCGAGTTCAGATTCTCCCAAATTCCCGGATGAGGATAGGGGGCTCGTTAAAATGGCGCTGGCCAGGAAGCCCAGCCTGGAACGGTGTATAGGGCACTTGCAGAAGACCATAATGCGACGCTACTTCCGGTTAGGGTCCGCCGGAATTCATGTTGGAAGCATTCGTCGCTGTTAAGCTATGTTTCGTGTGCTTTGAGTCATGTTCGCTCTGTAGTTTCTCCGCTCACTCGAGGTTTAAAATGGTCAGTTGCGCCGTAATTATTTGTTCCAGCCGTAAAAGTCGGTGACAAAATGGAGCTACGACCAGCAGTATCTTTTTTTTTTTTTTTTCAAAAAATTGCGACAATTATTTGTAACCATGGACAAGGCGATGCGCGAACAATCGGTTCGCCGGCGTCATGAATGGCTCCGACGGATAAGCCGGCACAATCTCGACAAGAAAGCTTAGTAAACTTTAAAAAAAGGGCCTATATAGACCTCTCCAGCGGCAGTCTCGAACAAAGCGACCGGGCAAAAAATGCTGAGTCACTGAGCTGTGGACGCATGCGCAGCGTCCGATATACCGCACAGCAGATCAACAGCGCATGCTGGAAGGCGTTCCACAGCCCAGCAGACAAAGATGGCAGCGCGCAAGAGGCGACTTCTGCAAAGCTCTATAGCCCTCCCTAAAGGTAGGAACGCTCTGTGACACATATATCCCTTCAGAAAGGGAGAAAAGTTTGTCCCTGAAAGCAGGTGAGCAAAGTTTCTCTGTCGTCTGCATCTCATTATGGCGACCCCGAATTTAGCAAATCGAGCTCAATAAGGCTTAACGAGGACGTTACGTCTATTATAAAGGGGGAGAGGAGCAAATAAAAACGTAATTATAGGGAGTTTTCGTACATGGTTTCCGGTGTCCCGCAACGTTCTCCCCCGAACCTGAAACGAAAACCGGAGCAAAACATCATTTTTAACTGAACCGTAACAAAACTGTAACCGAAATCAAGAATTTGATATTGAACCCGTACCGGAACAGATCCGTAATTTCATGTGACGGTTACCGGTTCATTGGAAACGGTTTGGGGCAATACAGTCTGAGCCTCACCTTCAAGCGGGTGGCGGCGCGAAGCCAGTAAATATTAGCGATGGTGGCGTCAGCGGCTCAGTTTGGACTAACGCGACATGGACACAGCTCAATAAGGAATTATGAAACACGTGGGTATATTTCACGTCTATGTGCGGCACAAATTATCGTCAGCGAGGAGGCGTACACTTCTATACATTGTTTTACCTTACCACGAACCGCGAAGGACGCTACGAGCCACCAGAGACAAGCTCGGAGGTTGTCACTTGTCGTTTTGGTGGGCGGAGCGACGCGGAGAGTGCCAAGTCAGGAGACAAGCTATGAACTATGGATTGGCTCGTGTAGGTTCTAACGTCCATCGCATTGAAACTGAATAAACCTGACATGCCGAAAGACTAAAGACGTATTCTTTGTGTGTATTTGTGTTTTTTGTTTTGCTGCTAAGCAATCTTCCTTAAGGAAAGAGAAAGCGAACATAAACATTAAAATAACAACAAAACGTTGACGGCTGTCGCCGCGTTTGTTCCGCTGTAGGGAATCTGGAGGCGCCATGAGGCGAAACCGCGACGTGCACGACACTGCAGCGCCGGTGGCCAGCGGCCCGGTACCCTGGACGCCGCCTGAAAAAGGTTTTTTTGTGTGTAAGCTTTCTAGAAGCAGCAAATCGCCCGTTCTATTTTTTTTTTCTTGTTTTGATTTATTCGTTTTTTGATAGGCCTTCGCCAACTTTCTAATCCTCAACTCAGTAGTTCGAGCAAGTCGTTCTGGCGTGCGGCGTGGATAGCTTGTAGTTTCGACCTCTCGTTGAGCATCGTACCGGCGTGCGGCCGTATATAAGTACTGCATGAGCACATAAACACCCCAGGCTAGGAGTAGTACTCCAGTGGCTTAACTTCTCATCTGCAGTAGGTAACAATGTTTCCCTACTCTGGTAGATTAAACTCCTGCTTTCTAAACAGTTAACGACTAATATTTTCTTGTAGTTTGCAAAGTACGGTGCGTATACTGTCGTCAGTCACGGCGTCACTGTGCGTGCTGGCTGATTGATTTCACATGTGAGTATTGTCCTTGGTAACTGGTTCCAAGCACCTGTATAACCACCTAACTTTCATGAAACGATTGTTGCGTTAAAAATGCAAGATCAAAAAAAAAGTATACATATATCTCTTTTGCTGTCCTATAGTTTCCGCAACACGGCTTCTGATGAGCTAATCTTTCTTTTCTTTTAATGCAGATGACGCTGCGTTGAACTACTTTTCTTGTTAACAATTTGGAACTGTGAACCCTTTTCTTTAAAGGCCGCCGTACAGTTCGCGCTTTCCACTTTTTCTGCGTTTCCTCCTCTCCTGCCCTCCTTTCCTTCCTTCACCGCCCTCCCCCACCTGTTTACCGCCCTCCCCCGAGGGGACAACACGGAGAATGGATTAGGAGACGCCTCCGGTTAATCCGGCCTAACCCGCCGAA
Organism: Ixodes scapularis; assembly: GCF_016920785.2. NCBI lineage: Eukaryota > Metazoa > Arthropoda > Arachnida > Ixodida > Ixodidae > Ixodes > Ixodes scapularis. The sequence continues at coordinate 46,129,811 of NW_024609881.1, read as the reverse complement.
GAGGGGGCCTGCTGCTTGACCAAAAATTATTTCGCTGCCCCCCCCCCCCCCCCCCATAAAAAAAAAAGAAAAGAACAAAAACGCCGCGGGCAGCGATTGAATGCGCTTTGCCGGATGCGCAACGCTCCGCCCGCCTTGAACAAGCTTGTATGCATTGGACTAACATTTTTCGAAGCGCGGCAGGTTTAGTGTAGGTCCTATCATATGGTCCTGCAAGACTTCCCTGTCCGCCACAAGCTAGCCAATAATTCAAGAACATAACGACGGCATCGATTCAAACAGTGTAAAATAAAATGTATATAATATTTATAAGAACACCGTTGTCTTCACTGCTTGGCTTTCAAATTTTTAGCGTTGCCAATAATCGTAATCAAACTATTTTTATGATTGAAGACCCCTCGTCGTGCATCGACCCCAAGACCACGCTTACGTGAAACATGATTCGGCGCGGGAGCGGCTCGAGTCACCGTAAATTTTTTTTTTTTTTCAACGTGGATTTTGTTTTTTAATTTACCTGAGGTATCACTGGCAGAAGACGATTCGCATACTTGGAAGGTATATACCGTCTGAAAGCTCATATAGCTGGTTGAGTGAATGCAATACTATCGCATTCGTTGAAGCTTGATTTGTTGATTTGAACATCAACAAATCACACGCACCCATTCTCCCTATTCCTGTTTACCCAGTCATAGTCCTTCCCTTACGATGCAATACGAGTACAAGTAACGGCAGTTTATGCAGTGTTGATGTTGCACAGCCGTGATCGCACGGTTTTTAGAAGCGCTATAGAACGAGCACAAGCGTCGAATTCCGGTAGACTGATTGATTTCTGTCTCACCGCCGTGACGCCACACGAGAAAAGCGATTTCGTTCTGTCTGTGAAATTAGGAACACAAAAATCAAGCTATAATCCCGGGAATAAAACAAAGCAAAATGGATCTCTGCAGCCAATACCCAACCGTTTGCGAGGTGACTAGGTGAAAGCATATTACCTCCGTGCCTTTACCCTCTGCACACCGCCAGAGAGAGTCATACAAACTCCTTGGAGCTATTGTCAACACGATTGCGTTTGCAAGCCGGTAGTTTGACTCGGCTGGGATTCGCCCCTTTCGTAGCTCTCTATGAAACCAGAAAGGTAGATACTTTTCTATATTGGGTGGGTTTGCCCGGGGCGTCCAGTTATTTACGGCCAAAATCACACTGGAGGCGCTTCAGCAATGTTCACTCTGGTCGACGCACGTGCACTCTAAAAATGCCAGTCGTCTGCCTTCCCAAAAGATACTTGAAAAGCCAATCATAGAGACCGACGGATAACGAGGCCGAAATTATGCTTGGACCTCAAATAAATTATAACACAAATTTGGCATTCCCAAACTGGTTGACGGACGAAATTCTCTATGCGTATTGCAAGCCAGTGTTGGTAATAGTAACATAAGGTACGTACGGCAGAATTTCCTGCCATAAATAAAATGATTTGGCTCACGCCAAAGTAACGCGAAATAGGTGCAAAGAGCTTTGCAAAAGGGAGCGCAAACCGAAAAAAAGGGGAAAAAAGACAGAAGAAAAGGAGAAATAAGAAAAAAAAATCTCTGGTGACGTGGCCAAAAAAAATTCTGTTCATGTGATTTTTATTGTCACGTGGCCGAACAAAAAAAATAAACGAAATAGAAAAAGAACACGAAAACAAAACCATCCCCTGCCCGGTTTCGAAGCTAGGCCCTCTTGATCGTGAAACTAGCGCGCTATTCGTTGCGCTTAGTTGCGCCAACATAACTTTTTTTTTTTTTTCTTTATTGCAAGTTGCGCCAACATAACTCTGCCTGTAATGCTCACGCATTCTCACATCATAGGAGAAAGCTTAGGTGCCTTCGTAGTTTTTCATATATGTGTTATTTTTATTTGTGGCAAGAGTTCACGTTCCAGAATGCTTTTAGAGTTTTGGAGCAAAACGAGTTTTCTTCATCCGAGTCACCTTCTAGAGCCAGTAGACCGCACTGGGTCCTCCGGCTAATCAAGCAGCTATTTTCAAATTCTCTGACGTGCCCGTCCTCGCATCCGAGGTCGCCGTTTGACAAGCTTATCTTCCACCTGGTAGCCGGAACCCCCACGGCAGTTTTGTTCCGTCCCCACTCCCCCTCGAGAGGATGGCTCGCCCCGGGGCTAATCCCCATTCTCTAGACGCCCTTTCCACCCAACGCTGGTCCTTTCCCTCCCCGTCTCCAGCTTCGGGAGAGAAGGTTCTTCCCTGCAGAACGTCCCGTTTGTACAGCGGCCTTCAAGAACCGGTTTAGACTGGTACGCACTTAGTGGAACCGGTAACCGAACCGTTATTTCGAAAGCATTAAGGATTTTTTGTAGACCGCGTTTCCCCCTCCGCTAAGCCCTCCGCAACAAAGAAGCTGCTGCTGCGCCTGCGCGCCCATGGCCTTGACTGTAGATTTCCGGGTATCGTAGGGGGTTCTGGAGAGCGTTGCGGGACAGCGAAAACGATATACCAAAACTTCGCGTTAGCCATGCCGCGGGTTGTCTCTTTTCGCCAACCACACACCACCGCTTGGACGTTCTTGGGGATTCTGTTCCCACCATCACTGTCATGTCCCGGGCGTGAAATGCGAGGTCTCTGTGATGTCAGCGTAGACGACGGTGTGCATAGAGGACGACTTGTGCGGGGCGCTGTGACTGTGCGTCTTGGCAACGTATTTGCGTGGCTCGGTAGCTCGGTCGGGATGCCGTGTTCCGCGGTAGACGTTTACCATGGGTGAGGCACGATTCGGAGAGCTCACCGAAGGGGCGGGTACGCGTCCGCCAATCGAACGTTCATGTTCGAAGGCACGTGCTCAGCAAACAATGGAGTGGCCAGGTACCGTGCCCCTGAGGCATTCTCTTTTGTCCATCGATAGTACTATTGATAGTACTATCGATAGTTGGCTTTTAGTCCACTAGCGATACTATCGAAAGTCAGCTTTTAGTAGACAATCGAGTGCTAGCAATATTAAAGCACTGCCCAAAAACGGAATGACGACGGATATATGTACGGGCAGATGACGCGTGGTTTTGGGAAAAACATGAAATTGAAAAGAAACAAAGCATAGAGTTGCATTATGGTCTAATTAATTTATAGGTAAAATTTTAATGGCAATTTACTAGTTTTCCTTCCCACATATTTTGTATATTCATAGGGTTCAGTTATCAGGCTTCACATTTTAGTATGCCCGAATTCGTAAAACTCTTTAGTATATCCAGTATTGATATGTTTTTTGGAGCTAAGGAAAACACTCGCTGAAAACATTTAACATCAAGTTTTTCACAAGTTTGTTTCACGCTTGTATTTCCTTCATTATTGAATCTACACGTATTCCTCTTCACAGCCATGACCACTGACAGGTGGAGATAAGCACTCTGCTGGGGATGATGTTTGTTTTTTCTCCTGATGACCATTTATAGCGAATTCCCGAAAATCGGGAATCAGCTGTTGACGAAAGCACTTAGCCTTGGATGCCATGATATGTTGCCACTCTTGGTTTGGTTCTATTTTGGCAGAGTTTTATAATAGTGGCTGGGAAAATATTTACCTGTTGGTGTATAACACAACTTCAAAGCACAGAAGCCGTCATGTATTCTATAAATAAATATATTTGAATCAATGAATCTAACAGACTTTGTTGTGCAGACTTCAAATTGAACATTACCAGATAAAAAGTTTATACCAAAAAAACATAACTACCACAAGCTGTCCATTGGGCAGCTTGCGGCCGAAAGATGGCATGAAGCATCAAGACACCACTACTAAGCAGTTCACTACACGTGCAGTCTGAGGGTGGCTCAAGAGGAAGTCACAATAAGTGGCTCGGGAGATTAAGCTATTTTTTTTTTATGCAAACGCTTTAGAGCTTTAAGTGCTGAATATTAGAAGGTATATAGTCCGTTGCAACTCAAGGAGGTAGGGCGACGGAAAGGAAGGCAGGGGAGGAGGAAGCAGACGAAACGCTGGAGAAACGAGGGGGAAACCTCCTCCTCTTTTTAGCGTTCTGTCTGCTTCCTCCTCTCCGGTTTACCTTTACCTCGCCCTACCTTCTTTAGTCGCAACGAACTGTAGACATACTGGATAATATCAGAACTTATACCGCGGATCGTATAAAAGTCTAATTGATGGTCGGATTACAACAACTCGAGGATTATAGAATTTGTATGGCTGCAACTTTAACTATTTCTTGTTTGTCCGCCATTGTGTAGGTCGGACGTCATATTTGTTGGGTGATGTTTAGAGCGCATACTCAGAACAAGCTCACATTACGAGGCATGCTAAGAGCGCTAATCTTGACGGTGCGGAATGTACGTTGTAAAAGAAGTGGGGAAGCGCCGCGAGCACGCGCTCAGTAGCACACAGCCATGGCCTCCAGTGAATGCTCCCTACATGTGAATAAGCATTTTGCCAGCGTGCGCCGGCACAATGCTTCACAGACTCATGAGCGACCAAGATATGCTTTTAACCGATAGAAGCTTTTTCAAGGTGTGCGCACGCAATCGCTGTCTAATCCATCCGAGCCGGTGATTTTCAAAACGATTAACGACACACAGTGTGAACCAGTGTTGTCTTTTTCATAAATCAATCGACACATGGTTGTTGTTATTTTTTTCTGAGGCAAAATCAACTTTCCTTGAATGGTCAAAAAGTACGAAAGAAGGAATACTGTTACCTGACGAGGTAGCAATGGACAACATCGGAGGCATTGACAAACGGCATGCAATAGACACAAAACAAACTCGAGCAGTCTAAGCATTCCCGTAAAATCCCCCTTTTTTTAAATCATTGACGTCATTTCGCAGCGGATATTCCTTGTGTGCTTTGCGTACATCCAATCGGCATAACTGGTTTGCGGGACACGGTAGCCCCAGTCGAAATGATTGGCTGCGCGTTGTGACAACGTGCGGCAGCTCACGAGTCTCACGCTTTCAGAATGCGCTTCGTTTCGCACTCGCCTGTCCTATATTTTCTTCTCTCGCTTCTGTCCATCGCGCACGAGATAACCGGGACCAGTGCAAGTTGCTGTTTTGTCAGCCGTCATGCCGGGGATCTGCCTCAACCACTGTGATGGGTGACGGAGCTTGCATGCTCCAGATAACATTTCGCAGAACGTTGCACCGGTCCCTGTTATCGCGTGTGCGTCATAAGGAAACAACAAAAGCGGAAAAAAAATGACTGCGAACGCGAAAAGAATTACATGCGCAATGCGTGAGTCTTGAGAGCGGCAACGGGCCGTCAGAAGGCGCAGCCAGTCAGAAGCTCCTGTGCCCCGCAACCTTTTGCTACCAACTGTACATCGTGGCCCGACAGAAATTTTCTACGCTAAATTTAGCAGAAATATGTCTCTCTTCAAAATAGCGCGGCTAAATTTAGCGGGAATTGCGGGTCACGTGACGGCATGGCTGCATACGCTGTCACACTGTCACGTGACGTCATGGCTCCACGTCATGTCCTCCTGTAACGTGAATACGTTCCGCTCAGTTTAATCACGGCGGTGTGACTTTGTGCAGCAGTATGAGTCGCTTTAGCTCATTTGCTAAAAACGGCGAAAAGCCGGGAATTGTTTTCGAAGCGTTGCTATGCGACTAAGATACGGGAGATCTCTGCGAAGCATGGCGTCCGAAGAATGAATTTTTATTATGTGCGCAACACGTAGTTTACGTCACAAATTGTGTGCAGGGATATAAGAGTTGTTAAAGCGAATGCATGTGGTCATACATCTAGCGCCTTAATTGTTTGAAGGAGAGGTCGGGCAGGAAAAGCATCTTTTTGTATACCATGCATGCACGCACCGGCGCCCGTGCCAGCCGGAATGGCCGGCGCTGAGTTGAGTGACCATGGCGTTTTCAAGTAATGACCCCGGATTTCATATGAATGTGTCGATAAAGCTATAGTGGGTTTGAATTTTACCAACTGTGTATTGCTTAGCTAGCACTCGAAAGTAAAGCGTCACAAACACGATTTTGTTCCGAACATTCGAAAATTATGGCGGACTACGCTTCTCCGGTTTCCTTCGCAAAAGCTTCCTGTTTTTCAAAGCGATAGCTTATAATGTGTAAAATGCCCGCGGACATTTTTTTTTTTACAGCGAGGCTGTTTATGGCTAGGGTTTTGTGCATTTTTTTGGGGGGGCGTCAACAAAAATTTAAGGCGGGCTCGCACCGCCTCTTTTGTGTCGTCGTTCCAAGCGCTTGCGTGCTATAGTTTCCTTTCCTTCCGCCCGGTGGCGGTCCCGTCGCGCGTGTCTAGTTTCCTCCGGCTCCTCGGAGCGGCGATAGTCCTCGACATGTGTGTGCGTACCTTTCGTCAGGACGACCATCGATCAAGACATTAGACAGTTTTAGTATAGCGTTGCTGGCTCTTACGTACGCAATACGCAATAGTATAGCGTACGCTAAAAATGACCTGCTCGGACCGAATTTAGTTGTGCGTTACGTTTTCGAGTGAACACCGCGCATGATCTTGGTTAGATTTGCTATAGAGCTGCAGAATTCCGCGTGCTTATAGCGCAACCATGCTCCTGGAAAGAAATATTGAAAATGAAAACGTGTCCAATCATTTTATTTCAAATTAAACCAAGCCGCAGCTGCCTCATCAAGCGCGCTTTTCTGCGGGGTACAGAGGCTACGAGTAAAGGGGTAAAGGCCGGTTCAGACACTTGCGTTTGACTGCGTTGCGTCGAGAACCAAAAGCGAGTCACCGGCACATCTGTGCTTCGTGTGAAGCGTGCAATCCAATTCAAAGAATCATCTTAGCACGAGATATAAGTAGCAGGGATGTCCTGGTTTCTCGCTGCCGCAACGCAGTCAAACGCAACTGTCTGAACCAGGCTTAAGAGTGCGTAGCCAAATTCGATCACGGAGCCTCCGTCAATCTTCCCTTCGAAACGGCACCTTTTATCAATGCTATCGCGGAATAAAATTCATGACCTACTGATGTCCAGTACATAGCGAGAACTTCGGCGATTTCTTTTAGAGTCGTTTGTCCGTCGGCGATGAACTGTGGGAATAGGCTTAGCGTTGAGCAGATCGCAGCGTCGACGCACACTGCGAGCGGCGAACATTTCCACTGTGCACTCCTTCAGCTGCACGGCGATCTGATTCGACCGCCGTAGGTCCCGGAAAGAATTGCCGAGCTGAACACCACGCAATTTCACGTAACACAGAACTTCAAAAACACCACGTCGCCTTTGCTGCGCCAGTCGAGGTAACCGCCATCTTGAAACTTGCGCTCTCGTTGGGTCCGAGATCTCTCGAGAACGTCCCGCAGAGCCCGCTAGCCCGCCACGCAAAATCCCCAGCGTTGCGTGCGTACGCAATACGCTAGCTCTTCTATTGCGTTCTGCGCACGCGCACTCCCGACCCGCAATTTTATTGCGTACGCAAGGCTTTAGCGTACGATCCACTAAAACTGTCTATTAAATGTGTTTGTACCTTTGTTCAAAATTCGGTGTCACGTTTGTGTCGTGTGCTAAACAGCTTCGCTGGTCATCCACCAACGCAGTGTGGAATGGCTCATGATTTTCTCTCGTGTAGTTCTGCCCTCATGATGTCGCAACGTCACGTGACGAGGTGGTGTCGTGTGACATCACAGTTAAAGTGTCACATGACGCAGCACATGGTGACGCATGACGTCATATTGTCACGTGAAGTAACGGTTGACATCATGACGTCACGTCATGGTTGATGTGCCTCACGATGACACGTGAAACCACAGCGTGACGTGACGTCATAAATTTCCCACTAAATTCAGCGGGACAACATCTCCGCTACATTATGAAAGAAAGAGCTGCTCGTTACAAAACCCCATTCAAAGCCGTCGTATTTTCGTAGCATCTTACGGAATGTTTATTAAGCCAGTCGATTTTTATCCTTAGGCATGCGACGTGCTCAGCGTGGTTAGCCGCAAGCTTGTACGCAACACGTTACATGTATTTTTTCTGTCTTTTTTTTATTTTTTCAAGAGCTTGAAGTACACTGATAATGTCTTCGCCTAAATTCCCGCTGCGACTCCGAAGGCTCAGAGGCGCGGTCCAAAAAGAAAATACCAGAGTATATCTTAGTACGAAAACAAGGACCCTGCGACTAGGGACAATATTTGAAGAACACAACACTGTCTCAAAACCCGGCTTTGAGACGGCGTTCTACTCTACAATTTGTGTATCTTCGAGGTTTCTTTTCACCCGGATCGTTCACCAGCTCGCCTGCCCAGTGACCCTGATTTCAACGAAGTACAATCACGCTTATCGCTAAAGCTATCGACCCCGCTTCGGTTTGAATTATCTCCAGTTGCACGCAGTAATAAAACAAACAAACAAACAAAAAAAACAAGATTTTATCGATCGCATTTTGTCCTTTTTTTAAACATCCGTTCATCTTATTTCCTATCTATTTCACTCTCGTACAGTCACGGTGTTACACATTACACACCGGGCTGTGAAGGTCGCTACCTCTTTTGAGTAAGGTTATTTTTTTTTAAATCTAATTCCAAGTGCATCCACAAGAACCCATCAACAAAACACCAACAAAAAAACAAAAGTTTACTAACGTCCCTGCAAAGGTCGGTTAAACCAGGACCGAAACGGTTTCGAAGGTTGTCCCTGGATGGCGTGCGGCCTTTGCCTTTTTTTTTATTATTCATGTCACATCCCTATTGAAAATTCCATCAAGGTACGTAATTTGGGACACTGATTGCCAGTCAGCAGCCCTGGTGGAACGTGCCCTGATGGTCCATCAGACGACGTCTGACTGCCACTGATGGAATGTCCCAAATTACGTATGTGGTGGTCTTTGATGGAACGTATTGTGGTGGTCTTTGATGGAACGTATTGTGGTGGTCTTTGATGGAAGGTGTGATTGTGATCACTGCTGAGCTGATAGGATAGGCTAACCAGATTGCAGCGTTGCCAGAGAAGCTATTACATACTTTCGACTGCCATAGGATCACTGCAAGTTAACTTCAAGGAGAACAGCCAATAAAATGACAAGTAAAATGCAAAATCAAACCTGTTGTATCTTTATTAGGTCACAGAAAACGCCTGCCTTGAGCGATGCTCGATCTGAAAAGGTAAAACAAACAGCACAGTTAGAATAAATTAAGTTAAAGCAAGTGGTAACTGCAATGGTGGAACTGACAAATGGTGATTTGGAGCTCTTGTAGCAGGCAAAAACTGGTTTTGGGGCAGACATTCTCACTTCTGGAGCAAACATTTTACCAATGTTATTGCGTCCTTTCCAATGCAGAAGTTCAAAAATGCTATAACAACTTGGAACCTAATGCCGGTGCTGAGGGTTTCTCAGCAATGGTGACAGCTGCTCATATTGAATTCAAACAAGGGAATAAGTGCGTACCCGTCCTTATTTCTTGTTTTTTTTTCTTTCACTTTTGAAATTTGCGTTTTTTAGGCAGCAGGGACATCCTTCACAAACGAGCCCACGTGCACCCAGAGCATGTTTCAGAGAAACGCCCTCGATGTCTGAACCTTTCGGGACGACATTATACTTTAATTCACAAAACGTATGCGACTCAGCTGAAGCTAGAGAGCAAGCATGCATGCTACGACAGGCAGCCCTGGCTTCCACGGATGAACACGAGCAGCTGACATATCTGAACTACGCTCACGGATGTTTTTTGTCTGCGCTCTTCATGAAACAATAATAATGAGCTGCGGCATAGCGGTAACGCCAATAGCCCATCTGTAAAAAAATTTGCCCTTTTTTTACGGACAAATTTTCTGGCACCTATGCTGCCGGAAAGGTCATCCATAATTCTAATCACGGAAAAAATCCTTTTAAACACATACACAATCCGTAAATAAAAGGACATTCCGCAAAACAGATTACGGGAAGTGCTCTACTATCCGTAACGCTATTCAAGAGCTGTCCGTAAAACAACGGACTGGAATACGTATTCCGTAAAACCTATTACGGAAATCGCTCTAGTATCCGTAAAAGTGCTTAAAATTTGTCGGTAAAAGGGCAAACAGAGTAGGCTTTCCGTCACTTATATTACGGAAAGCACTCTTGAGTATCCGTAATCCTATGTGGAGCACAAGTTTGTCTGCTTCTTGCACAGGGGTTGCGGTGATGTCAGAAGGCCGAGCGGCTGATTGAACAAAAAATTAGGGGGTAGACCTCCTGGTGTCTAGCACTGTGGTCTACCCACTATATCCTTCCAATCAAAGCCAATGAGAGCTCGTCACCGTTCTGACATCACCGTAATGTCTGTGCAAGAAGCAGACGACTTGCTCTCCGCATAGGGCGGTGTCCATAGAAAGGTAGGCTGTAAAATGAGCTAGAAGAATTAATGCCTTCATCTAGCAAGCTGAACTTATCAAAGGTTTTCTTTTTGTGACACAGATTCCCATGAAAACTTTTAAGGTGCAACTCCAGTCTGTGAAAAATAGAACTAAATTATTTAAATTTGACAATGGGCACCAATGTATACAATCGAGAGCTGCCACAACCTGTTGTGGAAAGCAGGCAAAACAGCTGAGCAATGCATCTGCAGCAAGTTTCCTCAATGTCAGTTGTTTTTCTTCTGTCAGTTCTGGCATTCAGACCAATGTGCAGAATTATAGAAGGTAGTGGGATTACAAAACATTATCTGCAGTCTGAACGACCACCGCAGTCATTGCATTTTTAAACAGCGATATAAAGCACCTTCTCGACAACACCAAACGTCACTCTCACTCATCTGCGTCGGCACTCATGCTTGAAAATATAGAGAATGCTGTTTTCACGTTCCAGAGAGACGGAGCTGTGCCTTCACATGTCACAATGGTGTTCACTGCTAAAATAGACCTTTGGTAAGAATATGAGCTCAATGCTTGTAGGTGCAGATTTCTCCAGTTCATTTAACAGCCAGTCCCTTAGTGATGCTGCCCTATACATAAACTACTGTTCATTATGACGCTGATACAACCAGATTTTCTATAAAAAAAGGTACAGAATTTTGAATTGGAAAAGGATCTCTTTAAACGAATATTGAGTACTCTTTCCTATGCTGCTTCCAGCAATCATGCAATGTCACCTGAATAATTGATGAGAAGATAAGAAAAGTACCTTCGAACACTGTATTTGGGTCCTTGAAGAGCCAAAGTAGAGCCCCCATTGGTGTTCTGCCTTTGTTTTTAGGTGCTGCATGTAACATGATGTGCTAAAGAAGAGAAAACAGAGAAAAAATAATTAAATATCTATATCAGATCAACAAGACGTGCAAATTGAGCTTGTGCATAAAACACAGCCCCCCTCAGCCCATTTAATTATTAGCCATGAATCTTATACAAAAGTCAAATGGACATTGCCTCTAATTGTTCATCCTGTGACCTGATATCTAAAACCAATGTTTGACTTGAGGGTCTTGTTCTCCTGTTCCTTCGTCAAAACCGATACACTTCAAGCCTAAATTCGTTCGAAAGTTAGAAAAAAAATGCAAGGCCGGAATTGCAATAGTGATTTGGTTTATAATGTGAAGCATTTCTTGAGAACTGATGAACCAACCGGAAAACTTGATCCAGTTTGAGTAATGCTTTATTTCTAAGGTTCATGAGATGTTGCAGAAGAGTTTATGTAAAACTGGCTAAGCTCATATCCCAGACTTTCATAAGTTTGGGCAGTCACTCAAAATCTCCCATTAGAATGAAAGGCTAGTTGCACTCTTTCTCGTTGTCGAATCAGCTGGTCAGCCTCGAGTGCTTAGAGTGTGTGAACATAGAAACTTGATTTTCTCTTTAGATATGCCTGAAGGTTTTCACAGAACTGAGCAGGTGAAAGAGTGCATGTGTACTAAAACTGCTATCAAAAACTGGGGACTAAGCAGTAGCTTAGTCCCCAGTCCCCAATCTTACAATTTGGGAGCTCCATCCTACCCACGTTTGAGCACACCTGTGCACACGCTTCTGAGTTGAGCAAGTGGTAAAAATTTACAGAGTATTTATATATGGCATGCAAGTCTGTTTGCAAGCTCCACACTTTGTGCACCTGATTACCCCCAAGATGTGATCTAGCCATTCCCTTTACCCCAAGTGCCTCCCACTCAAGGAGCTTGCTTGGCCACCTCGTCAGCGCGTTCTGACTGCGCATTTCTTTTGTTGCCCATTGAAAGGCGGACCCTTCTTCATAATTTTCTCTAAGATACTCTTCCGATGTGTGCGAATGATGCATTTTGGTGTACGTGCATGCCTATACTCCAATTTACAAGTTGGATTTGGAGCTGACAAAAGCATAGGGTCAGATGCACGATTTTAAAAAGCTTTCTCTCTGCGTGAGCGCTCATACAAACCAAGCTGTCATCATGTGCCTCTGGCGTTGCCTGTGCTAGAGTCAAATCGGTCACACAAACCATAAAAGAGACCAACCGACTGGTGAAAAATGACAAAAGGTTCGCCCACAAATGCTGTCGAATTTAAAGTGAAAATAGGTCAAGCCGAGACAAGCAACCCATTAAAAAAAAAGGTACCATGAAACTTTCATTACACCAGTTATTTTATATCTACAAGAAATAAATATGTGAAGCCAACCGCATAAAATTAATTTAAGACCATATCGGATCTGCACAGATGAGGAAAAAGCCAATCTTGTGGAAGGCCTTCTTAATAACTGTGGCCTTTGACCTAGTGAAGCTGTACAAGTTAGGATAGAATAAATGTTAGACACAGATTTTTCTCCATACATTGTGGACAAATAGACATCCGACTATGACTGTGGAGGGGAGGGGGACACAGGCAGCAGCCGCATCTTTCTTCTGCGTGCACCTCGACCAAGTCGTATTAATTTGGGTTGTGGGGACCTGTACCTGCATGTCTTGGCACAGAAGACTGCCGAGCACAGCGATTTCTGTGCCAAGACATGAAGGCCACAAGACATTTTTCAAAGAACTGGGCGGCTAGCAGGACTAGTGGGCAGCGAAACCACTGCCACCCACCGTGGGAAAAACCCTGGTTAGATGTGATCAATATTGTCCAAACAGTTTTCAGAAGGGTGCTGTCAGTCACATCAAGTTTGCTTTTCTCTCAGACATGATAGATTTTAAAAACTGAACTATTTACTTGCCAGCAAAAAACATGTGCAGCCAACTTCACAATATGACTTTTTCAAAGTGACCAATCGTCAAAAACTGCTCCATGTTGTACAATTCCAAATGTAGTTCCTGAAAAAAAAAAAGACAAACACGAATGACAATCTATACAAATGAGAGTGGCTTAAATCGTAGCTGGCTATAACTATCCAAGGTAATCCTGCAGTACAATGGCCACAGGAGACTGCCAGAAATCAGCTGACTTGTGCTCCAAGAAATTCCTACAAACAATACTTAAGAACCATACAGTTCCCTTTACTTAAAGGTTACCTTATAATGTGTTAGAATATATAAGAAAACAGATTTCAAATCTTAGAGCCAGACCTTGTAGGCATCGACATAAACTAAGCGAAAAAATTATGCAATCAGAGGACCCTTACAATATTTGTCGCCTTGGGCCAAGATACTTTATATAAAAAGACTACCTAATTAAGCTAGTTAAGAAAAAAGTAACCTATTACAGTTACTCCTAAGAGGTAATTCCATTATTTTACTTTACTTCTTTTATTAAACAAATAAACAAGAAAAACTAGGAACCGGCTATGCTCAGGTTTTTTGCACAAAGTGCCTGCATCAGTGTTATTACATCTTATACTAAAGCAGCAGTTGCTTTTCTAAATTTTCATCCAAAAGCTTTACTTTACTGAAGGCAAGCACATCCATTTCCATCGCTGAACAAGGTTTCAACTGGCACACTCGGTGGAATGGCTTGCATGCACAAGGATTTGTTCCTGGTTAAAACCTCAACAATACACAAAGCCATTGCCTCTGAGGTTACCTTTCTCCACCACTGCTCCTCACTGTACGCACAACTTTTGGAGGTAGTTGAAAAAAAATATTCTCCTTGTTTATCTGTTGTCAGTGTTTTCCCTGCATTGCCAGCTGCGCTTTGTCATTGGCACTTGTCATCCATAATCCGAAATGCATACCTAATCTTTTTGGTCATTGTCTATCCATAACAATCTAGATATAAGGTATGCATCAGATCATGCTCCTCAATGTATCTGTAATTAGAAAGATAAAAAAAAATAACTACAAAAGAGCATTGCTACTTTTTTATTCAGTAAAAATAATGTGATACAGAACTTACTTCCCACAAACTTAGCGTGTGACAGTTCGTGTTACCAAGAAAACAATTGTTACATCAATATGTTGCTTGCAACGTGTCACTACTTAATACTACCTGCGATTCAAACGTGGCAAGTTCATCGGCTACAAAAAGCCAGCAGCAGGTGACCTAGTATGTTTGAATTTAGCTATAGTAACTAGATTCAAATGAATTTAGCATATTAGGTTTGAATCTAGCTATAGTGTATAGTAACACCAGTTGGGGTCAAAACAATGTTACATGCGACGGACACAACTACAAAGCTTGTCGGAAGTGACACCAACTGGATCAGCAATGTCTCCCTCTCAGAGTCGTGCTCGATCTGTAATAACTCACTTTTTACTTACCATGAAAATACACCAGCGAAGTTGACTCCGTAACTCGACTTGTTCAAATAGTTAAATCATAAAACGTTGCTCGACGTTTCGAGATGCTAACCGTATCTTCTGAAAAACAAGACATACACAAGACTGTCAGAATGCCAGTTAAAGCAAGTGAGAGTAGCTTAAATCGCAGTTGGCACTGGACATGCAAAGTAACCCTGCAGTGCAAGCATGACTGCAGGAGGCTGCAAGAGATCAGCCAACTTGTGCCCTGAAAAACCTCTACAAAACGAGAATGAACCATGCAGTTCCATTTTGAAGTTAACTCATAATCTGCTAAAATATGCATTAGAAAAAGGCTTGATACATGTTCAAACTGGGGCTTTAGGGGCAACATGTTAGATGTGACTGATATTGCTACAACAGTTGTCGAAAAAGTGACATCAGCTACATCAGCGTTGCCTCCCCCTCAGGGACATGCTCAATCTGTAAGAACTCAGACTCGTGACTTACCATAAAAAAAAAGCGAAGTTGACTCCGTAATTCAACTGGTTCAAATGGTTAAATCATCAAACATTGCTCGACGTCTTGAGGTGCACACTCTATTTTCTGAAAAATAAGACACAAGATTGTCAGACTGTCAATTTAATCAGGTTAGAGCAGCTTAAATAGCAGTTGGCACAGGACATGCTGAGTAATCATGCAGTGCAAGCATGGCTGCAGGTGGCTGGCAGACCGGCCGACTTGTGCTTTGAAAAACCTCTATTAAACAAAAACAAAAAAAAGAACCATGAGGCTTCGCTTACTTCATAGCTTAAAAGTTACTATTTAAAGGGTGGTGCAACGATTTCCGGACTTCGGCCAAAAATTTGTGCAGGTTGCTCTCTGACACTTCTGAAGTAAAGAACAGGAAACCGATTTCGCCTGCACGTCCTAGTTGTTGCATAAAAAAAGAAGATAGCTATTGGCATTTCGGGCACCCCTCAACTCACTCCCAGTCTTCAGGGTCACACCTGATCGCACTCCTAATACTCCGCGACAACTTTTTTTGGCAATGCAGAGGAAGGTAAGTCACGCGTCCCCTCTCCCATTTCTAGAGTACGCAGGCTTTCCTCCTCCCCCATTTCCGGGGAGAGGAGGAGAGACCGCGCACACTCAAATTGGGAGAGGGGACGCGGGCCTGTACCTTCCACTCCTTCGACTGCATTGCCAAGAAAAGTTGTCGCGGAGTATAGTGACGTCATTCGGAGTGCCGTGTAGGTTCCCGTGTGCTATCTCGGAGGACGCTTCCTCTCCCTCTCTCTGCTGACATTAGCGGGCGTAATGCTGCAGCTTGGAGCCGAGCGAGGGCACGTAATCTTCTAGCCGTAGTTCCTTCGGCTGCCACTTGCGGCTGCGGGTGGGGGAAAAAGCTTGGCTTTTGTTTTGCGATTATGCAGCGGAATCGCAACATTCTTAATGAAGGATATGTTTTCTGTATCCTCCGGGACGTGATAAACAACGTAAAAATGACGAGATGCAAATTCTCTTAATCATAAAATCGGTGCACCCCCCCTCTAATAATAATACATTTAAATATCAAACGAATAATTATTTTGTGCGAGAGCAAGGGGCAAAAAAATTGCAAGGAGATAATTTGTAAAGTGGCAGGATGCCGGTTGCTGTAATTAAACAGACGCAGACTCCTAATAACACGGGATATGAATACCATATCATGTCGGCCACATCTGCCTTGACACTGTAGCACTCGCCCTGCGTGCATGCGTCACCGGTTCACAGCAGCGTACCGCAGCAAATCATGTATTGGCTCTGGGGGCTCAAACATTTTACAGATCAACCATCTTAGGTTACAATTACAGGATGACTTCCCGTTTTAAATAAACGAGTTGAAATAAGTTTTATTTGCATACAGTTCCCAGACTTGTGTGTGGGCTTTTGTGAGTCGTTTCAGTTGCTTTTTTACGATGGTGTGTCCTGGAGCATTCTCAGATTGAAAATTCTTACAACTGCCGAACCGTCTATCCAATGAAAGTATAAACAAAATATGACATCATTCGCTTCGATATTTGAAAGTTCTGAATACTCACAAAGCCCTTTGTTATGCTTCTCATAAGATTGGCATCAGCCACATTAGAGTTGTCTTTCTCTTGGGTACATGCTAGATGTGTAGGAATTCAAATTTGCACTTACCATAAAGAAACATACAGGTTCAAGGGATTTCTGTGGAGACTTCATTTGAAGCCCTTCAGCATCGCTAAAATCTTGCGCTGGGCCGTCGTTCGCTTCACTGCTCCCATTCTCTTCAACCCCTTCTCCAGGTTGATTTGGAAGATTGGTCTAGGAGGATATATTGCATCATCTAACATTAATGCCATGCCTGCTTCATGCATACTCAGCCTGGTGAAGGTGAAGCCATTTATTTTCTACTATCAAGTCAGACTATGGTAGTGTTGCAACATGTTAAACCTGAATGACTGCTGAACAAGCACACATTCTATAGACCGACACCCTGTTTATAAGCAAGCCCGCGTTTGCCCACACCAGGTGTGAGCACTGTGCGTGCGCAAAAACCGAATTCGCGTAAAGTGAAGCGTCTGCGCTGTGCCGCCGACAGCGCCAACGCAGCTGCGTGACGCCCGTGCCGCGTGCTGGTCTCTACAAGATAACCATGCTTCCCTGCCTTGAAAGTTACAGCCTAATAACAACCAGTGTTCCCACGTTATCAATTCATTATAAATATGCAGCAGCGTAATTCTTTGTAAAATTAGTACAGCTCCAATGTTAGTGCGAGTTGTGAAAAAGGGCGCTACGGCACGATAAATGATAGGGTAATATAGATTATGTCATTCTATGACACATCCTGTGGACTTGACGCATTTCAAGATTTTCTCACATTTGCATAAACTCGAGAGTGGCCAAGGCTTCCTTTGAATAGGTAAATTCAACACGTAAAAAGCTCCAAACAAGACGCATACCGCCTTCAAGAATGGCATAGGCTCTTTAAACATTGGCCGATGCTCAGTGACAAGGAAGCAATTGTCGTTGAAGACACCTCCTGAAAAAAATATGAGCTTGCATCTCAGACAATTTGAAACTGCAGGAACGGTGGCTATGTTCCTTACAAACAGTCTGACTGAGGAGCAAGATTAATGCATACAATTTTGCAGTCCGTTGAACAGTGGTATTACGTGCCCTCCTGAGTGGCGCCGTGCAAGTATTGAGCGGAGGTATATTGCTTTAATATACACATAGATTATTATGAGCATAAAAATGTATATCAATACAATGGTCTTAGACCATCTGGTTGGGGGGAATCAGTGTACGGTGACACAAGTGCGTTCTGTGAAATGAGAAATTCATCGGCTGCATTATGACTGCTAACCAACCAGTGAACGTGAAATACGCAGTGGTGATACACCAATGGGAATCAGTTCATCGAACGACGTTTCCTCGACAGATCGTTTCATCGACAGCTCAAATTACTCTTCTTTTTTCTTTCTTTTTTTTTTTTGGGGGGGGGGGGGAGAGAGTAAGCTGCATGATACTGTCGCCGCGAAGCTACCTGTACGGGTCGGTTAGGTGGTTTAACATTTTTGTAACGAGCAGCCGCAGACTGTCGCCGCGAAGTGGTGTGAACGCAGGCGGGGGTGTGGGTTTACGCGCACTTCAGTGATACACGAGTGGCGAAACGTCCCTGCAGCATGAAATTCGCGTAACGAGTGTCGATGAAACGTTCGTGTCGACGAAACGTGTTCATGAAAAGTTGTCCACGAAACGTACTGCCGCAAAACGAATTTCGACGAAACGATAGGGACCCCTCTGCGAAATGAGAAGGCTACAGGGCGCGCGAACAACAATGCGAAACTCGTAAAGCGCACTCACGCAGTCGGACGACGCGTTGTCACGTGCTTTACTGCAACTCTTACCAGCCAGCACGCGCGAATAGCCTCCCAATCGCTACAAACGACGAACCGCGCGTCCCAGCGAGCTCGCGACATGACACAAGGTTCAAACGAGCACCCGACTTGAGCTTTCATCTCTGAGAAGAACGTCAAACACGAACTGAGATAGCGGCGACAGTCATTGAACCCGAAAGTTTCAAGCGACGCAAATCCGTGGTTTCGTTTCTTTTGAGGAAATAAGTGTCAAAAATACGAACGTATATATGACAGTCCCCAATCAATGTTAATAAAAAGAGCAGAACAAACTCACCGTTTTGATAACAACAAGGAAAGCTCGCACAGAAACCACCAAGTACCTCTACCCCTCGACAAAACAAGCGCGGCAGTAACGGCAGCAAAACGAGCGAGCGGAGATGGGTAGATGAAGAGATAGAGGCAGTGTGATTATACTAGACAAAAATCTCACCTCGTGCTTTTCAATTTAGCGGTAACTATCGCCACCTCGTTTCGGAACGTTTATCATTAGTTGTTTGACAGTGCAATAAATTATCCTTTAAAATGTGAGAACCATTGTCTATTAGTCTAACCCAAATAAAACAATTTTCAGCTTGTCGCAAACAATTTCAGTTGTTTAAAGAATCGTAACTTTAGATTTACGGACAAGTCAATCGTATTTCAGATTACGGATGCTTCTCCGTAGCTTTTAATTAGAAGCTCTACGTTTTTTTACGGAACGTTTTTACCGTGCACACCAGATAGAAAGATATAAACTTTCTTGCCTAAACCTCTCGGACCGAGTCAAGAGCATTTCAGTATTGCAGCGAGAGGTTCCGACAATGAGTGCATCGCTCTACAAAGTTCTTCTGCCGTATATGCAGTTAAACCAAGCAATCGTACATCAATCGCCGTACTTCAGTTCTACTCACCTGCCATGCAGAGTAGTTTCGCGTCGTAGAACCCTCCTTTCGTTGGAGCGTCTCCGGCAGAGTAGTACACCTTGCGGTCTTCAACTACACCGCTAAAGTGCCTTACATCGTCGGAACTCACAACAGGCTGGGTCGTGTCGAGTAGAAATTCTACTAAAACGTAAGACAATGTAGAGCCCGGGCAGGATCGACAGGTTGGAGCAAGCGGGCAAACAAAACGAGTCGAGAGCGATCGTTCATGGAAGGTCGGCGAAGAAATTCGGCGTTTCGGCGGGCTTCTGATCAAGGTTGTCGGTCGGTTGCGTGTCATATCTCTAACATCAGCGGTTTTATGGGCTCACGTCCCGAAATCGTTTTCTCGTGCATAGATTATTTTTCGTATTCCTAGATTTGACGAAATAGTGGTATCCGAACGACCTTTACGTCCTTTGACCGTACGTCTGTCTGCACGTCAAAGCTTTTTGACGTACAGTCAGAGACAGTCGATGTACAATCAGAATCGCCACCAAGAAATCTTGACGGCATTTCGCGGCGGCCGACTGCCACCAGGAAACCATCAGAAAGCCGACAACCGGAGTCTGACTGGAGTTTGACTGTCGGTCAGAGTAACTTGTTGGCCAATCAGACATGCTTGACGTACAGTCAGGCACAGTCAGCGGTCCACTAGAAAACATTGACTGCCAAACAGGGTTACATTGATGGATTTTTCCTTCGGGATCTTTTACACTCAGCTTCTCCTCCGACCGCAGCCGACGCTATACGGAGCGCAACTCCGTCCGCTTCTTTTGGAGGGGTTCTGATGACGTCATAACGACGCCGAGCTTTGATTGGCTCGGATTAAATGCTAGTGGGTAGACCTCAAGGAGGATGGCTTTGAGGTCTACCCACTGTCCTTCCAATCAAAACCAGTCAGAGCTCGGCGTCGTTATGACGTCACCGTCACTCCTGCGGAAGCAGCAGACGACTTGCCGTCCGCATAGGATCCGATAGAGCCAGTCAAGCAGAGCTAAAAGCGCATCGTCACGGTGCTCGTAGGCTTTGTGCGTTTGCTGTACCCGGACTGTAAAAGCCTTTAAAAAAATTGTCTTGTGCGCGCTGCCATTTTTGTCTGTTTTACTGTGGCACGCCTTCTGAACATGCGCTGTTGCTCTGCTGTGCGATATGTCAAACACTGCGCATCCGTTCACAGCCCAGTGACTCAGCGTTTTTCCGCCCGGGTGATAAGCGATGCAAAAGACTATATACCAATCACGCACAGAAACCAAAAAGCGCGGGATCGCGGCCATTCAGTGTGCGTTTGATTTAATCGGTGGCAGCAACCGTACAAAACCCATGAGTATCGTTTTGAAGCACTTTTGGCGTTGCTTGGTTGGCTCCGTCGGATCACGTACCGTCGTCTGCGGTCACACTTTAAATGAAGCGAAGCTCACGTCGGAATGAAAGGTCTAATTCTCTTTCCCACCTGCCTGTGGTCTCTCCGAGCGAACGTACAGACGAACATGAAAAGTCCATTTCTTTACCACGCACAAAGGAGACAATCGAAGAAGGCAAGGCACGCATCACTGCCGAACAACTGTGCTGCTCGCCCCCCCCCCCCCTTTTTTTTATTTTTGTATTGTTATCAATGAAATTCCAGAGAGATCACCCTGTTGGCCAGGACTACTCATTCCAGGAGGTGCATTACTGAGATTACATGCAAATACTTGAAGCATCTTTGTGTTTACGCGCAAACGAGATATTACCGGGCGACTCGCACAGCAGGGGAATACCTTCCTCCCCTTGTAAAATGCCCTCTAGGGGCCTCATGGAGTAATAAATCATGATGATGATATACTGATTTAGTAGGAGAATATTTACGTAAATCTTATCTACGTTGCGACTTCCCCCTCTTGTGGATCTCACTCTTGTGGTGTGTGTGATCAGAAGAGGTAAAGTAATTCTGATATGTTTATGACAGCGGGAAGTGCGTCAGTGTCACGGAGTGGGTGGTTAAATTAATAAAAATAAAGCAATGATCCACTCTGAGGATAAACGAGAAATTACGGAAAAAGAACAAAAGAGCTAAGTTCGACCGGTGACTAGCGCTAGGTCCACGCCAGGTGTAAAAACAGGAAAGAGAGACGATGACACAGGGAGGATAAGCAAACAAAAGATTAAAAATTTAATAAAGTGAAATACTACGCCGCGGACGGCAAAAGAGCACTCTACACAAACCTCGCTCCAGTTAAACGCAATGGGGTCCCGCGGGCCAGAAACTAATACTAAAAAAGTCACGACACTCGTAAAACAGGATCGAGCCGACAAAACCGCGACGAAATCCCAACACTAACCAAAAACAAGGGCAAACCGAGACGGAACTCGAACGTTACCGCTACCCAAAAGGGACAATCCCCCAAAACAGTCGCGACAGAAAGTAGCGCTACGTATAAAAATGTCCCAAAGTTCAACAGTTCGTACTTCAGAGCCGGAGGATGAAGTAGACAAAACAAACAAAAAACAGCTTAGCTTTCCGGTAGGTGCTGAGTCCAGAGCAGTCCGTTGTCTGGAGATGTCGGCCGAAGAACGATGTCTCGGAGTCAGGCGGTCCGGTTAGAAGCTTGATGAGGTCGACACCGCGCACCACACAGCCACGCACGCTTCAGCACAACCAACTCAAACACTTGCCCGACAGGCAGGGCAGAAGCCGAAAAATTAAACGTTCAAAAACTCACGTGCAGGGAGTGACTGCGTCGAGCAGCACCCCGGCCAGCTCCGGGGCTCGACTACCTCCTTTGTTCCAGAACCCCTTTTTATAGGTTCGACTACCGACCAACCTCCCGTTTTCCCGCCTTTCGGGTCAGTCCACTTCCCAGAAAAGCAAAGGTATCCGGCGCCGACCCAAATGGGAAAACATACAGGCCATCCATTTCCCCCGTACGAGTCCAAAACATCAATTATCGTCGATACGTAGAACCCGACAACAACGACAGGCGCCAGACTGAGGAAAGTCGCCGCCTTCAAAAAGGCGCGCTAGCCAGCTTAGACATCTTTGTACATGGCGTCGCCTTCGCGTGTCAAATCGGCACCAGAGTCCGCAAACGCACCCCTCCGTCCGCGAAGGCCAAGACACAAATTAACTTTGCCCCGGGGTGAAGCCTAATCTGAGTCGCCCGTCCACAAATACCTACCCCGAAAACGAGCAAACCCGTTGGGGACGTAGAAAGGATAATACGACGGGACGAACTGGAGATTAAAAGCGGCCCGGCACTCCCCGTTCCCGGACCGTACCGACACTTAAAGTGGTCCGAAAAGAAGATCATAAAAATGTAAAACAAAATCAAGAAAAGCCTGAATTTGTGACACTACTCCCCACTTCAAGAATTTTTCACGCGTGAAAATTCAAACACAGCACAAATTCAGACACCATGAAACCAACAGCTGCCTCAAAAGGTAAAGGGAGAAACAAACACACACGTCTCCAGGCGGCAAAGTACATACATACAAACGAACCAGAGAGAGCGCTTCGAAGATCCTGTAAGCAGGACTCTACAAATATGAAAATAATATTAATTAAAAATGACAAAAAGAAAACTTAAAGCCGGCCTAAATAATCGGCTCCAACGTTTCCCCGCCCTTTGTGTACTAAACTTGCTGTTCGATGGCGCCTCGAACTGCAAAGAATAGTGTCCGTCCTCTGTTGAGCGCTAAGGCCCGTCCCAAACACGACGTCTTTCGATCTCTCGCTTGTTTCCATTCTCAGCAAGGAGAAATCCCGTTCGCGATCCTCTTCTTCCTAAGTTACGACGTTGCAGACATTGGTCTCCCCCTCCGTCTGTCGCTCTTCGTACTTTGTCAGGAGGTTGCCGTGAAACAACCCTGTCGAGTGCCCCAGATCTACGTTCTTCATAAAGAACTCGCAAGGGTGTCTTTTCTTCTTGACAGTCATTTTCTTTGCCCTCGTTCAGGAAACAGCTCGGGAGGCCCTCGTGCCTACGTTGTTCTGCCAACAGAGCTTCGGGAGTGACAGTTTCATTCGGGATTTCCGGGACCTTGTGTGGCTTAGGTCCAGCCGTCTGGCTGCTCTTCTTTTGAAGCCTGGTTTCCACGGCGGCACTCATGGTAGATTCGACTTCCTTGCCGTTGTTGTCTTCGGTGGTGATCCCGTTATCAGCTGCTTCAACATCCCAGTCGGGATTGGACTCTCCTGCTGCCAGAGCCCCGGGAATGTTGCCCAGAATGATGTCATATATTGGACTCTCCATGCAGAGTGCTGTTACTTCGCCGCTGAAGAAAGGAGTGCACATCGACAGCCTGGCTTCGGGGAGTACCCTGACCGTTCCATCCACCAGGTAAACTGCTTTAGACGTTCCTGTGAGGTCTTCGTCTGAGATAAGGCTTCTCCGAACGACAACGGTGTTGCACCCGGTGTCGCGGAGGATCGTGACGACTCGCTTTCCCGCTTTTCCCGTTCGTACTGGTAGTCGATCCGTCAAGTGCTTCGTTTCGACCGCAATGATCGAACTTACGATCTGGAGTCGCTCCTCGTTCTTCAATTTCCCGTAGCCGTTCTGATTGAGCCCGTCGTTCATCTGGCCGTTCTCAGTAGTCACACAGCAGGAAGCTTGAGATCGCCCCCGGGGTCCATCTTGGGATCCTCCCTGGCAGGAATTTGCGGTGTGGCCTGTCCGACCACATCTCCAGCAGGAGGGAGTCTTCGGGCCTTTCTCTCGGCAGTCAGCAGCCCGGTGTCCCAAGCGGTTGCAGAGAAAGCATCTCAAGGGAGGCCGTCCTTCTCCCGCAGGGTTCTTGTTGACATCTCGTGGAGCATCAGGGTTCGGTTTCTTCTCTTCCGACTTGAACCCAAGAGACTGGGCCCCTTGTGCTTCCAGAAACCGATCGGCCAAGTCGGCCATGTCGTCCAGAGTCTTTGATCCTCTCTCCTTCATGAAGATGGCAAGCTTCGGCGAGCACCCCTTTATGAATTGTTCGGTGAGTACTAGGTTCCGGAGAGTGTCGTACTCCTTCATCGTCTCGGCAAGTTCGACCCAACGGTCGAATAGGCTCGCCAGGCGCGCTGCAAACTGTGCTCCCGTTTCCCCGTTTTCCGGTTTGGCGTTCCGAAACTTTTCACGAAATCCCTCTGCAGTCAGACGGAACCGTCTCATCAATGCCTTCTTCACGCCCTCGTAGTCAACGGACTCTTCCGGTGTGAGTCTGGAAATTACCGACAGTGCCTCGCCCTTCAAACACAATGCCAGCATCGTAGCCCATTGGTCGCGAGGCCAGAGTTGTCCCAGGGCTAAACGCTCGAACCGAAGGAGATATGCGTCTAAGTCGTCTTTCTTCTCATCAAAGGCCGCCATCCAGCGTTGAGGACTCGTTAGCACGGCGCCGTGATTCGCCCCAGACCCATTCGTAGGGCTCGCATTTTCGACTTCCTTCAGCCGAATCTTCAACTCTATCATTTCTTTTGCCTTTGCTTGCCGCACGTCCTCTCGATCCATCTCATCTCTCACCCAGTTTCGCAGTTCCACCCCATCGTAGCCCAGCTCTCTCCCAAGCGCGGTTAATTCCACTCGCGACATGGTAGCACAATAACTCTCACACTCAAAGCAAGAAACAAACGATTACTCGAATCGCCCGCCCTCGTTCTTCCTCGCGGCCTTCCTTCGCAGTGGGGTCGTCTCCCTAACCTTACACCATGCCACCGGTCCTGCCGCAGACGCCAATTTGTCACGGAGTGGGTGGTTAAATTAATAAAAATAAAGCAATGATCCACTCTGAGGATAAACGAGAAATTACGGAAAAAGAACAAAAGAGCTAAGTTCGACCGGTGACTAGCGCTAGGTCCACGCCAGGTGTAAAAACAGGAAAGAGAGACGATGACACAGGGAGGATAAGCAAACAAAAGATTAAAAATTTAATAAAGTGAAATACTACGCCGCGGACGGCAAAAGAGCACTCTACACAAACCTCGCTCCAGTTAAACGCAATGGGGTCCCGCGGGCCAGAAACTAATACTAAAAAAGTCACGACACTCGTAAAACAGGATCGAGCCGACAAAACCGCGACGAAATCCCAACACTAACCAAAAACAAGGGCAAACCGAGACGGAACTCGAACGTTACCGCTACCCAAAAGGGACAATCCCCCAAAACAGTCGCGACAGAAAGTAGCGCTACGTATAAAAATGTCCCAAAGTTCAACAGTTCGTACTTCAGAGCCGGAGGATGAAGTAGACAAAACAAACAAAAAACAGCTTAGCTTTCCGGTAGGTGCTGAGTCCAGAGCAGTCCGTTGTCTGGAGATGTCGGCCGAAGAACGATGTCTCGGAGTCAGGCGGTCCGGTTAGAAGCTTGATGAGGTCGACACCGCGCACCACACAGCCACGCACGCTTCAGCACAACCAACTCAAACACTTGCCCGACAGGCAGGGCAGAAGCCGAAAAATTAAACGTTCAAAAACTCACGTGCAGGGAGTGACTGCGTCAAGCAGCACCCCGGCCAGCTCCGGGGCTCGACTACCTCCTTTGTTCCAGAACCCCTTTTTATAGGTTCGACTACCGACCAACCTCCCGTTTTCCCGCCTTTCGGGTCAGTCCACTTCCCAGAAAAGCAAAGGTATCCGGCGCCGACCCAAATGGGAAAACATACAGGCCATCCATTTCCCCCGTACGAGTCCAAAACATCAATTATCGTCGATACGTAGAACCCGACAACAACGACAGGCGCCAGACTGAGGAAAGTCGCCGCCTTCAAAAAGGCGCGCTAGCCAGCTTAGACATCTTTGTATCCCGGCGTCGCCTTCGCGTGTCAAATCGGCACCAGAGTCCGCAAACGCACCCCTCCGTCCGCGAAGGCCAAGACACAAATTAACTTTGCCCCGGGGTGAAGCCTAATCTGAGTCGCCCGTCCACAAATACCTACCCCGAAAACGAGCAAACCCGTTGGGGACGTAGAAAGGATAATACGACGGGACGAACTGGAGATTAAAAGCGGCCCGGCACTCCCCGTTCCCGGACCGTACCGACACTTAAAGTGGTCCGAAAAGAAGATCATAAAAATGTAAAACAAAATCAAGAAAAGCCTGAATTTGTGACAGTCAGCCCCAGTGTGAGGTCGGTGTCTTCGCTTTAGATGAGTCATTCATGCAGTGCTGTACCACTGCTAGCTTGGAGTTTTAGGCGTGTAATCACGCACTAGTGAATCAAGACAGGTGCCAACCGTTAACCCTCGTGTGCTCTACTGACGGCAAGCTCCAGATTAAGTCAGTCGGTAGTGTGCTTACGTGCATGCAATCATAGCACGTCGAATCAAAATTTGACGACACGAGAAAAGGACGAGGAGGCGGGGTGCGTTTCATTGGTGCCCCGTCGATTTGATGCGTTATGATCGCACCCATGTAGACGTGGGCCATGACCGGTGCGTTCCACGTGCAATGAGCATTGCGTACTCAGGTGCATGGCTTTCGTGCGCATTGACAACTAGATCCGGCGTAACAGGGCCGTACCCAGAAAAAAATTTCGGGGGGGGTTTTCGGGGACAACGGCGGCCATTTTGTCTTATTTTCGCCTATGAATCATGTGCATCGGTGGCATATAATGGAGAGTTATAGCAAACCGAAGAGCCGGTCCCGGTTTGGTATCCGGTAGCCGACCGGTGCCACTGCACGTGCGCAGAGGTGGAGATTAAAATCGGCTGGCTGCAAGTGCACCGACCAGGGCCGTACCCAGAAAAAAATTTCGGGGGGGGTCGGAACCCCCTATCCCCCCCCCTGGTTACGGCCCTGCGGCGTAAGGACACCTGACAGCCTGTTCCGGCAGCGATCCAGAAAAAGCGGGTACCAAAGCGCTTCTGGGCAACGCCTCCTGGGTGACAGAGCCATCGTGCCGAACGAATAGTTGACGTCAACTAGAGAAGGCCGACGCGGGGCAGGGTTGAACATGACTGCAGCGTCAACGCTATCAGATATTGGACGCTAATGGCATCCAAACGCTGTCGCAGCACTTGTGATAAATCTGTACCCGTCCTTAGTCAAATCGAAAATGTAGTGCTCCGATTTTGTTATATTAGAGGTGATGTTACGGTTCACAATCTGTCACGACACCCCTGGCCATTGGTGATCAGACGAAGGAGACAGCTAACTCGGGTTTTTATCTGTTTCAGGTGGAACGTTCTTTGGCTACGAGTTCGGCATTTTGTAAAGCCTGGTAAATATGAAGCATTGTAAGAACGCGTCTCTTTCAGTGGGAGGGAAGAGACTATCGCGGTAAGAAACAGTCTTCATTAGGCGACAATCGAAGCCACACCATATAGATTACTAAACAAATGTCTTTTCTTCTGACACATTGCCGTGAGTTGAGGTGCCATTTGAGGGGAAAGCCCTGCGGGGCATCCGCACTACGTCCTGCAGATAGCAAGTTGACACCCTTTCACTCGTGTTAACGTGAAACGATCTTTGGCTAGGTTTTCGGCATTCGGTGAAGCCCAGATAAAATTGAACCTTGATAAAAACGTGGCCGCTGTACTCGACACTGAATATCACCGTTATCCTGTGGGAGAGAAGGAGTGAGTTGGTCGACGCTGATTGGTTCACGGGGAGGTCATGTGACCAAAGTGGTAGGGGAGGAGGAATGAGGTAGGCGAGGAGTAGTTCCACCAACTGTGTGCACTGAAGGAGAGGGAGAGGTGCACTGAGCGAGTTAATAAAAGGGCCCTGGAAGATCGCCAGGTTTATCAGCCCGACTAGCGCTAGTGTCGCTTCATTCTAGGAACAACTCTCGAGTGTACACATGGTACGCCTTAAACTATTTAATAAAGAGCGTGGTGAACGTAGGCGTCTGGCGTCTGGAAACTCAGAGTATCTCTAAACGTTTGTGATGCAAGAACGTTTCATGTATCCAACACAATCGCTTAGCAATTTGCTATAAAATTGTATTTATATATATATATTTTTTTTAGAAAAGTAGCTGTTCCGAGTTTTATAAAATTTAGCTCTTATTGGATTCACTCTTTACAGTAAATGTAAAAAAAACACCTTGCGTCTTGGTCTGTCTTTGTTTTGAAAGTGATGAAATCGTTTAATTCGCCGACCGACACGCTTTGTACTGCTTTGGGAACGCTGCAAGATTACAGTAGCGTACGTTTCTCGACTCGAATGAAAACGAGGTCATTGAAAACTCTCCCCCCTCCGTAAAACAGAGCGGCATACTGAGCGCCATCCCATGGCCGTACCGCGAACGCTAGTCCTGTGATTGCGAGCAGAACCGGTTGCCGCTTGCCGCGTTCCCCACCAGATGGTACAACCTGCCTACTACATTCGCCACTGGTTTGGATAGTTTTGGGAAGGGAGGCTCCCAACTCTATCGGGATCGTGGCTACAAAGTCTGGCAACCAAAAAATCAAATGAGCAGTCTGTCGTTTGGTTTGTCAGAGTTAATGAAGTGTGCACCTCTCCGTGACGAGAAACACACAAAAGATTGACTTCATTTTGTTTT
The DNA here is from genome assembly GCF_016920785.2 of Ixodes scapularis. Classification (NCBI taxonomy): domain Eukaryota; kingdom Metazoa; phylum Arthropoda; class Arachnida; order Ixodida; family Ixodidae; genus Ixodes; species Ixodes scapularis. The sequence goes on along the minus strand of NW_024609881.1, from coordinate 46,100,974 downwards.
ACACGAAGATAATGCGATAGCAGGGGCACCGCGCATTGAATAACGCATCTCTCCCGCTTCACGGCATTGAATCTAGTATTTATTATATCGGGGGCCTTTGCTCTTTCGCAATTTCAAAGAACTGCGCCCCTTCGATGTCATTTTATCACGCATTTCTTGTTCTATCTTAAGTCAGCAAAGATTTGGTGAGTTGTCATTTGCCGAGAGATAATATCTGGCTTTGGTCCTACTTCTAAATTAGACTTTCTTCGTAAAATCACGTGCTACGAACTTCTATTCATCCGTGCTCACCCGAAAAACTAAACTGTTACGAAATGTACAGGGTGTCACAAATGAAAATTTACACGGTCTTTTTTACCGCAAAAATAAACTAGGCGTCGCCGAACGCCCATTCTCCGGCCAAAGGTAGAGCTAGGGGTCACAACCAGATGCCAAAGTTCCAGCCCGATCCTATAACTCAATCAAAAGTTATAAGTGATTTTCTGAAATTTTCAATGGGAAAATGCCGGCCGACGGAGTTTTTAAACACATGGGGCTCTATGGCACCAGAAACCGAAAACGGGCGAAAATGAGCTCCATTTTCCCGTTGAAAATTTCAGAAAATCACTTATAACTTTTGATTGAGTTATCGGATCGGGCTGAAACTTTGGCATCTGGTTGTGACCTCTAGCTCTACCTTTGGGCGGAGAATGAGCGGTCGGCGACGCCTAGTTTATTTTTGCGGTGAAAAAGACCGTGTAAATTTTCTTTTGTGACACCCTGTATATCAAAAGTCACTAAAACCTGCAATATTAGTATTTCACTTGAAGGTTGTTTCGCGACCAGTGCTTACACTTGGAGACAGAGTAGGCCGTTTGTGACTGTATAAAACCGACTGTAGCAGACAAGACAGGACAGGCAGGGCGACGGAAGCAACGGAGGTAAGCGTGCGAGTGCAGGCAGGCAAATTTTGCCCCCTTTTCACTTTCCAATTTCTTCAGAATCACGGAGTAGATGTTTTTCCATCGTCCGAGAGCCGGCCGGATCAGTGGCACGCACCATGTCTTCGATCAACAGGGCGATCAGGCTGCTCGGTTACAAGCTCGACCGCAAGCTGGGAGACTTCAAGTCCCGCCTTTTTTTGCGAAGACAGACGCCAGGTCAACACCGGCACCAGCATTTGGAGCCAACGCTTCCTGCACTAAGATGCCTGTCATAAGAGCGGCGCGCGTCCTGCCGTGCCCTCTCCCTCTTTCCTCATCCCCTTCACCGAAACGACCATTAGGAGCGTTGCCAACTGACACTATTCGCGACTCCAGCTTTTTGCTCGCCCTCTCGTGGCGGAAACCGGAACCACGATAGCGAGGGTCCCCGGAAGGCTGGTATGGCGGATCCCAGCGATAATTGCGTTCGTCCGTCGAAACGAACTGCTTCTAAATCCAAACGGCACTGTTCGGTGCCCCAGTGTACCGCTGCGGTATGGAAAGATAACGGTGAATCGTTTCACCGCTTCCCCAACCTCAAGGAAACGTGCAGAAGAGGCTCCGACATCGTCAACCGACGCGAAGAGTGGGCGCGAGTTCTTCGGACAGGGAAGACCGTCTCCGAAGCGATGACGGTGTGCTCGCGGCATTTCTCTGCGAGCGACTTTTTATTGCCAGGTAAGAGTGTGCGGATTTGTGGAGATGTATATATATCTCGCTTTTTGGCTTTAGATGGTTCGGGGACTTTGTGCGGCGGCGTACACAATAAGAAACAACACATCCTCCATTGAATATTTTGCCCATTCTGTAGCGCAGTAGAACTCTTCACGCTGATTCAACTAGTTTTCTTGAACGCGCCTATGATCGAGAACATTTTCCGTTTTAGTTCTTTGCACTCGATCATCGTTACGTACGGCGAAGTGGAGCGCGTAGAAGAGAATCGCGCTCGTCAGCCTGGAGCAGTCTTCGGTACTGCACGCTCGATGTGGAATCGGGCGCGAGATTATTCCGGAACAATTAGCAGTGCACTTCTTTAATCTGAAGAGCTTTTCTTCTAACTGATCCAAATTTGCCAGAAGTGAAACGGAGGTTTCTCTTCTGCTTTTAGTTCTGATTACTTTTGAGCCCTGTACCCTCACAATGCGCGTGCAGTAGTTTTTCTCTCCCAAAATGACCGATTTCAGTTTGATTGCTTTTGCAAGCGATACACACTTACTCAGAGTCCCAGCAAAAATGGGCTTAATTTCATTTTCTGGAATTTGCTCATTTTAGAGTAAAGTTTCGAATCAGAAGGCCAAAATGTTTTGTTTGCTTTCTGAAATGAGTCACTCTTCAAACTACTTCAGTCCCCATTATGTGATGATCATATCGTTCTTTATTTCCTCCAGGACATGCAACTCAAAGACGCCGTCTTAAGAGAGGAGTGGTACCCTCCCAGAACCTCCCTGTTCTTTCAACTGAAAACAAGGAGAAGAGGAAGAGGTTGCGGGAAGTGAGCGAAGGCCGCCAGAAGCGACGCGATAAGAGAGCAGCAGTAGAGCCTCTGTTAGCCAAGGTAAATGCATGTCTCGCACAGTCTTTATTTTACTTTCCTATCAATTCAGTTTCTCATAAAAAGTTCAGGTTGATGTGCACACCTTAACATCTGTGACTCAGAAAGTGTGTATAAATATGCCTAAACTTTATTCCAGGTTGCACTCTGCGAAGCTGAGAAGTCCTGCAATCAAGTGGACGACAACGCAGAGTCGGTTGAAGATCATGAAGACAGGGCAGAGTCGGCAGAGGATGGTGAAAGCAGCACAGTGCCCCTGCCTGTTGCGTCGCCAGTGGTCCTCCTTGACATGGGTGTACAGGTGTCAAGTGGGGACTTTGGCGAGAACTTTTCTCGTGTGGTAAATAAAGAAAATGTGTGTTCCTTTACCGGCCTTCCCAACATGGAGCTTCTCACTGTTCTAGAGAAGCTCGTGTCTGATACGACGCCCACATCAACACGAGCTTACCTGTCAGCAAAAGACAAAATAGTCATGACTATGATGGCCTTGAAACATGCTCTAACATTTGACTTCCTGTCTCAGATCTTTGGAGTGTGTCCGACCACAGTGAGCACCACTGTACGGAAGACAACAAGGGTCCTTGCGGCATTTCTTAAGACTGCCATAACTTGGCCATCCAAGGATGAAGTTCTGCATAACTTGCCGGTCTGTTTTGAGAAGTTTTCGCATGTTCGTGTTGTGCTCGACTGCACGGAAATTCCTGTGGGCACTCCGAAGTGTTTGAGGTGTCGCATCAGCACATACTTCCATTACAAAAAGGGACACACCATAAAATATATGGTAGGTGTTTCACCTGGTGGTTTAGTGACCTACGTCAGTAGTGGTTACGGAGGTCGAGCCTCGGACAAGGCTATCTTCGACCAAAGTGGTTTGGTAGATATGCTCTTGCCAGGAATAGACCACATAATGGTGGACAAGGGGTTTCTCATTGACAGCACATGCGAAACAAGGCTGATAGCTGTGGTGAGGCCCCCATTCCTACATGCAAAAAAGCAGCTCTCAAAGGGTGAAGCCCTTGCAACAAAGCGCATAGCAGCAGCAAGGGTTCACGTGGAGAGGGTGACTCAAAGAATCAAGCTGCTCAAGATTGCATCTCAAAAGATGCCCTGGCACATGGTGCCACTAGCAGATGACATTCTTACCATTGCATGTGCCTTAACCAATTTGTCTCCACAAGTTCTCGCAGACAGCAGGTTTCTTTAAGCTTTTCATAAAGGGACGGGGCTTTGGTTAGCTTAAGAGGTAAGCACGCACTTTTCAGTCGAGATCAGAAATAAAACCTTTTTTTTTCCTCAAAAGAATTGAGGTTTAATTTACATCACCTGGGGACATTTTTGGATATATATATTTTTATTAATTTGAAGTATAACAGGCTAAACCAAAACTGTGTGTCTTTTGGCTGTTCTGCAGCATTGCTACCAAGGTAAGAATGTAATGAGTTTTGCTGCAAGATGACGTCTTCAGTATGAAGGTGGTGTACTGTGAACAATTTAGTTTTGAACCCCTGCACAAAATTGCCCCTTGTTTGTATTGGATTGCCGCAAAATTGCCAAAACGGTTTGCATGTGTATTAATGTAAAGTACGGCTTTAAGTTTTAAAATGTGTATAATTTGAAGTATGTCAATTTGTGATAAATATGTATTCTATGCTTCGTGCTTTACCGCCAAGGCCTGTGAGCTGTTTGTAAGCACGCGAAAATAAACACTGAATTGAATTGAATCATCCCTGCTACAATTGTTAGTACTTTATCGCACTTGCTTCTGTCACCCTGAAGCGATTCTGCAAAACGCTGCTTTGTTGGTGTAGCCTTTCAAGACTTCCCTTTCAGAGCTTCATATTGACTCCATATTTTGTTATGTGTGGCCTGCATGTCTATGTTAACATGTTTTATTATCACCATAGTGATATTATATCAATGGTTGACCTCTCTACCTCACTCGTTGCATTACCTTGTGTCACCGTGAAGCAATCCTGCCAGGCACGTAGCCAGGATTGTTTTTTTTTTTTTTGGGGGGGGGGGGCGGTAAGCTGAGAGACTTGCCTTGTGCAGGCAGTGAAATGTTTCTTAGTGAAATATCGGCTCTCACTCTGAGAGTAGGACATTCTTCTGTAACATCTTAGGCCAGCTTCAAGCACTTTCGTGATCCATTTGGCCTTCACACTTGTCTGGTAGTGCCCAATGCGAGGAGATGGCAGCAAATGCCAAGGAACAAACACTAGGTAGCAATGTTTTGGTACAAAGGCATTGCAGTACAAGTTACACGAGTCGCAGAGGAAGCTGGTCTCTGAGGGACACAAGTTTTTGAGTGAAACTTGAGTTTCTTTGTGTAGATTTATTATTAATAAAATATTGCACACTTCTATACAGTTGCTTTCATGCAAGCATCACAGTAAGGAAATTTCAACTTGTTGAAGACAGGTACTAATTCTACAATTTACACGGTGAATGAAGATGCCTGTTTAAGAGTTTAGGATAAATTTTTGTAATTTTGTTCAACATGCATGTTTAGAATGTGAAAGCACCGGTTCTCCTTTGAAAGTTAAATCTAGAAAAAGGTAGGAACAGCGTATGACCACAAAACTTCCTTTTTCTCGAGATGGTGATGAGCGTAGAACATTCACTTTAGTTTTAAATTATAGCATGAACGTAATTGAGCTAGTAGTATATCTCATAAATAATTATTTTATCACATAACAAGCACATGCATACGTCTTCATGTACCACATCAACAGTTCCTTCTGAAGTTAGCAGAAATAAATACTGAGGAATAATCAATCCGAAGAAATAACTAGAAGTTTGAGAGCTTCTAAAAGGACAGTATTGAGCGAATTCTGCATTCTGACCTCAAAGTAAAAATAAGCGCCAAGTTCTTTCCCAACTATACTCGCACACATAGTTTCCTACTGAAGAATGCAGGAGGTGACCAACTCTTGAGACAAAGCCAACAGGAAAAACATTTAACGAGGCAAAACTGTTGCTTCACTGCAAATATGCTACTGCTCACAAAAAAAGATGGCAAAAAGAAAAAAAATGAATCTGTCCTGTAGCCCACTCTAAAAAAACAACAAAGAAAAGTACTGCACTCTAGCGGTCCAACACAGTACACCAGCTGCCGCACCAAGTATCAGACTAGTCGTGTTTTTCACTCTACCGACGAACATAGCACTGGAAGTACACGCTCAAAGTAAATTCTCTTTACGGTTGTCAGGAGAGGCCAAACGAAAGCTTCATCGAAATCCACGCATATGACCTCGATTGAATCATCCATGCTAGCATAAATAACAAGATCACAGGTCTTCACATCAAGAAGAACCATCCCCAGCTGCATCTGCTCATAGAAGGTGTGGCGCTTCTTTTGGCTGTAGGTACCAGCCTCGTCAGTCTCCAGAAAATCACAGGTGGCCAAGAGTGCCTTTGCAGTCATCGTTTCTCCCTTTTTGAGACACTTGATTTCGATCAACTTGCCTGGTCGTGACCCCTCGAACACAACGCCATCAGGGGAGCAGCCGAGCCAGGGGTTTTGTGGCGAAACAACGAGTCCACACGGAAAAATGTCAACTCGTCGGGTCTTTGCATACTTCTCCCGTGCCTTTGGCTCGTATCGTAGACCATGGGCAGTTGCGGCATTGCCATGGAATGATGGCTGCATTGTGGACCGCACCTTCTTTTCCCAGTTTCCCAACTTGTAGGTAGAGAGGGGGTAGCATGTTGTTCCTGCAATAAAATGTAGCAAGCAGGTGGTTCCTGGCTTACATTCCAGTAAATACAGCACATAACGTAACAAAATCTGCCTCTCTTGCAAGTCAGGTTACAGGCAGCACTAATTTAATGCACCAGCCATGCTTCTTAGGTCATACATGACACGCCCAGGAACATGAGTGGAAACTACAAAAGCCGGCACCGAAGCACTTGCACGGTAGCCAGGCTTTTGCTCCCTGGTGTACATCCTGATTAAATAAGACCAATGTCGCTTCTCTGATAACTCGGTAAATATTCGTTCATCAAGCGAACCAAGTAAATGAATGCTCTTCTGCTTTGGTTTGAATTATTAATCCTTTTGCTGTCTGCATGGTGTGGGCACAGGAGAAAAATGCAGGCAAATTCATCATGACTAGGCACAACTGCGAGGGAACAAGGGAGTTCTTGAACTTTCCATACTCCGAAAACCTTTTTTGAAAGCGAGCTGCACCTACCGTGTCCAAATGCAACTAGAGGAATGGTAGTTTCCAAATAAAATATTTATCTTAAAACTTCAATTATTTTTAACATTTTTAATGTTTCACATTATAAACGGTTGAAACGCGTGCAATTACAGTATGGAAGCTACCCGAACCTTTCCACGACTCGATGTTTGGTTGTTCCTTTGAATCCTTATCTAGATAAAGATTCGTCCCATTACTAGTTATTAATACACAATAGACTTGCCTGTGATCCGGCAGCGACGTTCCATCATCCAGGCTGCCTTGTTCTCTTTTGTGTCCCGAAGCATGACAGCGGCTGTTTCAACAGAGACAGCGACTTGTTGATCGTAGAAAGAAGGGCAGCCTTCCGGAGGAGAGGCCGGAACTGCGGCAAGCCTTGCCAAAAGATCACTGCCTTCGGCGCACTCTATGGCCTGCCTGTACTTCTCGTCCAGCCTTGACGGTTCCGGGACACTGGAGATAGACCACAAGCCAATCTGTACAGTGAACATGATCAAATAGAGCCTCATGACAGTGGCTCAAGCGAAAGTAATGCATAGAGATTCTGCAACGTTAACTTTGCTTGTTTTTCTTTACTATAAAACACAGACAAAGCTCATGTCTAGTATAAATTTTATTCAAATTCTTGTCTTATGCAGACCCCACACCGTTCCAGCATGCATGTATAGTAATGGGATATGAAACACCAAGCTACTATGAGAGAGATGTTTGTACAGTCCACCAAATGCTGATCCATTGTTAAATCTGAGATTATCTTACTTACTGCACCTGCTACATTCTAATTCATACATACTGCACATACTAGTCCAAGGTTAAGGCTCGTTCCCATAGTTGTGAGCGAGTGTGACTACGACCGCTCACTACGACGTGCGGAACCCATCATAGGGAAGCTGGGGAAACACGAGAAGTCTCTACCTTGCGCACCCTATCATCCACGGGTAGGAATTACAGCTTTCGGCAAAACAAAACGAGCAACAAACTGTTGTATGGTGCATGCGGCCTCTCTTGGTGAAGCGAAAGTTGTGCCGGCGGTACACCAGCGAACCTAGTTGCAATAATCAGCCACCTAACAAGTAATGAGTTTTAGTTAGAACATTACCCAAACAAAGGCGGCGACCAATGGGTTGTAATGAAAATTGTGCTTCATATGTGGCCGAAGTTTGGTTAAAGCTCTCCCCGTGTAATTCGGAAGACAGTTAAGAAGTCCCAAGCTAGAGGCTCCACATTTCAAACCCTCGTTGAAATAAAAATTGCTGATAACAAACGGCCCCTATTTTTCAACAGATCCAGTGTGTTTGGCGAATTATGTGATTACAAAGCAGGGAGGAAAGCAAAAAAACAGTGTTGAATCAACATGTATTATTGGGATCATAGCGACAGCTGGCTTTGCCGAGTACCACGACAAAACATTTGTGCTAAATTCTTTTTACCTCGGAAATTGGGACTGAAAGACCAAAGCATTTGCAGAGATGCGATTGGTCGTAGTCATTTTGGAGCAGCTATTGGAGCAGCCAAAAGTTCATTTTGGAGAAGCAAAAAGAGCTTATGGAGCATAACCGCACACTTCATTTTCATCTATATCACTGCAAATGTGACGAGGAGACGGCAAATATTAAAACAAACACTAGCTGTTTAGTTGTGTGTGGAAGCACTGGACATGGTAACAAGACGGCGACTGGTGAAGGACAGTGCAAACTGCCGTGAGTGATTATTTTAGGTATGAAATCCCACTGAACAAATGTTGAAATACAATCATTTTGGACACTTAGATTTATCTGTCCTACAAGTTCTGGGGGGAGGGGGGTTGTAACAAAGCTGCAATTTATAATTCAGACAAGAAACAAAGAACAAAGCATAAAAAATAAACCTACAAAAGCATGGGCCACGTCTCGCTCTGGACGAGTACCTGTCCCCTTAGCACGCAGGCGCGCTGCGGCGAAGCAAGACACACAACATCACGATGCCTAGTTCGCAATCGTCGTTTCACTGCAGCACACCAGTATGCAGTGAGAAGCGCACTCAACAGAGCTAAGTAACCCACCAGAACAGACCACGAGAGTTATTGCGAAACTTCCGAGTACTGGCAGTGCTTGGTGCAAAATCAAATCGAACAGTAAGTTATTTGAGGCGATTATCGAAAGTCCTGAAAACCCGCACGAGCCTACCGTAACGATCCGGCCCGGTAGCAAGGCCTGCAACTGTTATATTTTCAGTATTTTTTAAGTGAACTTGAGTTCTGGCGCAAATTCCTCACATTTTGGTCAAATGTAGCAGGGTAAGCACTTTGGCGCAAATGGCGCAGCAATCACATCACCCATTTGCCGCTCCCCCAACCCCGGTATCCCCGCGTGATCAGCGACATCATTCCACACAGCACAACCAAGCAGAGCAAGCTTCCCCCTTATGCTTACGGGATCATCACCCGACCCATCAAGCTTAGCCACCCCTTCAACAAGTGGCCAATGGTATGATAAAAAGAAGTAAAGCGGAAAATACTTGTCCTATCGGTATTTTCAGTCACTTATGAATGCCATTCTCGAAGAGTCGAACACACACACACACATCCTAGGTGCAAATTCTTGCACTGGATTGCAGCACACACACAGACAGGGATGTAAACAAAGCAACAAAGCAGCATTTCAGCATAATCCCATCCTTACAGTGAGTGAAGGAAAGCTAGGACAGCTTTCCTACTTCGGTAGAAGGAAGCTAGGTAGTCACACCTAGTCGTAAACAGTTGCAGTCTCACTCAATCTTAACTGTGTGAAACAGCCTTTGTACTGTACATAGTCGACAAAGGATAAGCAAATACATTTTTAGCTCACCTGCTTGACCGATCAGCCCGCCTCCTCCTCCTGTAAAAAGAAAAAAACAACAAACAATTGGATTTAGTATGTAAACGATACTCTAAATCTTGCATCTATGTATTGAAGGTTCAGCAAACAATGTTTGAAGGCCACAGTAAGTCAAATCCCGACGTTTCTGATACATAGACAAAAGTTAAATTCAACCAAAACATGTGGCTGAATATTAAGCAATAAAATAAATAGACATGGCAACAGTCACTACTCATCATTGAGTAATGCCACCCATTACCTTTGATAGAACGGCTTATTAGGCCCTCATAATATTGCGACACCATATTCGTAAAGTTTCCATACATAAAATTTAATAAAATGACATGAAAAGTTCAACAACCTGAAGGATACACTTCCTTAAATTGTTGTGAAAGGAGACAGAAAGCAACGAGGAAGGTTAAGACATACGAGGGGAATATTGATTAAAACCTTACTTTTTGCCGGAGGTCGGTAGGTATGGCCTTCTCGACATATTGCCGCGATCATACCCAGCAGAGTCGGCAGCGCTCTTAATGGCCTCACGCGCATGTCGCTCGGGTATGTCTCCCACCACTGCATAACATCTTATCTTTTTTTACCATAAGTGGACGGTTTCGAAGGTTGGGGAAACGTGTAGTTTGTTCATGTTCAGAGTGCATAGTTCCCGAACGATAGAGGTAGAATATTTTAGGCTGCCAAGGAAGACTCAAAAAAAGCCGCGGTACGATGTATGGAGTCAGCCTATTGCAAGCGCTCCAGCCAGCCTTTTCGCCGACATCAACACCCGCAATGCCTGCTGTCTGTTGTGGCACAGGTTCGCCAGGAAACTTTAGTTTCTTCAGTTCTTCACTGCCTTGTAACTTGTCATACGTGACAATTTGGTGAAGTAACGGGGTAGAACTGAAGAAACTAAAGTTTACTGGCAAATTTGTACCACGACAAAAGACAAAGCGCTCGGAACTGATTGCCGCTGACAACACTATTCAAGCCGATTGGAATGAATTTGCTTGGCCTATTCGCACCACTAATGCAAGGAAACAGGTGGATAATCGTCGCAATAGATTACGTTGCATGATATGCCGCGAAGACAATCCTCCCATTGGAAACTGCTGTGTAAGTCGCCAAATGCTTTGTCAAGTGCAGTGTCTTCAGACACAGTGTCCCCGAGGATCTGTTCACAGACTGAGGATCCTCGTTTGTGGCGCAGCTAACTCAAGGAATCCTTCGGCTCAGCCACACCAGCCATCGTCGCACCACTGCGTACCACCTGCAAACCAACGGGCCGAAAGAGCGTTTGAACAAGACCATAGCCAACATGACTTCCATGTATGTCGATGTGGAGCACAAGACGTGGAACGAGGTGTTACCCTAAGTCACGTCTGCCTACAACACGGCGTTGAAAAAGACGACTGGTGTGACGCTCTTCCAGCTGGTTCAGGGCCGGATGGTGACGACTATGCTCAATGTGATGCTGCCCCACGAGCCAGCTGATGACAGGTGCGGCGGCGCCTAGGTGGTTGTTCAATGGGCAGAAGACTGCTAGCTTGCCCGGTACATAAATATGTAGAACTGATCACCTAACAAGCGCCCATCCCCATGCTTTTCTTGATTATCTCCAAAATCTCCAAATTTTGAGTGGGCATTTTTGCTCGGTATTTTACGGTAGGTAAAACTGACCTAACAAGTGCTCATCCCTTAATTTCTGCTATTATTTTCACATTTTGAGGAGGCGCTTTCTTGGTATTTTACGGTAATCTGACATCCACCAATGAATGAATGAGCACGTGGAACAAGCACTTATGTAGCCTCAAGGATCCTGTCATCATCTGTCCGCATGTGAGAAGTTCTGACCAAAATATTGTCCTGTCGAGGCTCACAAACAGCAAATACGGCTTTGCATTAACCAAGTGTGCCCATTCAGCACAAAGCTCTGACATTGCTCCCAATCACCAGCTTTAAAGGCTATTACTAGCCGCTTTGACATGAATGCGACTTGAGCAAATCAACTCCAATCGTTCTTCAAATGGAACCGGTGCGGCAATGTTTACATGAATGCACACCAAGCCCTACGCAAAGGTGGTGCCACACCGTGTGAAAGCTCAACGTCCAAGCTGAGTTTCCGGCACCAGCCGTACCACATGACCACGTTTTCCGATGTATTGCACGTGAAGGCCTTTCGACGCTTTTGGTGAACGTAAACATCAGAGATAAAGATTATGCCCGCTGTCTTTGATGCTGTGGAAGAAGTTGTGAGACGGAAAGACATCAAAACCCAAGCGTTTTGGTCTCCAGGCCGTCGTGCCACTCTGGACCAGAGGAGACGCACATGCACACGCTGTGGCGAGCAAAATCGTTTCCAAACGCGCTGAGGAATCTACAGCGCATCGTCCCGCTAGCTTCGACCAGACAAACCGGAGGCTCAAAGGCTCCGGCGCAGCCAGGAATGGCACCGCGGTAGGAGCTGCTCGTTCTGCGCTACCATGCAGTGCTCGGAGCTCTCGGCGTAGTTCGTGCTTGCGCTGAACCCTTCAGGGACCCCCTCCGACGCGTAAGTCATACTTCGCGAGGCTTGGACGGGGGCTGCCCTCACCGAGTAGCTCAGCTATCTCCGCTCACTTATGAAGGCAATAAAAGCTTGCGTTTTTCCCTGGGAGAAAACTGCGGACGACAACACAGCACCGCTCTCCGCGCCGCCAAAGAGGTTGGCCGCCGCCGTGTTCTCAGCTGTTCACTCGTTCTCGCAGCGGACGCCTTCCCATAAGCCTCCCCTTCCCAAAATGCGATGCGACCTCCGTTTACATGGGCTGAATGAATGCGCATCTGCCACCTCGATCTACCTTCGTCTCTCGACTTGAATGCGAATCACTTCCTTAGCGCATTATTCTGTGAACATGACCACATCGAATGCGACAACCTGAATCGGTGCAACTAAGTAACATTCATAGCCGCGTTTACATGAATACGACTTCAGCACATCGGCCCCAATCGTCCTTCGAATGAAGCCGACACAGCAATGTTTACATGAATGTGCACCAAGCCCTATGCAAAGGTGGTGCCACGCCGCGTCAAAGTTCAAAGTTAAAGCTGCGTTTCTGGCACCGGCCACACCCCGTAACCAACTTTTCTGGTGCATCGCACGTGAAGGCCTTTCGACGCTTTCGGCGAGCGTAAAGACTGTGCCAGCTGTCTTCGATGCTGTACAAGAAGTTACGAAACGGAAGAAGCATCAAAACACAAAGGTTTTGGGCTCTGGGTCGGGCCACCGGGCCACTTTGGGTCAGAGGTGATGTGCGTGCACACGGCCTGGCGAGCGAGATCTTTTCCAACCGCTCCAAGGACGCAACCTTGCTTCTCCTTGCCAAACCTTGCGAACTGCGACCGGACCCCAAAGCCGAAAAGCTCTGGTGCAGCCAGGAATGGCACTGAGGCAGGAGCTACTCGTTCTGCGCTACCATGCAGTGCTCGGAGCTCGTCCTTGTGCTGAAGCCTCTAGGGACTCCCTCGATCGTGCAAGTTGCATCTTGCAAGGCTTGAAGAGGTGGCACCCTCACCGAGCAGCTCAACTATATTCCGCTCACTTAGCATAGCAATAAAAGTTTGCGTTTCTTATCAGGAGAAAACTGCGGGCAACCACACAGGACCGCTCTCCGCAGCCAGAGCCTTCCCATAATCCTTTCCGTTCCAAAATGCGGTGTAACCTCCGTTTACATGGGTTGAATGAATGGGCATTTGCCGTCTCAATCTACCTCTGTCTAGCAACTTGAATGCAATATGCTTCCCTAGCGCATTATGCCGTTTACATGACTGGATTCAATGCGACAACTGGATTCGATGCGGTTAAGTCGCAGCTACTGCCACCAGGGATCACAGTTTGACACAAGACGAATATGCTGATAAGATACGGTGTGCTTACCAACATCTAAATAATCAATATGCGACGAAAAAAAATGTAATCAATATGGTTTGTTTTTGTCACTTAGCAACACTCAAGCCTAGGCAGGGGACACCTACCTGTGTCTCAGGAGGGGCGCACAGAACAAAAGACACTTATAAGATGAATTTGTCCCTACCTATGCTTGGCGAGCGCAGAATTAAAGCAGGCGCCTGTCAGCTGCTTGAGGATAGCTGCCTGCGCCTCGGGTGAAGGCTCCAGCGTAGGTCGGAGCTTCTTTACATGGCAGAACATCTTGTACGGCACAGGATCGCCATACAACTCCTTTCCAGGGGTCTTTTTCCATGCGCACTCCTTGTCGGTGCAGCTTAGATCTTCGAGATGCTGGATTCCCTTTCTGTAAAATGAAACCGAAACTATAAAGCTCGCATGGCTTACAGGTAATCTGCGACGCGTCTGTACTGTGCTTTGAGTATGCAATACAGTACATCACATGAGCGAAATACTATCATGTTAGAAACAGGTTCGTTGGTTTAAAAATGGGACCGTGCTACGATCGCGCCGACGCTCTGTGCGCCTATGAAACCTGGCGCCGGCAACAGAGAAACACTTAGGGGCAACCCTACGCACGCATTTTAACCACCACCGTGAAAATAGTTATCGTGTTTCAAAGCGCGACACCTGCGTGCGATATCAGTATGCGACGCGCCTGCGCTCAAGAGATACGAGCGAGCATTAATCAGAGCCGCCGAAAGACTACACCGAACTCGCGCCAGTCGTACCGTGTTGTGTAGGTTGCTAGGTGCCTACCTGCTGCAGTGAAGAAGCGTGGCGACAGCGTGCTTGCAGCATTCTGATGATCCCGCCACGCACGAGCAGACGGCACTGTCCACACGGAACTTTGGGCCATCTCCCGCGACAAGTTTTACGGTGATCTCATGCGGATCGCCTCGGACGCTGCTCGTTGCGAGGCACAACGCCAATATTTCAACGTTGTCCTCGGACGACGATGTTTTGCCGCAAAGAAACAAATGCCCGGCCTGTAACAGGAGGTCCGCTTCCTCGTAGCACCGCGAATATTTCGTAGCGTTAGCATATTCCAAAATACTCGTAAGGAGCAGGGCTCTCGCCGTCCAACCGACCCTCACTAACTCGGCCATTTTGAAAATGCAGCGGCGCCCCCTATAGTGATTTGGAGTCGCGAATAGCGGCCGTGATAGCGCAGGAGATTTGACGTCTGCTATTGTGATACCAGTAGGGGGTTGTGAATAGTGGTTCGATTCGAATAGCGTGGACAGCAGGGGACTTGTAAGCAGAATACTTTGCATCCACGAAGAGGGGTGTCTTCTCTGCACTTTAGGAGAAGGCAACGTACATCGCATAGCAGCTGGACAAGAGACAGACAACTGCAGCTGCGATGTGGTGAATACGTTTCACCAACACTATTCCGTCCACATGAATTTCAAATGAGGGGGTCGAAGATGTCTTGTCCTGCCTTGGGCCGTACGATAAGAGTTAATTGGGGCTGGGCTGGATCCTAAAAAGAATAACGAATAGATCCTGAATTACATACAAGAACGTGAATGATAAAAACACGAGACAATAGTTAACGAGGTATAAATTGTTTTAGTCGTGAATAACCACAGCTATAGTGAAATTATTAAGCGGTTTTCAGTACACAGTAGACATATGAATAGTAATATTTTCTACAGTACTACAAATCTAATATAGAAATATTAGCAAATGCTCTATTTATGTCCTGACCAAAATGATTACTGCTTAACAACGAGACACTGTTCCCTGTTTAAGCTGTTGAAATTAAGTTGTACATATAGGTCTGCCAATCAAACTCTCATGCTATCGAAATATTTTTTAAAGCTGCGACTTACGCTGTTGACAGTAAACAATGATGACTGCTCCTCGTTGAACAGTTGTGCGAGACAAAGAAAACAGCATACTGACTTGGCCTCTCGAAAAAGAAGGAAGATAAAAATGACATCGACTTCTTAATTGCCATATCGCATACATTCTGACTCAACATGAATTCAAACAAAAACGAGGTGCGGGCTATCATCTTCCAAGCAGGCTCAGAAATCTTGCACATGCGATTCTACGACCCTCGTGAAAACGAGAAAAAAAAATGCAGTGGACTACCGAAATACAAAGGACTGCATTAACATTTGTGGTCAACAGAGTAGGTAGCCAGGCAAATTTCCACATTTCATCAACCGACTTTGCTTCATCAAGGTGTCTTCACAGGTACTAATTGAAACGAACGTTTTGTAGCGAAATCATGGACTGGCAGTTTGATGTTTACTGAGAGCTTCTTTCTCAAGTACAAAGGGGGCCGGGGGGGGGGGGGGGGGGGGGGGGCTTTTGCTATATAACCCTGCCTCAGTAAACAGTTATTTGAGAAATTTTCACAGTTTAAACGGTGGGAATAGTGCACACAAGGACAAACACCGGAGAAAGAACAGCAAACAGCGCTAACTCGCAAATAGAAAATGTATTATAGAGTCAGCGGAATATCTACACCATCAAACAATACATATAAATGAGATATACATAAAAACCTCGTGAATCACTTTCAGGCATTTTTGAAATGGGTGGAACTCCTTGCAAGGTGCAACTCCTTCAGAAAGGAGTTGCACCTTGCAGCTTGGCACTCCCTGGACAGGTTTCTTTCAAGCTCCTTCAGTTCTCGAAGGTAGTCAGAAGAGGGTGATACTTCATTATCCGCTGAAGGAGGCCATTCGTTGTCTTTTCCACTTCTGCTTGTACACTTGAAATGCTGCTGGTCCCCTTCATGATATCCAGCTCCTGTTGCAGCTGGAAGCTTAATTTTTCTTGGTTTGGTCAACAGAGCAAGGCATTCTTATTTAATTAAGGCAAGCAGTAATAAAGTTACACCCTACTGTAGAAAATATCACAAATGTTAGTTTAAACGTCCATCAAGCTCTAGCTTGGATGACATCAAATATATTACTCTGCTTGTGAATCCCCTAGATAACTTCTATGAGACACTGAAATTTCGGCCTTGCAAAAATAGAGACAACATTCTGGATTTCTAATTTCATATGTGGCAGATGCGGGCTTCTAGCTCCGATTCCCACAAACCCTGTCTCCGGATGAATATAACACTGCAATACTTCGCTCTCGGCAAAAGGGTTTATTCACTCAGTCATTGCCTTGGGGGGTTTCGGGATCGGGGGACGGTCATCAGCGAGGCCGGGGGAGAGTCCGCTGCCACAGCAGCTTCTCCGAGTCCCAGCGGTGGTCGTCCACACCGCGTCATGGGGACGTCGTCGTCCAGCGTCGCTGTCCGGTCCGTTTTTCGAGTCCGCCACTCGACGTAGTGCCCGCACTCCCCGCGCCAGCGTCCACCGCAGCCCGAGTCGGCAGCAAGAGAGCCTTCCTTAAAATTGGTTTGTTCTTTATGTTTATACAGCCTTGATGGAGATGCGCCTCAACGGGTAATCGGTCTCTTAGCTGTAGATGAGAAATTTAGCCAGTGCGGTACAACCGCTAACCTGGGGTTTTTAACGTGCATCACGCAGTAGTGATCACACGAACGCGTGCCGGTACGAAACTCATCCAGATCGAAACGGGCGGGGGCGGCGGGGATCGAACCTAGGAGGTTCCCAGCGCAAGCTTTCGCTCCACGCTCCGAGCTGAGACGCGTTAGCCCACGCGGCCACTTCCTCCCCAGAGAGCCTTCCTTTGTCTCTGTTCCCCTTTTTATATCCTCGCCCCCACCGATCACGTGCCCACCCCGACCCGTCCACGTGTACACGCACGCCCCCGCCACGGTCCCCGCACGATTCCCGAGCCGGGATGACGGGCCGTACGGTGACGCTCCCTCGTCCAAGGATCCGGGTAAAGGGGTGTCCAAACAGGACACTACAAAACCCGCGACTCCGACAAATCGTGAAAATTGAAGCGGACGCTTCTATTTTTACGGTCTGTCGGAGTCGTGAAAATGTTTGCAGGAGTCGTGAAAATTTTTATGATCACGACTGCTCTCCTCTTCAGATTGACGTCACACGCCACCTGCGTCTGTCTCACCTCGCCAACGCCCTCGCGTACCGCCGTCGCCTCGGCTCGAAGGCCAAGGAGGTCCGGCTTTGGGTGGATTTGGGACATTCCTGCGTCGAAGGGTGCGTTTCGCCCGCCTCGGATCTGCTTTCTTTGTCGAGATTCACTTCCGTCGTGATGGCGTCCGATGCGGTTCCGTATTGTCAGCCGAGGCCTTGAGCAATTGACCGACAGCCAACAGAGCGTGTGAGTGGCTCTCCGGACCCACGTGATGAGCAGAGCAAGGCCGTCGTGGAGGAAGCGAGGGGGAGATTCGACGGAGGGAAGTTTCCCCCCGGGAAGAATTGACGGAGGGAAATTTCCCTCCGACGGCCGGAAGCGGATCGCGGCAGGGCGCGGCACGATTTGCCGGAGTCGCGGGTTTTGTAGTGTCCTGTTTGGACACCCCTTAAGCAGGAATGTTCGGCCCTGGCAGGGCGCGGGTAGAACGGGCGAAGGAGCGGGGGAAATGCGGGAAAGACGGGACTCCAGGGTGGGGCGGCCGGACGGATCCCCACACAGATTAACGAGTTCAGATCTATTATCTGACCTCTAACAAAAGAAAACAAAAACTGACTTGGAAAAACATCGAAACCATGTCTTGTTGAGGTATGCTTTATAGATAAAAATGTTATCTTGGAGACGAGGTGGGCGAGGCAACCACTCAGGTGTGGAAGCAGGAAAAAGGGAATCGCTGCAAAGCAAGACCTCTGGCCCCCCCTTTTCATGATCATGATGCCTTTCTCCAACCAAATACTGCCAGTGCGCATGTCATAAACAGGTTCTAAACCCAGATGAAGAGCAAAACGGCACTGCAAGTAGGCAACTGCAAACCACGTTGCTAACTGAATGGTCCTTTTCCGGAGTTTCCACGGCGCATGCACGGCAGCAGCAGACAGGAGTCCGCCATTTTTGGTGGCGTGGTACGTCCGGCTCGGGGCTGCAGGAGGCAGCGGTGCTCGCGCGTTTCGAAGCTCTCCGACAGGCCCTACCGCTGTTTTGTCGTTGGCTGCAGCAACGACAGCAAGCGTTGTCGCGGTTTAAGCTTCTTTGGGTTTCCTTCTACCAGCCTGCACTCGACGAAGCGGCAGCTCTGGATTCGGGCGATCCAGCGATACAATGTGGACGGCTCGTAAAGGCAGCCTTATAAGCACTCCCGCGTTTGCAGTTGCCACTTCAAAGAAGGTTCATGTTTTTGTTCCTTCATTTTTTATTTGTGTGTGAATACAAGTCAGCAGATTGGTTAGATATGCTGTCGCGTCGCTTATGTGCCACGCAGAGCGAGCGCCTCGGAGTTGGCGTTTCTGGAATAGTGCGTTTCACTGGCACACTTTTTTGTTTACCAATGTGACGGTCTCGCGTTGCTACGCGAACTGCCTGTCTGCTTTTTGTTTGTCGTAAACATTGGAATAACCCCCCCCCCCCCCCCCCCCCCCGTTTTCAAATATTTATAAATCATTGAGGTAAAGTGGCTATGCGGCGCAGTTTGTTGCTACGTGCACACCCAGAAAGTGAAATGGGAGCAGATCTATCGCAACCATGACCGCATCTGCTGGTCTTGTGGTTAAATAAGAAGGAGGAAACAATCATCTTGATGTGTTGCTCTCGTGTATATGCGTATCGAGTAAACGAAAAACAAGCTAGCAACATTGTCTACAGGCGCTGAACTATAAATAAAGAAAAAAAAAAACAGGTGTGGCTGATTTTGTGTTTTTTCTTCAGGACCTACAGTCACACACAGCTGTAGCCTGAAGTGGGGTGACATCAATGACGAGGCTCGCTCAGAAATCGGTTTTGCACGTAGTAATCTTAGATATTTATTAAACATGTATTTTAGTGGTGAATTTGACCTTGTGAAATTTCAAAGTGGCGCTTTTTTCCAGTAAAAAACGATACCAACAAACTCGCCAGGGTCAGCATCGCTTGCAAACGACATTTAGTATAGTCGCTGAACAAGTTTGCCGTTGACCCGGCTAAGTTTGTTGGCCTCATTTTATAATAGAAATGGAGCTACGCGTTGAAATTTTACAAGGTGAAATCCACCACTAAAATACACCTTTGATGAGAATTACATTGGTACGTTCAGGCGCCGGGGTTTTTCGGACGGTTTAGAATAAGCTTTCACATTGATAAGAATACATTTGCCAATTAAAATTTTCGAGCGAATTAAACTAATAGCTTGCAATTAAAAAAAAGGCTTTCCTTAACTGTAACTTGGTCTCGAATATTTCCTGAATTTACTGCCGGTACTGCATATGACAGGAATCCTAGTTCAATGTAACCGTTTGTGCTTTCTCAGAGGTCGAAGAGAGCTTCAACGGTGTCGTCAGTCACTCCGGGCGCCACGGCGAAGGCAGTCGTCCACTCACTCGGAAAAAAGTATATATGTATATTCATATACAAACGGACGAAGTCGTCCGTTGTTAACGCAATAATTGAAAACAAATCTGCTCGTCGATTGTTGATCATAATGTAGAAAACCCGAGACTGTGGTAGAAGCAGGGAAACGGTGTCCGAGAAGAGAGACAGGGGAAAAGAACGTTGAGACGTTCTTTTCCCCTGTCTTTCTTCTCCGACACCGTCAAACTGCTTTTACCACAGTCTCAAGTTTTCTACATTCTGATCAACATCCACCAGCTCGCCTGCGCACTGACAGTTTTTTCGTCGATTGTGTTGGATAGAGGAAAAACAAACGCTGAGCAGTGAGCGCTTTTCCCGACCGCGTTCAGACAGCCAACATGGCTTGGAGAGGGCAGAACCAGAAGCAAGGCAGGCCATCAAAAACGCCTCTCCTGCTTGCCGATAGATGGCGCCCCGCATTTGCGGAAAAGGCCCATTTAGACAGTGGTTAAAGGGACACTCAAGCGGTTTTTGGAGAAGCTACTTTTTGGTGCGATGGTGTTAAGGAAGTGTCAGTGAATGAGTATCTTCAGTTTTAGAAGGCAGAAACGCCTATTAATCACGCGGGAATAAAATACGTGCGGACTCTTTTCTGTACTTGCGAGGACCAATGAAATTATCGTATGTTTGAAAATTTTGGCGGTCTTTTTAAAGTTTCGCTAAAAAAACAATTTTCAGTTCATTTAAATATGTTGTGCATGATAATTTCACAAGACGTAAAATATTTCTAGTTTAGAATACGCGATAGCGCAATTATCGTTTCACAAACAAGGGACTACGTTTTCTATTTGCCTTCCTCCGCGGGGGGTGAATTTCCCGTTCCCCAGGGATGCGCGGAAGCGCACGCATCTCCGCGCGTTGCAGGCCGGCCGGCTCCTTCTATCCGCAAACGTGGCGTCGGTGGTGATCGTCGGAATGGACGGCCTGGTGAAAGCTCATCGTTCCGCGTAAAAGCGCTATCCTTGACTGTGAATTTTCGTCGTGTTTCGCTATGATAACCCAGCACGTACTAGAAGGGAACATCCACCTACTCGTGCGGCGATGTCGTGGCGGCACTCTCAAGATAGCAGAAACGCCCGTGCCGTCGTGTTTGTTTACTTCGACTACAGTGGTGCTTTCTAAGCATTTGTGTCCTCGAACATCGCCCGGATTTCTGATTTGGCGCATTTCATGCGTGTGCTCAAGTTCAAGGTATTACTGGCGCGTACCGTATAAAGGATACGAATTTTCACGCGTTTTCATCACCGGAGAAAAGTGATTAGGGTTAGCAATCCTGAACGCTCGCAACGTCTATCTGATCACGAAATCATATTTTTACGTTGCTATATCGCTGCTAAGATTACATTGTCTTTTATAATCGTAGAAAAGGCGTGTGGCGATATTTGTTCTATTGCAATGTCGTGTATTAGAGTCGTGATCGTCCAAGACGGCGCTGCATCTTTTTATTTTATTTTTTCATTCCCTGTATACCATGCAAGCCTATCAAGAAAAATAATAAAGCTTTAAACTAGAAAACTGTCTGTCTATATTCTGTTACGGCATTGAGTAGCAGTGCGTCCCCTTTTTTAGAGGGGCCGCTGACACAGCTGACGGCGGCGTACAGAAGCAGTCGCCGTGCTGACGACCCGCTGCGCTTGTTGTAGTGGTTACAGGTGTGTGTACGCGCGGCGCAGTGCGGTCGTTCCGGTTGCAACGGACGCAGTCGTAGGTACACGCTCGTTGCACATGTCTGAACCAGCCTTCCCCCCGTTCTCCCGAGGCGAAAGTCAACGTGGCGACATCGTTTGACATCACGTACCAGAGGTAACGCTGCGATGTCAAACGTTGGTTTGGTTACGACTTGCCCCAACCGCAAATCGAAGAACGCCCGAAAAGGTCTGCGTTTCGTCGTCCTCGGAACCCGAACATGACTCCGAAGCGCTGCTATCGTCCACATCGCACGTCGGAGTGGTGTCATAGGAAATCATCCCCAGGTCGGCTGTCCGCCGAAGAACTTCAACCTCTAACGGCGTCAGGTCCTCGAGCGTAGAGAACTCCGCCATGATCGAAGCTCGAATGACAAAGAGGTTCGGCCGATGCGGCTACCTCGGGATCACTGCGCGACGGAACGTCGTCCAACGCCATTGGCCCGAGATCCTTTTGATAAGCGTGCGACGACTAATGAGAGTGGTTTCGTTTTCGGATGGATCCGAGGTTTGGCGGCCTTCAATTACATTTTTATTAAAGAAATAATCACCGTATGACTATACTTTTTGGTTTTTAGGGATACTTAAGGCGTCTAAATTCAGCTGTCTTTTTCAAAACACGAACTCAAAAACCACTTGACTGCCCCTTTAAGGCTCTTGGTAGCCTTTTTGGGTTGGAAATAACTCAAAACCAGACAAAGCTAATGCACCATTCAGGCTGTCTATATACACTCTAAATCTCTGTTGCGAATATATAGCGAATAAAAGCGCTCGTAGCGAATATATTCGCTACAACAGCGGTAAAAAGCCGGCTTCCACAGTCCTGTATTCGCTACAGACACAAAAAAAGTAAAATACCAACAAAATGTCGAGCAACCTAACATACAAAAAGAGGTACGTAGCGAATGAATCCATAAAAAAAGATACAATCCTTTCGTAGCGAATATTTTTTCCCCACGCTGTTGCGGAAAGGATTTTTCAAGGTTAAGGGACCTTGTTTTTTTTTACATTTTGCGTTTTGGTTAAAATAGATCGGTAGCGGATGAATCTCAGAGCGCACAGCAAAGCCCATGGCGAACCCTGACTTGTGCACGAAAATGAAGAAACAAAGTGAAATCTGCCTTCAATTGTTCTTTTTTTTTTTTTTTGCTTTTTGTTTCGTTTTTGTTTTTGAATCCATGACCGCACCGTCGGGAGAAGGGGAGGGAGAAGGAGGGGGACGAAGAGTTGGCTGTAAAGAGAGAGCCTCAAGCCGACAGAAAAAACAAAACTACGCTACAACCCGACGCCGGTCCCGGGAGAACTTCAGCCAATGGGAAGTCATGAATTTTCAAAAGCGCGGGAGATGCACCAAGAGAGAGAAGCGATGTTCAGACAAAAGGAGCATGGAGGCAACAAGTTGTGACCTCCACGGCGCTTTGCGCGGTAACTGTACTGAGTGTCGGTGCGACCGCTACGTTAGAACGATATATAGTTAGTTCAGCTTGCCACGGACATTCCACTCGGTGCTTGCATCGATTGCTGGCACCGCCCGGTTTCGCACCGTGAATTGAGTAAGTTTTCACAGTTCATTTCTTTGCCTCTGATTTTGCAAGTATGTTTTTAGAAATGAACTGTTTTCTCGCCTAGCGAAGGTCTGGCGGATATAAGTAATTAGTTTTCTGGAATCCGTTAGCGCTTGTGGAAATTAAGTGAACTAGTTGGACCTGTTTTGAAGCGGTGAGAAATCAGTCATCGCCAAGTCGTTGACGTGCGACGTTTCTTCGATAGATTTTTTATCGTTAGGCTTTCCGCGTTCGTTTCGTCGACACTCCTCGCGACAGTTCGTTGCGATGTGTATTACGGTCGCATTTCGTGAACACATATCCTCCTGTGACGTTTTGTCGCAGGAGGATGTGTTCACGTAACGAGTTTCCACGAAACCATGCAGTGTCGACGAAACGTGTGTACATAAAAAGTGTCTATGAAAAGTTGTCCACGAAATGCAGTCGCACGAAACGAGTTTTGATGAAACGATAGGGGCCCGTTCTAAAGCGTTTCCGGAGGTCCGCACGGCCTGGAAAATTGAGAGTTCGTCGTCTTCATAACTGCGTGAACCCGTCGACTGGGTGACAGAGAGAGAGACGTCTTTATTGTGCCATTCTGGCTTAAAAGGGTGTTCGGTGTTTCGACGAGACCAAGGAAATGAATCCAGCTCGTTTGTCAGCATCGACAAGCATATGAGGCCTTAGAACACCCGTCTCGAGCTCATCAGTCTGGTAAACCACATTGTTTGCTATTTAGCTTAAAAAATATTATTGTAAATTATGAATCGACTCATCCTTGACAAGATCATTTTGCATACGGTATAAGTGAGTGGGAATGTTTATTCAATATCGCAGCTAGAATGTCCAGAGGACAACGTCGTGGAACCTGGGCCGAAACTATTTTTTGGCACTGACCGAAAAGTCATCTGGTGTTCAAGCGACCAAAAGACCGTCCTCAAGACAACATCGATGGAGCGAGCACTGGTGGTCTGCCTGGGAGTTTATTATGCAAGAAACATAACCTACCCAGTGGAGTTTTCTCAGCTCCTGGCACTAATCCAAATAGTGGTGGCGGGCGACGCCAACTTTCGCCAAAGTTGGAGAAGGGTATCTCTGAAGGCACTCTTACAATGTTTGACAGCCTGAAAGAGTGAAGAAGCTTGATAGACACTACTCTACAGTTTTTGAAACTTATCACGTTTCCTTATACGCATATAAAATTTCTGGAAGCTCACCAGGATTCACTGTGCCAATATTTTAAATCAAATAAATACGTTTCACATTGTTTAACCTTTGCTTCACGTATCTTTTTGTTACGTTCGTTTGGCTGGTTTAGTTTAATGCCTTACTTTTCAGTACCTCTTTAATGCAAACAGGCTATCAACCAGGCATGTAGCCAGGATTCTGGTTCGGGGGGGGGGGGGGGGGGGAAGGGGGGGAGGGGAGGGCCGCCCATGACGAAATGCTGGATGAGGGAGAGGGGGGGAGAGGATGTTCCAGCAAAATGAATGATTTCGGGGGGGGGGGGGCATGGTCCTCCCCCCTGGCTACGTGCCTGCTATCAACAGTTACACAAACACTGAAGATCCCTATGATCTACCTTGTATACAGGCTGTCTACCAACCTGGCAAACAGAAAACCTGTAATTGTCAGCGAATTTGGCGAGTTTTAAAAGTCGGGGAATATACACCTCGCAGTCCGGGAAATTGAGCTTTTCTTTCCCTGAGCGACCGAACATCACGCGCGTGTGGTGCGGCATAATTGCATGCAACTCGGCTGGCGTGCCGATGCAAATCTCTGGAACTCCAATCGCATTCTCTTGAAACGCTCGCACTATAGCTTCTATCCTTGTGCTCGTACTAAGATGAGGTGCTCTCTTTGTGCTCGCTCAAAAAGATTTATTTTGGGTGAAATATCAAAGAATAGACTGACAAGGTAGTATGATATAGTGATTGGCCAACGCTTTGTTGGCCGCCAGATATACCAGTGTTTTTCACATATAAACAGTGCTTAAGGGTCCAGATACGTCCCCCCCTTGGAACCCAGGAGGGAATTACGATAGAATAGGGGAAACCTGAAAAAGTCGTAGAATTTGAAAGTGTCATATTGGTAGACATCCTAATGTAGTGCCTGGAGAAAGCTGATTAAGTACACTGCGCGAACACGCGATCGCTGTGTTTTTTTGTTTTTGTTTTGTTTTGTTCCTCTTAAAGCCTAAGGGCTGTCTTCAAAACTAGTAGTTTGGTGGAAAATGGTTTTTGGGGCGCACTAACCTAAGCATTCATATTTTATACCCACAAACTTCCCTATAAAGTATTAGTTCTTTGTTGTTTTTTTTTTACTTCCGAATAAATATGTAAAAAAAAGCAATAGTGATTAAAATATTTTAATATACGCGAATAGTAGCTATGTACTCTGACTACCTTTTTACATAATCACCGTAATGTTTAAGGCTGTTATTATGACGGGGTGCAAACTTTTCGATGCCCTCCCCAAAGGAGGCTTCCGCCAGAGTTGTCAGCCCTTCCAAAGAACTGAGTAAACAAGACTATAGTGCTTAAAAATATTTTTTTACGCACAGAATGTAGATACATTCTCGATATATTCCTACAAATATTAACCACATAGAAGTCATTATGACGTGGCACGAGCTTTAGTATGCTTCTTCCCTTTCGTATGCCCTCCCCTTTTAGTGGTAAAGTGGGGTGCATACGAAAGCTTGTGCAATGTCATAATGGCTGCCTAAATATATGCCATGATTATGTGGTAAAGTGGCTAGAGCATGTATCTGCAATCTGCATATACAAATATTTTTAATCGCTCCTTTCTTCTTCACACAATTTGTCGCAAGTCGAAAAAGAAAAAAAAAAAACAGCCCTGGTACGAAAAATTGCTGATGTAGCCGTGCTCACAGTGTCCCGGAGTTAACATAGAGCAACATATTGTGTCTGAGGTGACATAGAACGATCCGATGCGCTCACTGCCAACAGCCGCCTGTTAAATGACCTAATGTAGCAACGAGACATGTCCTTCTCTCATGATGTTAGATGCAAAAATATAGCATCGTATGTGAAAAACCGTACTATTTATTTCTTGCTTCTCACGTATTCTTGAAGCTTTTAGATAACCCCGTGCTATAGGCGCAAGAAACGTTCTAGCTGTAGACTTAATTCAGCTCCATTCATTTTTAGCGTCACTAGCGCCGTCCTCAACACTTAAATGCATACTATCCTTGCTGCCGACTGCATCACCATATTGGAAACATATGTTCAAGGCTTTGTGAATGACGTTAGTAACCCTAAAAGAAGAATTTAATTTGTATCGAATAAGGTTCGTAGCGGTGAACTATTCTGTAATCAACCCAGATAAAAAAGTATCTAATGTGACCCAAATAAAAAGTCTTCGAGGTGACCCAGGTAAAAAAATATCTGGGGTGACCCATATAAAAGATTTTCAAGGTGACCCAGGTAAAACATTTTCGAGGTGACCCAGATAAAAGTTCTCCAAGGTGACCCATATAAAAGTTCTCCAAGGTGACCCAGATAAAAGTTCTCCAAGGTAACCCAGATAAAACATTTTCAAGCGGACCCAGATATATTCGTCACAAATATATCCACCACGAATTTGCAAAAAAGTGGTGGATAAATAGCTACAGAGATACTGATTTAAAAGTTTAGTGGTAAAAGACGTTGAAATTACCACTTCGGTAACGCAGAGGGCTGGGTATAGCTGAATAACATCAGTGGTACTCTTGCCAGCTATGGCTACCCCCCTTGCCTGTGACATCGGTGCCATCGTTTTAAGTAGAAGCTCACATCTGGTGCGGCCTTGGAGTACTCAGCAGCCATAATTTCTACCTGGTCTGCAATGTTTTTGGTACCTTTTCCTACGTCATGATGTGGAACCTAACAAAAGTTAGTGCCATGCACACAAAACGAGATTTGAAGAACAAAGTTGTGTATTAGACGAACTCCTGCAAGGCCTATTTTATGCTATGTAAAAATTATAATTTAATCAGTGAGTGCACGGGTCCAGGGCAGTGCAATGAAACAAAATACATTTAACCGAGAGACAAACAGAGAGTATTTGATATATCTGACAAGCCATGCAACTGTGACTCCTAAAGATTACATTTACAGCAATGTGATTCCTCCCAGTCATTTTGAAGCACCTCTTGGAGTAGCCAAAAGTTCGTTTAGGAGCAGCAAAAAGATTTAGGGGCCTGTAAGCGCAAACTTCCTCTTTATTCTTACCACTGTGAATGTTATCATAAGGGTAAAGTGTTGGCATGCCCACCTAAAGCACTAAATTTCATTTGCCCTCCCACTCCTATACAACCTTTTGTTCGCATCAATAGCTTGACAAATGTGATTCTCTCAAAGAAAGCACTATCTGTTTAGTTGCACATGGAAGAACCACACATGGCAACCAACACTATTCTGAATGATGATGGATAGTATGAACTGCTAATGCTTGTTTTAGGTACGGAATCAAAAGTAGCAAACAAAATGTTCCACTAAAATAATGTTAAAATTGAAACAAGTACTGAAATTGATGTTTTGTTACATTTCTAAAGGTTATAATAACACAAAGATTTTATCATTTGATTGTGAACATTAATATCATTGTATATTTAAGACTTCATAACAAAAATCTGCATTCGAACAATATATATGCCTTTTAAAAACAATCAAGCTGAATTCGGTAAGGTTATTCCCAAGCTTCTAACCATTGCTCTGGTCGGGTAAATGAAAATTGCTTACATTCTCTGGTTCTGCAAATCCTCCTTTGGCGTGTTTACGTTTCATGTGCTTCCTGAAGCTCTCAAATGCGATGAAATGTCATCCGGACGGAGAGCGCTCACCCAACTTGCAAACATAACTAAAGTTCGGGCCACCATGAGCTCTCTGGACATGCTTTATGAGATGACCCTCTATGTGGTAGCATCGCGAACACTTTGAACACTCTTATCCGCTCTTGCTGAAATTGCACAAACGACGACAAATATCACGAAACGCCGAAAGACTCGGACGCACTTCCTCGCTCACAAATCATGTTCAAATATCCACACTGCACTACAAGTTGCATAGAAAATATTTGCGTGTACATACAAGGAAAGATAGCGCTACAGAGACCCAGATCAGCTGCCGTTACCGCCGTTACCCTTGGCAACTGAAAACGCGAGACGAAATCGACGCCAACCAACACAAAGAGGACGGAGCATTCTACTTTCCCTCAAATCTCTGGGCAAAGTCTCCAAAGTTTTGTTTTGTTAACCAATCTGACACGTCTTGGAGCTTTCATCTAGACACATCGGCATGTTCTTGCACCGTGACCACATCAATTGAATGCCGCCGATAGAACCAGGTCAAAACAGTGAAACACCGAACCCCAAATCGTTGGCTGCCGTTACTTTCGTTTAGTGATGGGAGGAATCACCGGAGATTCGGATTCGGATAGATTCGGGAATTTCCGAACTTCCCGCGACGAATATTCGGCAGATTCGGAGATTCGGCAGATTCGTCGCTGGTTGCGGACGGCAGCGTGAACGGTGAACCTTGTCGTAAACCTCGCTAATGCGGTCAGTTGTATGTGTGTTTTTTTAGGTACTGTTACTGCATATAACCAGATTTTGTCTTGTTTAGTTCAACGTGTGGTATGCACTGTACTGTCATTCTAAACCCTGGAACGCGCCCAGGTCCAGCTGAGCTGATCGATGTTGTTGACATAGGTCTAACCAATCCACGGTCTTGGTTTCTGTACGGTTTCGCGGTGATCGATAATATGTAGCGAAACGATGATCCTTTCGGCTCCGCCCAGGAGATCCAAGCGCTCCAGCGGAGGTCCGCGTTCCTATACAGGGTATATCTCTGGTCTCAGGTTGACGGTTCAGCCCGCATGAGCGAAATAACGAGCTCGTTCTCGCTAGCCCGTGCATTCTTTGCTGGGGCGATCTTTCTCGAATAGGTCAGAGGGATTAACGCGTCCGGTTTCTCATCGCCCAGGTCAGTCCCATTTTCTTGTTCGTCCCGGCAGACCCAGTACGTCATCATGACGTTCGCGCTAGCTGTGCTGTCATTGGCTGGACGCTTCCGACAGTCCGTCCGCCGTGCGAAACTATCTTACACGTTGGACGCACGCCAGATCGCCGATCCGACGTCTGAAGCGACCAAACATTTCGGATCAGGCAGACGTATTGCCGGATCGGACGTCGGATCGGATAGAGTTTTCGCGCATGTGTCTCGGGCTTTAGCGTTCGGTTAAAATAGAGGTATGAGCGTTCTCTATCATACGACATTTAGCCGAGCTTTTCGTATACGGTCTGCTATGCGCACCGCCTTTGCCAACTGCGTGTCGTGTTCCGTTCTCGAACGTAACTCTGTGCGTAGGTCCTTACGGGAGATTACAAGATATTTGACGTACGGTTTATATTGCGCCTAACTCTACTTTCGAGCGGCGTGGATCTCGCGCTTGCCCTGTACATCGCCATGACTTGTTGGCCAGCCTGTTTCTTTAGAGCATGAATTATATAATGATGTCGCTTGCCCACTGCAAACGAGGTAGTTTCGAAGCTCTGACGCAATTAAACAAT
The DNA here is from genome assembly GCF_016920785.2 of Ixodes scapularis. Lineage (NCBI taxonomy): Eukaryota > Metazoa > Arthropoda > Arachnida > Ixodida > Ixodidae > Ixodes > Ixodes scapularis. The sequence continues at coordinate 46,071,249 of NW_024609881.1, read as the reverse complement.
CAATAATTCGTGCAACATTGCTATTTTTTTGATACACTGCCATTCATACTGCACTACGTGGCATGTAATTTTTTTTTACTCCTGATATTTATGTGCACTTCTGACAAGTATATTGCATTTTAGAAGGGTTTCAGCAATGAATACAGTAACACAACCCCAAGATTCTCGGACAGGCGAGCGCCGTTACTACTTACGCCATCTATCGGCCGCCGCTGCGCCGGCGCCCGTAACTCAATGGACCAAAGCGATCTTTTTTTATACAAAGAAAACTAATCACTCAATCCCTTTGCACTTTTGTGTCACGTTTTAATACGTTGCCCTCAACCTCTACGAGAATTTTCGTGGTCCTGGGTTTATATTAAGTCTGGCCAAAATGCAACCAAACTTTTACTCATTGGTTCCTATGGCGAACCGCAGAAAAATCATACGTCTTTTCAACATTCGATGCAAACCCTAAGAAAACCACACGATCAATTTAGTTGCATTTTGCTATATGTATAGCCAATGTCTCTAGCTCCATGGAAACAGTTTTTATTTTCAAATTACTTAAATTTAAAGTGGTTCCCCATGGCTTTAAATACCAAAAAGAATCCGCAGTTCGTGAGGAGACTCGAGGATTCAGTGACGTTGTTGCGTTCCTAAATACATTTTTTTAGCAACATATGTAATGTATAACAAAACGGCAACTACACTGAATATTTTTTTAATTGATAAACACAAAACCTAAATGCAGGTTTTTTTTGTTGTTTTTTTTTTTGTTCTTATCGCGTAATTAGCTCAAATACATCATACTTAAAGCGCTGAATAATTAAGGAGTCAAAGCGTTTTTTGATCCGAAGTATCTTTTACAAAGTGTCCAAATTTCATTTCACCAGCTATTCCACTTCCAAGAATGGTATTAAAAATAAAAATGCCAAAATGAGTGGGCGTGGTCCAGACACTTTGGCAAACGGGACATGAAGAGTACCATTTATGGCGACATTTAGCACGCTGTTACTGCTAATTAATCAATCTTATGTAGGTTTGCTTCGCGTGCGCCCAAGAGCTTTTGAAACGGCCCAGTATCTCTTAAGTCATCACAACCTCAGACGTCAAAATCAGGCAAAAAAGGGGTGTGTCCCAGAAATTTGGGCATACGCGCCGCCAATTGTACCATCAATGGCGACACTCAGTACTCTATAAGCCATAATAATGCATCTCCTCAAGTTCTGCGACGCATATGCCCGAGAGCTTTTGAAGCGGCCCAGAATTTTCCAAAGCTTGCCTCAACCGTCAAAATCGGCCAAAAAAGGGGCGTTTCCCACAAATTTGGGCATACGCGCCGTCCATTGTACCATCAATGGCGACACTCAGCAGTCTGTAACTCATTATAAGGAATCTCCTCTAGGTGTATGACGCGTATGCCCGAGTGCTTTTGAAGCGGCCCAGAATTTATTTAGTTATCGCTCTCCAAAGGTTGCCTCAGACGTCAAAATCGGCCAAAAAGGGGGCGTTTCCCACAAATTTGGGCATACGCGCCGTCAATTGTACCATCAATGGCGACACTCAGCAGTCTGTAATTCATTATAAGGAATCTCCTCTAGGTCTATGACGCGTATGCCCGAGTGCTTTTGAAGCGGCCCAGAATTTATTTAGTTATCGCTCTCCAAAGGTTGCCTCAGACGTCAAAATCGACCAAAAAGGGGGTGTTTCCTACAAATTTTGGCATACGCGCCGTCAATTGTACCATCAATGGCGACACTCAGCAGTCTGTAATTCATTATAAGGAATCTCCTCTAGGTCTATGACGCGTATGCCCGAGTGCTTTTGAAGCGGCCCAGAATTTATTTAGTTATCGCTCTCCAAAGGCTGCCTCAGACGTCAAAATCGGCCAAAAAGGGGGCGTTTCCCACAAATTTGGGCATACGCGCCGTCAATTGTACCATCAATGGCGACACTCAGCAGTCTGTAATTCATTATAAGGAATCTCCTCTAGGTCTATGACGCGTATGCCCGAGTGCTTTTGAAGCGGCCCAGAATTTATTTAGTTATCGCTCTCTAAAGGTTGCCTCAGACGTCAAAATCGGCCAAAAAGGGGGCGTTCCCCACAAATTCGGGCATACGCGCCGTCAATTGTACCATCAATGGCGACACTCAGCAGTCTGTAATTCATTATAAGGAATCTCCTCTAGGTCTATGACGCGTATGCCCGAGTGCTTTTGAAGCGGCCCAGAATTTATTTAGTTATCGCTCTCCAAAGGTTGCCTCAGACGTCAAAATCGGCCAAAAAGGGGGCGTTCCCCACAAATTCGGGCATACGCGCCGTCAATTGTACCATCAATGGCGACACTCAGCAGTCTGTAATTCATTATAAGGAATCTCCTCTAGGTCTATGACGCGTATGCCCGAGTGCTTTTGAAGCGGCCCAGAATTTATTTAGTTATCGCTCTCCAAAGGTTGCCTCAGACGTCAAAATCGGCCAAAAAGGGGGCGTTCCCTACAAATTCGGGCATACGCGCCGTCAATTGTACCATCAATGGCGACACTCAGCAGTCTGTAATTCATTATAAGCAATCTCCTCTAGGTCTATGACGCGTATGCCCGAGTGCTTTTGAAGCGGCCAAGAATTTATATAGTTATTGCTCTCCAAAGGTTGCCTCAGACGTCAAAATCGGCCAAAAAGGGGGCGTTTCCCACAAATTTTGGCATACGCGCCGTCAATTGTACCATCAATGGCGACACTCAGCAGTCCGTAACTCATTATAAGGAATCTCCTCTAGGTGTATGACGCGTATGCCCGAGTGCTTTTGAAGCGGCCCAGAATTTATTTAGTTATCGCTCTCCAAAGGTTGCCTCAGACGTCAAAATCGGCCAAAAAGGGGGCGTTTCCCACAAATTTGGGCATACGCGCCGTCAATTGTACCATCAATGGCGACACTCAGCAGTCTGTAATTCATCATAAGGAATCTCCTCTAGGTCTATGACGCGTATGCCCGAGTGCTTTTGAAGCGGCCCGGAAGTTATTTAGTTATCGCTCTCCAAAGGTTGCCTCAGACGTCAAAATCGGCCAAAAAGGGGGCGTTCCCCACAAATTCGGGCATACGCGCCGTCAATTGTACCATCAATGGCGACACTCAGCAGTCTGTAATTCATTATAAGGAATCTCCTCTAGGTCTATGACGCGTATGCCCGAGTGCTTTTGAAGCGGCCCAGAATTTATTTAGTTATCGCTCTCCAAAGGCTGCCTCAGACGTCAAAATCGGCCAAAAAGGGGGCGTTTCCCACAAATTTGGGCATACGCGCCGTCAATTGTACCATCAATGGCGACACTCAGCAGTCTGTAATTCATTATAAGGAATCTCCTCTAGGTCTATGACGCGTATGCCCGAGTGCTTTTGAAGCGGCCCAGAATTTATTTAGTTATCGCTCTCTAAAGGTTGCCTCAGACGTCAAAATCGGCCAAAAAGGGGGCGTTCCCCACAAATTCGGGCATACGCGCCGTCAATTGTACCATCAATGGCGACACTCAGCAGTCTGTAATTCATTATAAGGAATCTCCTCTAGGTCTATGACGCGTATGCCCGAGTGCTTTTGAAGCGGCCCAGAATTTATTTAGTTATCGCTCTCCAAAGGTTGCCTCAGACGTCAAAATCGGCCAAAAAGGGGGCGTTCCCCACAAATTCGGGCATACGCGCCGTCAATTGTACCATCAATGGCGACACTCAGCAGTCTGTAATTCATTATAAGGAATCTCCTCTAGGTCTATGACGCGTATGCCCGAGTGCTTTTGAAGCGGCCCAGAATTTATTTAGTTATCGCTCTCCAAAGGTTGCCTCAGACGTCAAAATCGGCCAAAAAGGGGGCGTTCCCTACAAATTCGGGCATACGCGCCGTCAATTGTACCATCAATGGCGACACTCAGCAGTCTGTAATTCATTATAAGCAATCTCCTCTAGGTCTATGACGCGTATGCCCGAGTGCTTATGAAGCGGCCAAGAATTTATATAGTTATTGCTCTCCAAAGGTTGCCTCAGACGTCAAAATCGGCCAAAAAGGGGGCGTTTCCCACAAATTTTGGCATACGCGCCGTCAATTGTACCATCAATGGCGACACTCAGCAGTCTGTAACTCATTATAAGGAATCTCCTCTAGGTGTATGACGCGTATGCCCGAGTGCTTTTGAAGCGGCCCAGAATTTATTTAGTTAGCGCTCTCCAAAGGTTGCCTCAGACGTCAAAATCGGCCAAAAAGGGGGCGTTTCCCACAAATTTGGGCATACGTGCCGTCAATTGTACCATCAATGGCGACACTCAGCAGTCTGTAATTCATCATAAGGAATCTCCTCTAGGTCTATGACGCGTATGCCCGAGTGCTTTTGAAGCGGCCCGGAAGTTATTTAGTTATCGCTCTCCAAAGGTTGCCTCAGACGTCAAAATCGGCCAAAAAGGGGGCGTTCCCCACAAATTCGGGCATACGCGCCGTCAATTGTACCATCAATGGCGACACTCAGCAGTCTGTAATTCATTATAAGGAATCTCCTCTAGGTCTATGACGCGTATGCCCGAGTGCTTTTGAAGCGGCCCAGGATTTATTTAGTTATCGCTCTCCAAAGATTGCCTCAGACGTCAAAATCGGCCAAAAAGGGGGTGTTCCCCACAAATTCGGGCATACGCGCCGTCAATTGTACCATCAATGGCGACACTCAGCAGTCTGTAATTCATTATACGGAATCTCCTCTACGTCTATGACGCGTAAGCCCGAGTGCTTTTGAAGCGGCCCAGAATTTATTTAGTTATCGCTCTCCAAAGGTTGCCTCAGACGTCAAAATCGGCCAAAAAGGGGGCGTGTCCCACAAATTCGGGCATACGCGCCGTCAATTGTACCATGAATGGCGACACTCAGCAGTCTGTAATTCATTATAAGGAATCTCCTCTAGGTGTATGACGCGTATGCCCGAGTGCTTTTGAAGCGGCCAAGAATTTATTTAGTTATCGCTCTCCAAAGGTGGACTCAGACGGGAGAGGCCCTTTCGAGCGCACGACACTAGCCGGCCTCTAGGTGAGGCGCATCGTGTAGAACCTGCCAGGTGGCGCTGGTGTTCGATTCCGGAGCACTCGTGCCAGCGAAGCTCGCGCCAAGCGTAGCTGTTTTTGATATTAGCGGTTCATTAGTGTGGCCTTTGAATGCTTCATGGGTGTTTCAACGGGTATGAATAAATTGGTTAAAGCTTACTTCCACAATTTAGTGAAAACTGGGGTAACCAGTCTTGCTTGCTGGCGCGTAGCGCTGCGCATCCGTCTTGTTTCTCTTCGTTTTCTTTGCATAGCGACAAAACTCGAACCTTTGTAATCACAATGCCAAGCACTTGATAATCACAAAAACAAAGTGCGAAAACGACCATAGACACCCCATAAACCATCTGAGAACGTGCGCGACGCCATATCCCATGTTACAGTAGCCAAGTCCTCCGGATTTCGACAACAGCGCCACTCGCGGCAGTCTGCACTTCTGGCTTCACACGGCCGATGGGACGCCGCCGACATGTTTTCTACTGCCCCTATATTCTAGTTCAGTGTAACTAGAGCGCCGACGTTAGAACGCGCAACTCGAGAGCGCTGCGATAGGAGCGCTCTTACCATTAGAGTGCACGTCACAAGAGCGCATGACCAGTAGAGCGCATGTCACGAGATTGATTACCTTGTCCGAAAAAGAAGCTTTATTGTACGCAAACACTTTAAAGCACACAGAACCACTTGACGATCGATCGGCTGGGTGCAGGAGCCGAGATTGAATGTTATTTCGAATGGTGAAGTTGTGTACATTAGGAAGTGACTTCCAACTCAACCATAACCACATTTTCCGAGTTCCATGTTTGCGAAGCGCTGCTCAACAACACAAGGTGCACCTCACTAGACTGTTTCTTTCTACCACACAAACTTGTGGTGTAGTGGAAAGTCATCACTTGGGCCACTAACTTTAGCGCGTCGGTGTCGTATTGGCCCTCACAGCATTCACAAACACGTTATGAAAGTGCGTCACACACCGCCAACAAATAAATGCGCCCCGCAAACTCAATAATGAGCGGCCGCATCATCGACGTCTGTCCTGAGCCGGCTCTGCATGCCATTCGTGCCTTCTTTTTCTGGACAGCATCTCCGTCGCAGTGCACACCGATGTTGCGATCGCCGGAGTACGGTAGAAGCTGGCCGTGTAGTTTCCGCTTCTTTTTTGTTGCGCGAGCGCTTGCTGCAGCCCAACGCACCATCGTCTTCCATAGCTCCGCTGCAAATCGCGGTCGTCTCAACCACCAGCATGGTCGAAACCGGCGTGCGACGTTCTTCTGTGGCGTAGGTGCAGCCCATGTAGAGTACAATGGTTTGTTTTAGGCTTCATCTAGCAGTCTGAAGAGTCTAGGATATTTCGGTGCTCGAAATATTTGGTGTGCGGAGTTTTTGTTGCATGGTCGTGGAACACAAAGCGACGCAAAGAGTCGCTTTTGTCCTTATTTTACGATTATTTTTTGCCCGAACTTCATTAAAAAATGTCATCTTCTCTTTCTGCTCGACTTTTTAGCAGATACCACCGCCCCACGGGGGTTAGAGCATGTGTTTCTCGCCTCCGACCACAATGAATAAACTTGCACCCCCGTGTAGCGTCTTTTGGAAAGCCGGGATCAGGGACTGCAATGTGCTCGACGATTCCTCAGGGGCGTTGCTAGCAACGCCGATTAGGTCACAGAGCAGTGAGCACACGCGTTTTGTAGATAAAAGGGGCCCACATTACCCTTTGTGCATGATTATATTTCTTTTGAAGGCAGCTGGCCTCAGACTTTATTACGTATACGACGACTCACTTGTGATACGTGGCCGTTATAGTATTTGGGAGGGCTAGAAACTGGCATTCTTTCCGGAATATATTATTATCAAGCCACGCATGCGAATAACTTCATATGCGTATGCTTATGCACGTTACATACCTATCATCCAGACATAATTATGACAAATCTTAATAAAGATGTCCTAGACGTATATTCTAACCTTTAAAATATTAAAGCATGCCATTGCCAGAAATGACGGGCCGTTTACACCGAAATATCCGTGTACCTTACGTCTTCTATGAACATGTCCTCACAGGATCACACAGGCCAATTATTGCTTGATTACACCTATCGTATATTTTCATTAGGGGGAAAAACATAGTCAAATAAGACATCTCGATAATTACATCCCTTATATTGGGTCCGGACATTTCGTCGAACGCCGTTTCATCGAACGCCGTTTCATCGAACGCCGTTTCATCGAACGCCGTTTCATCGAAGCCGTTTCATCGAACACCGTTTCATCGAACGCCGTTTCATCGAACGCCGTTTCATAGAAGCCGTTTCATCGAACGCCTTTTCATCGAACGCGGTTACAGCCTGCAATATTTTTGCAATTTATTTTGATTTGTATACACAACGTCATCTAATTCTCCATTTTTTTAAATCACAGTATGCAGTGACGAGATAAGTTCCATTGTGAACATGTCCTGCTTCGAGAAGAAAGCCTCCATGAAACAATGACCCCTCTTTATGTCACATGAAACAATTAAAAATGAGACAAAAAAAACAACAAAAGAAACAGAAAGCACGATGTGCTTTCTGGGAAGCGGGTAGTGTTTTATTGTTTGACAGCGTGTACCTGTAACCTTGGGTTATGTGAGGATCCGAAAGGGTGACAGAGTACACCGAGGGCTTTACTATTGTCTGGTGCGGGTTGGCCTTCCTAAGAAAGCGTCCTGAAGATGATTCATAATAGGCAAAAGGGTCGGTAATAAAGTTGACAGTGAAGGGGAAGTGGTTCCAGTCCAGGTGTAGCCCGAAACCATGTTGGCTGACACTTTGTGCAGCTTTTGACTCTGTAGAGTTTGAAAACTAAAAAAAAAAAAGCAGAAACGTTCAATCTGAGCATAAAGCTGATAATCACAGTACCATTATATATTATTTCGTGTGCTCTCCTGGCAGAGCATCGTTTTATTATAAGCGTGCTGCCCTGGCAGTTAAATGCTTTTCGTGAATAAACCTTCAACTAAGCGTAAGTGTGCAAATGAGCTGGTGTGAATGGCAGATTACCGAAACCCCCGGACAGCCGGTAAAAAAAACGACAGACATTCAAAAGTGTTTTAAGTGTCGGTCCTTTACCTCCAGTATCATGTTTTCTGACAGGTACATGAGTAAAACTTTTCAGTAAGTCGCATACCCATTTGTTTTTATACCAATGGTTTTTATTTCTAGTAATTTGGCTCCACCCTAAAGACTGTTTCTTAAGTGACTACCTTAGTCTTACCAAATGTAAGGTAAAACATCTACAAAGCACTGTTATGCCTCAAAACTCGATACAGAGAAATTCGATGAAACGGCCCTAAGCAATTCGATGAAACGGCGTTCGATGAAATGTCCATTCATTCGATGAAACGGTGTTCGATGAAATGTCCGCTAGCAGTCCGCAATGCCTGCTGGAAAGCTCAGCTATTTGAACTTCCAAACGTGTATTTACACAAAAATATCCATGCAGCAAAAAGTCTCTGCACCGAAAAGTCCGTGCTCCGAAATGTCGGCACCGAAAAGACCTACACCGAAACTTCCTACACTGAATTGTTCGAATCCCCAGTCTGAAGAATCCAACAACCTTGCGAATAAAGACAGAGCCATTTGACTCTCCTTGTATTTTTATAAATTTGTAAAACGCCAGGTATCCGGGTTCATCAGAGATTTAAGCCATAACTGCAGCGACTGGCGGCTTCATAATAATATATAAAAACAAAACTTATGCAATCTTTCACAAGAGCAGTCGTTGAAACAGGGCGCTCTCGCACTACCCCATGCCTCCCGCGCTTGGAAATATTGAATTAAAAAAAGAAAGAAGCAATACTGGAACGGGGTGTGTGTGATTCATGCTGAAAGCGAGGAAGGGGGGGGGGGGGGGTGCACTTATCATTCTTCTTTGTTCAATATACCAGGAACTCTGTGATAACGTTATTGCCCGTTCAAGGTTTTCGAAACGCACAATGGGTCGCTTTAGAGCCTGCTTGCGGAATTCCTTCGGGTCGCTGAGGTGGGGCTTGATGGAAGTAGGACATCCGGACGCTACAAGCTGTTCCAGCAGATGCACTGCTGTGAGGGTTTCATATGACTTCTCGCTCCTTGGCGCGCATCGCTGCACCAAATCCGAATGCCACGTGTCACTTTTCCCAGCACTGAGTCACCTCCGATGTCTCATGGTATCGAGGCGCTCGAGGGGGAAGGGGGGGAGAGGAGTCGCCACTGCGTTCTTTCTTGTGTTCGGGTTCAATGTTTCAAGCCCAAGTCTGTAAATAACGGGGAGGCTTGGGAGAAAGCTTCGAAAACCAGACAGCTTCTTGTGCAAATCGTGATTGATTTGAGTCTGAGCTACGAACTACGCGCATAATGAAATGTCCAAAAATATTTGTACCCTTTTTTTATCCCTTTCATCGCCTCATCTTAAACTTTCTGGTTTTCTCGTGCGTAAATGACATCTTTAAAACAATTGTGATCTTGGGTGTTCCCTATTTTAGACAAGCTTAGTAGCACAAGTGTGACACAAATAGGCGGCGCACACCAAGTCACTGAGCCAGAAACTTTCTAGTTGTCGCGGGGCAGTCAGCACTGCATAGTGTACGCGTGTTTGTCCTCATGCGACTACCATTATATTGCCGGAGAAAAGCAGTTCTTTTCTTGGTCCTGACATTTAATTGAAAATATGGCATAGAATATAGTTGTCCTTCGATGCAAAAGGAACTATTTCCGAAAACGAGAAACGATCTCCAAATACTATTTTAAAGCATTCAATTAAACGGCTTTGATCAAATGGCGTTTGATTCAATAACGTTCAATTAAATGACTTCGATAAGACGGCGTTCGATGAAGTGTCCGGACCCAATCACCAGCATTAATTTGAAATACGAGTTAATCTTTCCTACCTTGCTCAGTCCATGGATAAAACCACCTCATCTGGTTGGTTGCTAATATCAATGACCTAACTTTATTATAAATGCCATCAGTGACGTTTTTGCGGTGGCCCGTGACCTGCTCTTTTGTTTCTGTTTATTATTAGTAATTATTTGTTACAGATGTACAGACTATTTTGGAAGTGTATATACCTACCGCTCTATAACGACTTCGGGCCACGAGAGCGCATTCGATAAACAAGTCCACAAAAGTAGTAATTGTGGTCGCGTTGTCAACTCCATCCCTTGCTTAATCATGTATACAATGCGTAGGAAGAAACGCGTTGATAGCAATATAAGGGGAGACGCTTGGAAAATTGTTAAGCGGGCGTTGGTTTTTAAAAGCCGGGGATCTTGAAGATGTGTGACAAAACACGGGGGTTTGCGGCAGGGGTATGGAAACGGGGCTTTCGGATTTGGATTATTTCTTAAACTAATCATGGAATGGGGCAGAATCGTAAAGAAGACCCGGCTTGCTTTTGTAAGTAAACGACCGTTGAAACAGATAACAGACATACACTGGATTCTCCAGTAGCTTCGAAAAGCCACGTTACGTTCTCCGCTCAAACCGTGACATTGAAATTTAAAAATACGTGGAACAGAAAAAACGATCAGATAGAAAAGCTACACGGACTGAGTGTATCTCCGTTTCACCATAACTTGGTAAACGGCGAAAGCTACGATCCCCGTTGGCCAATCAGAGCAAGGGAGCGACGCACGAGACAGCTCTCCGTGGGAGGATCGTGTTTCTATGGCACATCGTCAAGTGCTTTGCTCCGATGCCCCGATTGGCTCACGAGGGTCGTAGCTTTATATCCTGTCTTCAAAGGACTGGCTCTCACAACGCTTGAGCGAGCACTTAACCCCTCGCCTTGTCCTGTGCGGAAGGTACTCCGTGATAATGGTTTTGTCCGGTTCGACATTCTGACAATATACAATGACACTTTTGTGAGCTGCTTGGAGATGTCTTCGGGGTAATCCGAGAAGTCAGACATACTGCTTTGGTACAAGATTATGTTCTGTATACCCAGGGATGGACCGCACCGGACGCTGCAAGTCGTTCCAGCCAATGCAGCGCTGCGAGCGCTTCATTTGGCCTCGTGCCACACTCAGCGCATGTCACGTGTCACACACTCGGAACTGATTTACCTCCGATGGCTCGTAGCGTCCGCTGCGGTCCATTTTAAGGTAGAACGGATCGTAACAGAGTACGCTGCTTTGTGTTTGCGAATAATGGATCGCTTAGAGTGGTTCACTGGTAAATCCTGCTTGAGTTCAGCCTGAGCTCGCAAACTCTGGACACAATAAAACTATGTGGCGTAGAAATAAAAGCTTCTGAAAATGTCGGTATCCTTTTTCTTTTTTTACTTGTAACTTTTGTTATTGCTTGGGACCGAGTTCGGCCCTGGAAGCTGTTTGCCGCACCGTAAATTTGTCCAGTTATTAGTGAGCTAGTGTAATGATTTTTATGTAGGTGATAGGCCCTCTTGGGAAGAACATATCAGAAATAGTTCATTGCTATATCTTGAAGACATTGCCAGATAACAACTCACAAATATTGGGTAAAAATGTCAAAGTTGCCTAGTTCGTGTATTTCGAATCGCTGCATTTCGGATGGAGACAAAATAATATACCATGTTAATGGAACACCCCGCGATATAGTGTAAAATATTTTCCTCGAGAAAAAAAAGAAAAACGAAGTTTTTTTTTTTTAATTGCACGCTGAAGTTGGGGAACTTTTCACATTGAAGCACGTTTGAAGCGTTGTCAATATTTTCAGTTATAAAACTCGAGTAAAAAAATATTTTTAGATGATTTACCGTTCCGGAAAGAATATACAAAAAAAAATTCAACGCGATATCTAGAAAATATTACGAGATATGCACTCCTAAACATCAGATACAAATATCAAAGTTACACGCACGCACACACGCACGAAGGTACACAATAACCTGAAAGCCGAATGCAGTGGCTGATGTACGAGTAGTGATCAAACTGTTTCTGCGGTTGACATCATGGGACGTCGCGTTCATGTGGGAGCTGTAAAGGTTAGGTGATCAAAAATGCACAATCATGACAATCAGAGCGCATATCTCCAACGTTTTTTACCCTCAACAACCTTCTCTCCCCCCCCCTTTTTTTTTTCTCGCTCAGAAAAAACGAAAAGAAAAAGAAGGGAGATCATTTAATGGTGCGACTTTTGCCGACGGTGCACGCGCGCAAAAGTACATGTCAATCGCAAAAGTGTTATTTACAAGATAAAGTACACAGGAAAGTGATTGTCGTTTAGATGTCATTATAATTGGTTTTAGTAGTGCACCCATAAAGTAGCCTAACCACATAGTTTTAACCCAACTACGTGAAAACGATCAGTTCTTTCGTTGACCCGTTCAAGACTGGCAGTTGTTGAAATATTTTAGCAAAGCGAAAACCGGGTATCGGCGCAAATGATAATCTATACGCAAACCCGAGCCCCTGAGACTTCAACAGTGCCTCCGGTATATGTGTGCGTGTGTTCACCTCGATTAGAGATGTCGTTCCAGATATAGTCACGGCAGTCCGGAAAGTCGAAGTGCTTCCGTCGCGTTCCAATTAATGCTCGGAGCCTTTATTCTTGGCTGTAGGTATAGGTTAGGTTAGCTCGCACCTCACGTGTGAACCTAAGAACAAACGATTCCGTCAAAGCATTTTATGCTGCACAGGTTACGCCACCTCAGCTTATCGGATATCAGTGATACATTACAATAGACTTAATAGCTCTTGCTGTGTTGCAACTTACAAGCACAAGTAGAGAATTAAAGAAAAAAAATATTATCTTCTTTTTTTATTAAAAACGAGCTTGCGAGAGCACGGTTATGGTCTCATCTCACATGTTGCGCTGTAGTACAGCATGGCGACACCACTGATTCAGATACTTTGGAGTTACTAGCGCATCGTAAAACCTCGTTGTCATCGGCGGCTTCCTGAACAAGGTTGCGGCATGACAGTAATATATTATATTGCGCCTACATTGCACTGTTTGCAACAGCAGACTGATATTTCATAATCGGCAAGCAAACTCTACCTGCAAAAATTAAATGTAATACGAAGAGAATGCCCATAGTTTTAGTAATCAGTAATTTGTAATGTGATGTAATTAAATTTTAGTGATTTTTAAGAAAGGAATCGGTAATGTAAAACAGTTAGTTTTGGAAAATGCTTTTGCCATCTCTCGCCTAGAAATCTCAAGAGGGCGACTGTACTAAAGTGATTAACCATTTCGAGAAGAGATAATGAGTTGAGAAAAATTAACGCAATATTGTAATTACACTCCCAAATTTTGACGGGTGAACTTGTACTTTAAACTTTTGTTTACCGAAAGGTGGAGTTCTAGTCACCGGTGTGGCCACGTGCAATATGACGTCTAAACGCGGCACTGGTCACTAGTAGGATCTCAAAACGCAATATAAAAATGCAAGGAACCGAAAAAAAAAAAAAAAGGCTCTGCTTCGTATTATGGATTTTTGCAGATCTCAATATTTGGAGTTTCGGTCAAATTTCAGAACAAAAACAACGGTCTGACAGCCCCCAGCACTGTTGATTTCAACGTGTGTCCCATTTAGGCAACACCAGGTGGGTTGGGGTAAAAGCACCGGACATGTTAGAGTACGCACGCTGGCATGAATTCCCGTCCCGTAAACACTTTTTGTAAGGCTCGCCACTTCCTCTTCAAGTACCCAGGGTCACAATACACTCTGTAGTACCGTATTTTCCGGACTATATAAGTTTAAAAGTTGAAAATTCACCCGATGCGGACTATCTACAGGTGCGGACAATACAATGATATAATTTTTCTAGATCCTTCACTATGACAATCGTGAAGGATTTTATGAGTAACGGACTATACTAATGTTGATTTACGTACGATAAAGCTTCATCGTGAGCTAATACAGTAGGCGTTTGTCAAGGTCTGCTGAGTATGATACTTCTTACGTTCGGACTAGGTGCTAAGTGCGGGCTTTGCACTGGGTGCCGTTTGTGTACCGGGTGCGGACTATCTAAGCAAGCACTTTTATTTTTGACGCAAAATATTTCCCTGCGGACTATGCACCGGGTCCGGGCTATAGTCCGGAAAATGCGGTAGTTCCTTCGAACTCTAGGGTTCTTGGACGATGGCCCTTAGCCTATGCCCATCCTCACATGGCCTTGGGTCACTTTACATGGACGGCAGAAGCAGTCAAATGCTCGGAGTAGCCAAGCATGCTTATCTCAAAACAAAACAAAAATTCAGAGACAAAACCGAGAGGCTAGGCTCTGAAATGCTGCAGAAAGGAGAGTTCGGTTTCGGGCGCTTCTCTGGTATCGCCGGAGGAAAGGGGTCGCTGTGCCTCCCGCCGCAAATCGCCCATTATGCGCTTAGCTTGGCTTATCTGGCCCCGAGATGCAGCAACAAAAGGAGTCTCCCCGCCGTCAAGTCAACTGTGGGAGAGGAGGAAATGGGAAGTGTGGCGAGGGGAACTTTTTTCTGGTTGAAAAATATTCTGCAGGTTGGTCTTTGAGCGCCGCGTGGTGGGAAGTTTTGAAACTAGCCCGAATGTCTCGGAATCTTGGCCTTGAGAGCATTTTAGTTTTATGATATTTGCCACTACATGGTTATAGCACTTCTGGTTACTAATCGAGGGTATGCAACGAGAACGCACCAGAAATCAATCCTGCTGCAAAACAAGACAAAAAAAAAAGTTATGAATAACTTCTTTTTTTTTTACGCAAACGTTCTTAATTGCCCGGTTGCCTTCCTGTGCACCAGAGGGCGACAGTGTTTGAGGCAAAACGGTTCTTCACGAGCTGAAAGAGTTCTTCGGGCGACGAAGAACCTTTCTAGGACAGATTTCTTTAGAGTGCTAAGACCGACTATACAGCCATTACTGAACTTCCACAAAGAGACCTACAGTTGCAGCAGAACAACAGGTTACTAGACATCGAACCTACCCTTGTATCCTGAAAATTTGTCACTTAAAAGATACACAAAACTCAATGTTAATTCCTTCTCCCCTTGTCCCCCCGTTTTCATACTAAAAAAACAATCTAACCTTCACGAAAAAGACCGTGTAGTTTTCAAAACTGACCTTCCAAAAGCCGTATCCTCTCCTTCGCTTGTTCGTCTTGCCGACAGCAGTATCGAGAAGCAACTGTTGTTAAGTACGAACACAAGACTTTGTTAGATTTAGACATGTGAGGTTGTTGTTAACGCTCGTGGAGTGTGGAGTAACAGTACATTTGGCTCGTCTGAATTGTCCCCCAGAAACATGGATATGGTTAGAAGCTGAGATTTTTAAATTTGAATATATCAACAAATGAAAACCTGCTTCCTCTTGTTTTCTTCTCCTGGTGCCCTTCCAACACAGCATTCAAAATCGTATGTTCACATTTGATGGAATGAATAAAAAACTTTACTAAATTAACTAAATATGATAATTAGAAAAGTACAAATGTAACGTATATGTAACGATACGTTTTATTTTTTATCTGTAACTGGAACGAGTTTCTTTTTCAGCTTGAAACGGGAACGCGTTTCAAAAGTCAGAAGAAATGAGAAACGAGCTTTCGGCCCTTTATTTAAGCAAGGTGTACAACACTGCTCGTATGTCTGTTACGAGACATCCTCCCCGGTCAGAATTTGTTTGAATTCAAAATGATCAATGCGGAATTGCTGTGGTTGCATACGAGTTCTGTGCACTATTTATACATTCAAAGCACTCAAAATTAGAGGCCCTAATACCACCTTTTAATTAAAACAAAACAAACAAAACACCGATTTTTTGACAGTAGGAATCACTACGCTGCTCCATAAAATGACATATCATACTGCTATTCGTGATCTGCAGAAGTTTTTAGTATACACAATCATATTATATTTAGAGTCAAGTACGCGTGTCCCTTTCGCATGTGATTAAAATCTTCGGGAGTTATAAAGCTGGGAACTCCTAGAGACCCTTGCTCTCCGACCCCAAGGTGGGAAAAAGCTCAAGCAACGGGGTAGGAGCTTCTGTCCCGCCATAGGCTGAAATTCCAGGTACATCTGCTCGACAGTCAAGGGCTGCAGTTGAAATGTTATACACGACAAAAGTTGCGTTCCCTATCATGACCATACTAGCAAATTTTTCAGTAAAATCTAGTCTCATTTACTAGAGCTCTACTAAACGCAAATGAATTGCGCAAAATTTTGCCGATTGTGAAAAAGAAGCGGCTGTGGAAAAGAAGTTAGCTCGGAGGTCTCCACCACGTGAGAGACTGCGCTTGCGAATCTTCGAAAGTGTTAATACGCTTCTCTTGGGGCGTTGCGGTCACTGAATCATAACTTGACAAAAATAACAGGAATCGCCGTCGAATTGAAGTGCTTTTGTTGGTCCTTATAGTGCGTCCTTCTAGGGATTACTTCTACTAGAACGTCACGATGTGTTTGGTGTGTGTGAACAGCTTCTAATATGATGCGATGTCTTCAACACGGTCTGGCCGCGTATGTAGTGAGGTTGCGGAATAATTCAGACTGGTAGAAACTCGTGCCGGTTGCATACGTCTCGGCCATTTGTAAGAGTGAACAAGATAAGCATACCGGTTAAACCAAATACCGCACGTCTTGTGGACGCCCACAAGAGAGTCTACGCTTATCGAGATTCCGAGACGCAAACACCCATGAAGAGGCATCTTGCACTCACAGCAATTTTATTGACTGGTTGTGTTTGGAGAGCGCTCAGGACAACGTGCTCCAAGTGTTGCTCCAACGACGTCTCCGGAGCTGCGATCGACACTCCCTCTCTTGGGGAAAATAAATACCGCGGCCTGAAACTGGAACCCAGTTCTGCACAGCCAACGAGCTCCCGAGACGTCACGATCCCTCGTCGTTCACTCCTCATTTCTTCACGTGGTGAAGAACCTTGACGTGGGGGGCGGCGTGTCCGTAGCCCACAGCTCCGTAGCCGAGACCTCCGTAGCCGGCACCTCCGAAGCCAAGACCTCCGTAGCCGTAGCCCAAAGCAGCTCCACCGAAGCCTCCGAGTCCGCCTCCGGATACAACGGTCTTGTAGTGAACGCTCTGGTGAACTGGAGCGGCCAGAGTGTGTCCGAGGCCAAGCCCGGCGCCGTAAGTGGCGACGGGAGCAGCAACCGCTGCGGTGCGGTAGGCCACAGCAGGAGCGTGGTGAACGACGGGAGCTGGAGCGACAACCCTGACGGCTGGAGCGGCGTAGCTGACGGCTGGGGCATGGTGGACCACGGCCGGCGCAACTGGGGCAGAATAGGACACACGGCGGACTCCGTAGCCGAGACCAGCGCCGTAGCCGAGACCAGCGCCGTAGCCGAGACCAGCGCCGTAGCCGAGGCCGTAGCCGCCACCGTATCCGCCGAAGCCGTATCCGAGGCCGAGACCGCCGTAGCCGACACCGCCTCCGAGGGTGTGTCCGAAGCCGAGGCCAGCTCCGAAGGTGGCTACTGGAGCGTGGACAGCGGCGGTGCGGTAGGCAACAGCCGGGGCGTGGTGGACGACGGCCGGAGCGGCGTGGTGGACAACGGCTGGGGCTGGAGCAACGGCGACAGTCTGGCGGTAAGCGGCGACGGCCGGAGCGTGGTGGACAACAGCGGCTGGCGCGTGGTGGACAACCTGGCGGACAGCAGCCACCGCAGGGGCGGCATAGCCGACGCCTCCGTAGCCAAGACCTCCGTAGCCAGCACCCCCATAGGCGACACGTCCGTAGCCGAGACCTCCATAGCCAAGACCGCCGTAGCCGAGACCACCATAGCCAAGACCCACTCCGTGTCCGTAAGCGACGCCACCGAGTCCATGTCCATAAGCGACGCCGCCGAGTCCGTGTCCGTAGCCGAGACCGCCGTAAGCGACGCCCGGAGATGCGATCACGCGGTGTCCAAAGCCGTAGCCAAAGCCGGCGGGCCTGGCGTAGGTAGCCACGGGAGCGTGGTGGACTACGGCTGGCGCGGCATGGTGGACGACCGCTGGTGCGGCCGCGGCGTAGCTGACCGCTGGGCGGACGGCCACGGCCGGAGCTGCGTAGACCTGGCGAACGGCAGCGACGGCCGGAGCTGCGTAGACCTGGCGAACAGCAGCGACGGCCGGGGCTGCGTAGACCTGGCGAACGGCGGCGACGGCCGGAGCGTGGTGGACAAAGGCAGCTGCAGGACGAGCGACAGCGACGGCTCCGCCACCGTAGCCGAGGCCTCCGAAGCCTCCGCCGTATCCGAGGCCTCCGCCGTATCCGAGGCCTCCGCCGTATCCGAGGCCTACGCCGCCGTGGTGGACGACAGCGCCTCCGCCACCACCGAGGAATCCGGCGAAGGAAACGGACACAAGTCCGAACAGGACCGAAACGGCCTGGAAAAAAGGAGCGGCACACCAGACTTGTACACGTTACTGAAAAAAAGTAACTGATTACAATTACAATTACTACAGTCAAAAAAGTAACCGATTACCGTTACTGATTACTGCCTCCCAGAAGTAATTGAACAATTACTGCAAAGTAATTGATTACTTTTCAAGTTACTTTCACGTTACTTCTTATTGCGATGACAGAAATACACAAATACACAGTAAAATATTGCGTACACAATTTTGTTTGGTTATTGTTCCCTTTTTTGTTTTCAGACCCGGACCTTGTCGTGTAGCTGACGCGTCGACCTAAGGAACAAAGCCCACTAAAAAGTCAATAGCGAGTTCCCGCTTCCCGTCGACTTTATCAGCAATCTGCAACGAGATCCGAACTCCCCAGCCAAGGCTGGTGGCGCGCTTGTAGAAGAGCGTGGCGTAAGAGAAAAAAGGATTTGCCGACTAATCCTTGTTTTATTTTTTTTTAGATGTTAAAAAAATGTCAATCATTTTTCCTCGATGGCTGAGTGACTATGCTGATTTTTGTGAGAAAAAAGAATTGTGGGATGAAAAATGTAATTCGTAATTGTGTAATTGATTTTGTAATTGATTACAGGAAAAAAGTAATTGAATTACTCCGAGTGTTACAGCTTGACAAATGTAATTAAAGCGTTACAAAATTACACTTAACTGTAATTGATTACAAGTAATCAATTACTTGTAACGCGTTACGTACAAGTCTGCGGCACACTAATGAGCGCGGTGTCAAAGAGGGTTCTCCTGGAGTCATTATGAGTCATTGACAGTTGGAATCGTCATGTCGCGCTGTCCACGTGCATCCCACACCCCACGAAGTTTTATGTGCATGAAAGTTTCTGGTCTCTAGTTTGCCGCGTCAATGTGTTAAACGGACTTATGAAAATCAGGAGGAAGCAGATCACACTGCCTTCAGAAACACCTTATCCAGTGATTTCCCTACACACCGCCGGGGGGGGGGGGGGGGGGTGTACACCCCCCTCCCTTGTTTTTCTAAAGACACCCCCTTGATTCGCAACGTCTCCTCTATTCTAAATGCCCCCCCCCCCCTAACTCCCCCCTAACTTCAATTTCTGGGGAAACCCCTGATCTCATATCTTAAGTGAGGTAAGTTTCACCATGCGCATCTTTTTAACGACGATAAGAAATGGCGAGTAATGGACACCAGGGATAAATTGTAGCAATTCTGGAAGTGAGTTTAGAAGTCGCTTTACTCTTCTGGCGGAAATGATTACTTTCTCAGAGCCCTGAAGCCGCCAAGGTAACCAATGGTTCATCGAGGTTTGTAAAGCTTGGCTGTTACGTAATATATTGGTACAGTCTGCAAAGCTTGTTACAGGCCTCAAACTAGATGGCCCTCAAGCACCTCAATATTGTTTGTGGAAGTTCTTCAAATTTTCTGAAAGGTGAAACAGTCCTAAGTTTTTTTTGGCAGCATAGTAATAAGTGTTGTGAACGTCTTTCTAGTCTTAATTCCTGAAGGCTTCCAATGATCTCTAGGGTTTCGTTAAAAGTATACTATCGCCAAAGGTTTGATGATAACATATCTCTGAATCCATAAATATGCTGAAATGGTGCACAAAACCTACGACCCACGCCATGGTTTTCTAAATCGCATTAAAGGAAAGCTGAAGAGTTTCTTGAAAAAGAAAACGACCTAGGGGTGAATTCCAGATTATGTTTATCCCGTGAATCTGAATATCAAAGAACCACTGAATATCAGTGGTTCTTTGAAAATGATTTATTATAGCCTCTGTGCACCAAATTGAAAAGTAATCTCGATATTTAAGATTCTGGAGGCCAAATGAAAAACATCTAAGTGTTTGTCCTCAAATACAGAACCGGCCGTTTCAGTTTCCCTTTAAAGAGACCATGAAACCATTTTAAGCACAAACAATTTTACTCACTACATATCGTTTATGGGATTGAAAGAAAACTAGCACGAGAGGTTAGAGAGGCTAAATCTTAATTTTTGGGATAAACGTTTGGCAAATAAAAGCGAGCTATATCGTTCACTATCTCCATCGAACGCTCGCAACGAAGCTTAGTTTATGAATGAGTGGATTAATAAACGGGTTGTGGGAAACTCTCCTGCAAGGGACGGTAGATTCCAACAACCAGCAAAGTGACGGCAACAACCACAATGTCAGTCTTTTTTTTTTTCTTTTTTTGATCACGTCAGTTGAATTGAGCCTCTGTACTGGATACGAGTAGTGTGTCCCTCGAACTGTTCTCGGAAACCATGAATCTGATGATCAAACCCTCGACAGAGATGACCAAGTTCCATATCCGGTTGCCTAAGCAGCAGCGTTAACGAGAGCGCGGGAGGTTCGTTTCTAGCGTTTGGTGTTCGCAGCCGAAATTTGAACCTACCATACTGTACTGAGCAATCGCCACTCCTCCGCTACCGGTTCCGGCGCCGAACTGCTACAGCCATCCTAGGGCGAGTTCTCGTTTTTGCCGCGTGGGCGTCCCGGCGTACGGAACAAGTCTCATGCTTTCACTATGCCGAATCACTGTAAGCCGCGTTTCACTCATCTGCGACGTATCCATAGCCCTGGCGTCGATCGCACAAGCGTCGCCAACCAACGAGTCCTACTAAGCAATCAGTGTTCATGAAAACCTCAGCAGGTGGCGTCGTTTCGACGTCGCTGAGACGAAACGTCCGCCGGAAAAGCGTCGTTCCGGCGAAACGTCCGCCGGAAAAGCGACGCTTGACTCACGTGGTTCCTTCGCTAGACAGGGAGAACTTCCGTTTTCAGTAGGAAGGCATAGTTTACGTCACTGCCATGTGATTTCACATGCTGATGGCCGAGTTCGCTCGAGTCGAGGAGGAAAGAAGACGTGAGTCTTCACCTTTTTTTGTATAGGTGAGAAACTGGAGGCAATGAAACGAAAACGGATTGCTGATCCGGGGTTATGAATATTGAAGATAGACTGGGGACCGATTGGAAAAAAAAAGCTGGCAAATCATTTTATAGCCCTTCTAAGCTTAGAACGCCATAATATATTGTTAGTTATGTAATTGCTGCATATACTTGCAAACGGTATCATAGTCCTAAAGGTCGCAAAGCATGTAGTGGTTGTTTTATAGTTTATAGCGTATTTGAAAGCGGCTAGCCATCTAATTGTACTTATGTACTCCTCCACGTCGCAACGGTCCTCAAGGCTGCGAGATATTTAACGGTAGCTCTAACTCTTTTCAGTTTATAACATCCCAGGAGCCTGTTAGGTGCCCGTAAGAGCTGCGCTTAATCGCCGTCACTCACGACCGTCCCCGAGGCCCGTAGTCCGTTCAAAATTGCGTAAGGTTCTCCAAACTCCTTCCCCGATGAACTGTCGTGGATGTTTCAGGTATACTCACG
This sequence comes from Ixodes scapularis, assembly GCF_016920785.2. NCBI lineage: Eukaryota > Metazoa > Arthropoda > Arachnida > Ixodida > Ixodidae > Ixodes > Ixodes scapularis. The sequence goes on along the minus strand of NW_024609881.1, from coordinate 46,049,511 downwards.
AGAACTCGCATGTCTTGAGCTGTTGGTCGGTAACGGTGAGAAATTATGCTTGGGAGTGGATGGGGCCCGCCGACTTTTATACAGACGACGTCGCCCCAGCGTCCCCCAGCGGAAGCCTCATCCCGACACAGTTTCGTCGGCGTTTCGTCGGCGGAGCAAGGGCCCCGATCAGACACCCGGATTGTATAATCCAGCCAAGATAAGAACTCCCCTTCTATGGTAATGCGCGTAGCCCTTCTGCCTCCACCGGCGGGTGGAAGAGGTCCTCGTTGTGATGGTCGCTGTGCGCCTGCCCTCCTCCTCCTCCGTTCGCTTTTGTTTCCACACTGAAGAACCAGAAACTCTCCTTTCGCGCGCCAATGGAATGCGCGAGGATCTACTCGGTGCAGAGGATCCGACCCTCTGCTAGGGGGAGGGGGGTCGAGTGCAGTTACCGGGGCATCGATTGGACGTCTGGACATGCCTGGTACTGAGTGAGGATGACCCGGCGGATAGCGCGAGCGCGCGTCGCCTTGAGCAAGGGGGTTAGCCACATTTTATTTCGTCTTTGTGTCGATAACGGCGGCGCGGGATTTTCCTACGGTTAACAATCGTTTCGCGATGTCGCGGAGATCGTTGTTAGTGATCGCGCTTTTTGGCGGTGTGTCGATAACCGCGTGAAACGATGATTATGCGCTGGTGTTTTGTGGTTGGCGGGTTGGGTACTCGTGTTTGACGCTGATGTTTTGCGGAGCCCGTTTGTTATCGGCGTCCCTCTTGTCAAACCATAATAAAAGTTTCTCGTCTATTTCTTTGTTTAATCTTGTTAAGAGTGTATGCGTGGGGGTGTGTAAGGGTGGGGATGGGGAAGGGGGGGGGGGGGGGGGGGGGCGGACCGGGAGTACACAACGAGGTCAAATTCTTTCGCAGCTTACAGAGGATCTCCAGGTATTGTTTATGCTTTTACTTCTGATCCCCTTGAAGGTGCTCTACCATACGAAGTAGTGTGAATGATAAAATATTCAAGCGCTTAAACCATAAAAGAGGGAGCAAGCGGTCTGTTTGCGATAAAATCAATAGGACATTACAATAGTCCAGAAGAAAACAGGACACTCCCTCTGTCACGTAAAGTTAGTCTTCGCACAAAATAAACTGACAAAAAAAAAAAAAGGAAAAAGAAAGCAACAGAAAGAGACATTGGGATGAAGCGAACCTTAACTTCTGTGAGATCAGTCATTTTTAGCGATGAGTAAAAGAGTAAAAGTAAGAGAGGCGTTTTTATTATATTAATATACTTTAATCTTTTTATCCAGATAACTCCACACTTGTTTCTTGTATTTTTTTTAAATTAGTATGGTACACATTTTTGCCATCTTTCATTGCTCGTTTCCTCCCTCTTATTCAACTTTCTAGCGATGATTATCACTGACCATATATCGTGAACTAAATATTGCAGTGACGAAATAATCACGATGGTAATTGTTTACATTTCGCTTAGGCCAGATTTGTTAACAAACATACTTACTTGAACAAAGTTTTGCAGAGATTTGCATCCAGATAATCTTAATACGAAGTAAAAAGCTTCGGAGAATATATTTATTTGCGTAACACATTACGTCATGCTTGATGCAAAGTACGACCGAAATGTTGAGACCCTCTGCTCTTGCCGTAAGATGTCCATTAGATACCTGGGGTCAGCCCCGGGAAACGTGGAATCCACTACTACGTAATTTAGACGCAAACACCTTTTAAACACGGCATCCAATCATGCTCCTTAATTTCGCTGAAACCCATGTTCAGTTAAGCACGAATTAACACCATTAAAGTACTGATAAAGAATAAGAAAACAACGAGAGTAATAAAAAAAGGCGGGGCTCATGCTGTGAAGGTGAAGCTATGGTATCACCTGCAACGATTGCCCACTGCACTCTACCAAATGATCGACGAAAGATAAGTAAATGCACTGCACGAAAACTTTTATATATATATATAGGTTGTTTCATGAAAGAGTGACAAAAATTCCTAAAATTAATGAATTCGAGGTACAAAGATAATTTTCTCGGAACCGCAGCACTCGTGGTGGCGGACATCACAAAATCCGCGATACGTACTAATTAGTTCGCCAATTAACTAAAATTTACTAATTAACCTTTCAATTCGTGAACAAATATATAGAATACAAATTAGAATCTTGCTTAGCGTCATTGAAAACCCCTCAATCGGTCATTTTCACAAAGACCTCGAGCGCACGAGAAGCATAGCGGTGCACTAAACTTACCACTCGTGGAGCGGTGACTTTAGTGCACTACTACGCTTCTCTGTTTTCACTAATTAAAGCGATTATTTGTATTTGTTAGTTAATTAGCGAACTAATTAATAAGTATTGCGCATTTTCTGACGTCCGCCACCACGAGTAATGTTGTTCCGAGAAAATTACCCTTTCCCCTTGATTACACTAATTATTTTATGAATTTTCGTAATTCTTACGTGAAACTCCCTCTATGAAAGGCTAATGACGTCACTCCCCCCGTCGCAAGCTGCCGTCGCCGCGGCAGCTTGCGTAACAATAATCTTTACCGCGAAACAAATGCGGTGAGCGCTACATGCTTCGCATTGTTATCAAGAGCGGCTTATTATCAATTATGTAATTCAATGCGTGTTTTGTGCTTGCTCTTTATTTAAACGAATGCTGCGCTCTATGATGTATCCGAGATATGTACTTTTCGCTTCAATCGCTATCTTTCTTTTTTTTGTTTTCGTGAGGACGTTAACACGAAAAATTTCGACCTACGAGTTATTGCAGCTTCGCTGTAAAATGAGTGTTTGCGCTTAGACGGCAAAAATTTATCGAACCAGTCTGCCACCGCATATCTCGATTTGGTCTGTTTGGTATCTCCATGCGAGTACAAACGCCAGAATTTACTCGCAGACTCGATGAATGTGCCATATTTGCGAATCATTTCTTAAACCGTGGAATGCTTTGTAACGCTACCCCCAATTCCAAAATATTGCCCGTCCGTCCGTCCGTTTCCCGCTAAATTTAGCGGAGAAACTGACGTCACGTGACGTACACGTCAACTCACTTTCCCCGCAAAATTTAACCGGAAAATTCACATCCTGTGACCCAGACACCGATCCAGTCGTAGCGTCACGTGTTACGTGACGTCATGACCCTATCGACCCGCCAAATTTGGCGGGAAAATAGGGAGTTTTCGTAGATCGTTTGTGCTTTCCCGCAACGGTCTCCGCAACCCGCTGCGATACCCGGAACTCTGCAGTCAAGGCTATCGGCGCACCGGCGCAGCAGCGGCTTCTTCGTTGCGGAGGGCTTAGCGGAGAAGGAAACGCGGTCTACGAAAACTTCCTATTTTTTCGCTAAATTTGGCGCGAAAAGTTTCCCCTAAATTTGGCGGGAAATATTTTCACTAGATTTGGCAATAAAATTTTACGATAAATTTAGCGGGAAAACCTTTCTGCCAAATCTGGCGGAAAAATTTTCACGACAAATGTAGAGGGTAAATCCCATAATGCAACGCGCGCAGCCACGTGTGACGTCACGAATGACACACGTGCCTGCGCGCGTTGCATTATGGGATTTTTTTGTCCCAACGACGCCGGGTTTTCTGCGACGGAAGCTCCTAAACGCTATCGCGTTAATTAAGGCGTCGGTCCCACGGCTCCAATCATAATACCGGTGGCAGGTGTGCTAATGCTCCTGTCTGCGGTACAAATGTCGCGTCTGTGCGCGTGCCTCGTATTTCGTTCCTTTTGCAAATGATTGGTCAATTAATCATCACTGTCTATGTGCAGAATGTGAGATACATTCTTAAAAAGTTAACGCAAAATATGAAAACAAAGAGTGCAAATTTTGATATTTTCTAAGACACCTCTACGCATTCCAAGTTTCTAGACTCATTTTTATTTGTTTTAATGAATAGAACATAGAACATGGAACATAGCTTTATCGATAGAACAATCTTTTTTTTTTTTTTTTCAAAATACAATAGCGAGCCGGAATAAGCCTCAAGGGCTTTTTATGGCTCGGCAGGTGACGAAATTATATAGATTGGATAAAGAAGATTAATTGAAAAGCAAATTACAATCTATACCACACTCGTTCTCTGAAACCTCAGTGCGTCTTAACATAAACCGAAATGATACACACACCAAACAAACACCTTGGACGCACTGCAACCGCAATGTAAAAAAAAAGAACGAAAAGAAAAAACAAAAAAACATTGCACTTTAAAAATTGACTTTATTCCTCTAAGTTCCGTAACGCATTCCTAAATTTTTTTTCTCGAGGTTATAAGGAGCATTGATTCTGGTAGGCGGTTAAATACATGCGGCACATAATACACTCTCACACGCTCACCGCAGCGAGTTCGAATACGCGGTACCTCAAAACGAAGAGATGGCCTCAGTGGGCCGCTGTTGAATATACGGGGCTTTGAAATTGGAGCTCCAGGAATGACGCAGCACGACGGTTTCCCTAAAAAGCCCCTCAAAAGACGACATGTGAAGTTCCTGAAATATTTTTCAGTAACGAATTAACTCTTGCGCGCCAGAACAACGAACATCCCATAAAAAGTGTTATGCCGTATCGTAAATAACTATATCCCAAAGCCTGTGTTTTCATTTTCCTAACAGAGAAAGCCAGAAACATTTTAGCATTGTATAGTAAGCACGAAACACTTCTTAGCTTTTTGCACAAGTACGTGATGTGTGTACACCAAGATAAATCACTATCGAAGAATATTCCGAGGTATTTGACAGATTTGACACATTCAAAAATTTTGCAATCTGAAGATCTGCAGCTGGAAGTATGTAGCGCTACAGGAAGTGGGAGTTCAACCTGTTTAAGTGGATTTTTAAAACAAACCAGTTTTCTCCTTGACGCATCCACCTTAATCAAGTTCGAAGTAAACCAATCTATTGTACAAGTAATATCATTTTGAAGGTGTTGATTGGCGATAAGGTAATCTGCATGACATGACACTAACACGGTGTCGTCCGCGTATCGAAATACTATACATTGTGAAACAGCACTAGGGCGATCATTTATATATAAATTAAAAAGTAAAGGAGACAGCACTGAACCTTGCGGTACTCCAGCCGTTAAAAGAAGTCTACTACTCTTTTGATTTTTAAAACCACAACCTGGGAACGTCCTGAAATGTAATCTTTAAAGGCCCTGTCACACTGAGGCAACAGTTGGACAACTCTATCGTCATGTTGCCGGTGACCCTGTCACATCGCGGCAAGAACAACAGTCGGGCAACATGTTGCTGCCGCCCGGCAGCCGTTTTGCCCGATTTGTTGTCCGACAACCCTGTCACACCGCGCTGACGGCGAGGACAACACGGGGAACGCTCGGCCATCTTGATTGTTTACCTTCGTTCGTGTGCGGCGCGGAATCGCTGGAAATGTGACTCTACAAAGTGCTAGTGCGTTCGCAGAGCCTGGAATTACCACGGTACGACATCAACCAGTGACTGCGATTAGAAAATTTGACACGGGAAGTATTTTCCGCTCTTTATGTAATCGAAATGTTCCTCATTCGCCGACAAAGCAGATAGCCCTAACCGAGGAAAGTGACATCGCTGATATATTTTCGAGATTTTTGCCACCGTACTGAAGTGTTTCTGTCCGGTTCTTTCATGCGATTCATATGTCTACTGTAAAATTGAGTTAGCACCGGCAGTACCCCAAAGCGTCTTTTGTAGCGTGGTGTTGAGCTGAACTGACAGTGCTTCAAAACTGTGACACTGACACGATCGGCCTTCATAACAATCAGTGGAATAAATATTTTTCAACGCTGTCTACACTCTAAGAAAAAACGGGTGTAGTCGGGTGTATCAGCGGCAGATGCACCCCTTTCCTGAAAGATGCACCCTCAGTTGCCCAGACAGTGTATTTGTGCACCGACAATGAGCATCCTCCTCTCCCTTAAAAACCTCTAGGTGTATCAGTGCACCGCCACGCTAGCCACGCGCCCCGACCAGCGTGTACTTGGATGCCCTCTTGGGGGTCACTTTTGGGTTGGTCAGTTTCTTAGGAAGTATGGCACTGTTTTGTTCACTCGGTATTGACAGTAGAGTAGACGCTATGCTTGTTTTAGGCCAATTGGGTCTCCGGGTAGGATCACGTGACTACAGTCTCCAAGCTAGAGATAAGGCAGAGCACGGCACCTGCCTGAAGGCCAAAGCCACGGGTAGCATCCACTGCACTATTAAGTTTGGGTCGAACTTCCAAGAGGATACAGGGGACAAATCCTCTAGCTGCGTTCATTGTTGGGATAACCTTGAAGATAAGCCTTCGCGAGGGCCACCACTTTTGGCCTTGAAGGAGCTTCTATTTTCGTATACTTCTCTCTTTTCTTTCTCTCCCTAAGCTGAAGGCGTGGAACAGGCTACGCAGTCGTCGGACCGATGAACCGGAGGCTTTTTTTATGCCTTGAGTCCGCTATCTGGGCGCGGGTAATGGCAGGAGCGTGATCATGTAGCAAAGGTTTCACGGGTGACGTAGTAGCTCTTTCCGATCCGGGAATGTCTGATTCCCGGCCTAGTTTCTTGTGTGCTGTGCTGCGACCAGCGGGGCTGCCAGAGATTTCGTCCGTGACAACGTATTCGAGTGTACCAAGGCTTCCAGTGTTTAAAAAGTCCAACGTACATCGGCAACAAGCGATTTCTTCAAAAAAGCCCAAGAAATTCATGTGATGCATTTAGTGTTCGGTTTGGCAAATTACTGATTGTTTGTGTTTGTGTGGTTCTGCAGTGCCCGTGTCAACATCTATCTCGGATTACTTATTTCAAGACCGATGTTTTCATCGTAAGTGGGCTGCAACCTACTCCTTTGCAGCAATCGACCGTTTTGTTCCTGGTTACGTCTAAAATTAGGCGGTGTCTATTTCCTAGCAGCCGGGAGAATAATTTCCCCAAAATTCTATCGGCAGTCGCCTGCCATTAGCTGTCTACAATGAAGTGATAACTGCAGGTGACTTTCTTATTCTCCCGGCGTTTTGTGAACACGCGTTCCATGAACACCCTTTCGTCGATACACGTTTTCTAGACACGTTTCGTCGACACTAACGTTTCACCGTTACTCGTTACGCGAAATACACGCTGTAAGGACATTTCGACGTGCCTGTGTCTCTGAGGCGCGTGCTCACCGAACCAGCCCACCCGTTCACGTCGCTTCGTGGCGACAGTATGCGGCGGCTCATTAAAAAATGTTCACCCTACCTGTGATACCCGTATATGTCACCTCACGCATATAGCCTGGGGCGGCTCATTACAAAAAGAAAACGAGATGTTTATTGAGGAAAGCTAACCTGAGCTGTCGATGACACGTCGTTCGATGAAGTGATGATATCGCCAGTGAGTGACGACTGCCGCCACGATTTCTGGTAAATAATTCTGCCGGCTGCTGAGAGAATAGACACTACCTAAGAATCACCCCGGTTCTTGTTCGCTCAGTAATCTCCTCAGTTGTGTAACAGCTTCGTTGTACATCTTCACATATCATAGATTGCTTGCACGTTTGTACTTGTTTACGGAATAGACTGTGTAATAAACTTATAGGAGATTTGAAAACAATCCGTTGTGTCTGTTTACCTGCCTTTTTGCAACCACCTGGGCGCGAACATTTTTTACAGGTTTCATTGAGGTGGGTGCTCAAAGAGGTGTACTGGTACATCATTGAATGAGGTGTATATATGTTCCATATGAGCGGGGTGGGTGTAAAAACGGTGTAATAGTAAACCCTGTTCGCGGGTGTATCTCTGTTCCCTATGAGCGGGCTGGGTGTAAACAACGGTGTAATAGCAAACCCTGTTGGTGGGTGTAGAGAAGGGAATACTTGTACACCTTAAATTGGGGTGTACCTGCACACCGAGATGACAGTGAGGGTGTAAGCAAGGAGTAGTGATACACCACAGTGTGGGGTGTATTTGTGCACCCCCGAATGCTGAAGGTGTATAGAAGGGTGCACATATGCACCCCTAAAGAGGGTGTACATGTACATAAAGGTGTACATGTACACCTTTATGGGTGTAGTATATGTGGCAGCGGTTACACCCCCTGTGGGTGTACCCACTACAGCCTTTTTTTTTAGAGTGTACTTGTCTACCGCCTGCTATATGATCGCTTCATTCCCCCAGAACGTCCTAAGTATTTTGAAAACAAACCAGGTGTCTGGTAGCGTCTGTTTCCAAGTTCCAAGCATCAACAATCATGCTCAGAATGCTCGTTTCAATGCTTCGATTTTTAATCTTTGGTTGTCTGGATTATTTTTATCATACTTCATCAGCGGGTAAGTAGGCATACCATTTTCTTTTACTATCAGTAATGTGAGCTGGTCTCTCGGCAGTTCTAATTTCAAAACCAGTCTGAACGTTCACGACCGTAGCTTTGACCATTTCGAAAAGCGCTTTCGTAACTACGCAGCAAAAACATTAATCGAAAACATTTTAGCAGCACGCCAGCGTTAAATAACGTTTTCCAAGCCTTTATTTTAGTAAGACGTTATTGATAGGGGACTAGCTCTTCTATCGAATCTACCTATGTTGTCGTGTTGCCGGCCCGAAATTCGCTCAGTCAGCGATCAGGGCAACACACGTTGTCCAACACAAGTTGATGCAGTTTTTGTTGCCGAAAGCTGTTATACCGAGGCAACATTTTAGTTGTCGTCCATGTTTTCGTGCTGTTGCCGCGATGTGACAGGTTTGTCGGACAACACGGGGAGCGAGCAACAAGTTGCCCGACTGTTGGACAACGTGTTGTGTTGTTGTTGCCGTCGTGTTGCCTCAGTGTGACAGGGCCTTAAGGAGTAAAAAAAAAGGACCTCGAAAACCCAGCTTGTATAGCTTGGAGAAAAAAATTTTGTGATTTTTGCTGTCGAACGCTTTTGACACAACCAACAACACAGCATATGAAAACATATTATTATCAATACTTGTATGAAAGCAATCCCCAAAACTATCTAAAAACGCGTGGGTTCCTCGTTCCGCAACAAACCCATACTGATGATCAGACAATAAGCCACGAAGATGAAGATACGCGTGGTTTTCTGATTACGTCTCTTCTTAATTAGTAGACTCCCATTTTTTACAGTGAAGCTGCTATGCGTTAGGATATGGGGAAAAAAAAGCGTCTATAGATGTTAACAAAAAATTCCCGTTTAAACGGCGCTGCTTTGTTCCGATTGGTCGTGGCAAGTATAAATAAAAAGAGAGGGCAACCCGCGTGAATCAGCCTTCCTTAGCATAATCAGATAGTGAGGTCCTGATCCCTTGATATCATCTACGGTCACCGACTTATCTCAGCTAAGAGTGCGCTGCGACGAGGCTGAGGGCAGTACGCGCCGATCTAACCTTCTTTCGCTTCCGCGATGCTGATAGAGAGACTTGGGCTCAATGGGAAAAAACTGTCATCGAGGTGCGCCTCGAAATATCGGGCTTAAAATTTGCCCATGTAAGAATTTGCCCATGTAAGAATGCGACTTCAAGCTTCTGGCATGCTTTTTGCACACGCCATCGCACTTGTCGTTCGACGCCATCTTGTTTTCTTGCCGTAACGAGGGTGCAATCTTCGCTTCTCGGTGGAGTATGAGGATGAGCAAGCATCTGTGATATGGCGCACGTGGCCTCGAATCGCAATGACGTTTGTTTCTCTCTGGGGAAGAATCTCCGTCGTCTGAATACACCATTAGAAGCTTTACCATGAGAGATACATGGCGGCGTGGGGAAGCCGGTTCTCGCATGCAGTGCTGCATTAAACTAACTTCAATCTTGCATATATCAAGCGTGACATTCCACAAAACCTACTCTATTTGCACGCCTACATTGTTCAGAAAAAAAAAATTACTTTCATTTGGGGATGTTAGGTAGGTAACTCGAGAGGCTGGATTGTGGTCGTGGAGTCAAGACTTCACCACGTCATTCGACCAGTAGGTCCAGGAATAGCACAAGAAGTGCCCAAAAACGGACCATCTCAGGTTGGCGTTACATTAAGGGAGCACTGTACTTTCCCAGGGTGTATGCAAGTTTTCATTCACACAAAAATGAAACAAAGATAAGAAGTCTTGAAACGAGACTTTAGGCTCAGAGTGCGTGGAGCGAGGCATTTGGAAAAGTGCCCAATTCCGAGCTAGGCTTCTCTGCGCATCGATAATAACTTGTTTGCCTTAAGTGCCCGGTAGCCCGCATAAGGCTTTCAAAGAGTAATATTTGAAGTACTTTTGTCGTCAAAAGACAATGTTAATAAAATAACATCTTATCTGGATGCAGGCACGAGTTTGGGGCCCTCGTTTTCGTTTATACCAAAAAAAAAGAAAACATGTTCTATGGTAATTTTTAAAATGAACGTCAGCAGAAACAGCAAGCTTGGCGAATTTTGTTTTTATCTTGAAGTTATTGTTTATAGAAGCGGCCAACGCCAAAACACATTTCTTCTACCTGTTGGAGATCGCATGTTTGACCGCCCGCTGGGCTTTCCACTTCTCGCACTACTGCTGAGGACCCTTGTGTGAAAACTTTCCAGATAGATTTTATGAAGATTACTATAATATAATAATAATAATAATATATTTATTTCACACATATTGGAATTCATGTACTAGATACGGGCATATCAAAGCCTGCAGAGGGCTTGTATGATGACGCCCATAAAAAAATTCAAAAGACGATTATCATGATTCCATAATGTAAGACAGAAAGTCGAACTATAAAACACAAAAAAAAAGCATGAAGAAGAAGAAAAAAAAATGCGAAAAGCGTTAAAAAAAAAAGAAAACACGGAAGAAGAAGAAAAAAGCACTTAGAAAAAAAAAAGGCGAATGTGTTAAGCGAAAACAAAGTAAAAGGAAAAAAAAATAAACAAAAGGCGAAACTAAGTTAAAATTAACTTAGCTAATTACAGTTCAAGCTCGGAGCTTGCAGTCACAGCAAAGAGATGCTAGATGAAATCAAAGTTGGTGCACTTGAGTTCTTTCTTCAGTTGTTTCAGTGATGTAATGGCAATGAAAGTGTCAGGGAGGGCGTTGAACAAACACGGAACGTAGTAATCCCGAGTGCATTTACCGTACCTGGTCGAACAAACTGGCACTACAAAACGAGGAACGCGACGAAGTATGAAATCATAAATAATAATAATAATAATAATAATAAATTTATTGACCCATTCAGATGACAGAAGCAGGATGTGATAATAATAATTATAATTATTTTTACTATTTTTATTAATAATAATGTTATATTATTAATTATAATAATTATAATATTAATGATAAAAAATAATAATATTAATATTAATAACAAGATTAATACTTATTCACTAAGGCGCCCATCTCCAAGTTGATTATCGCTAGAGTTATTATAATGTACGCTAGAGGTTCAACTGGCGCTAGTGTCTATGCGACTTCCGGGAGGCAGATTGAGGCAGACAGCAACCAGTCTACTTTGGCGGTGCTCCTGTGCATTCTTGTGGGAAAACGCGCGTGCATTTTGCCTCTTCGCCCAAAAATAACACGAATAACTTTTCTTATTTCAGTTGAACCGGATAGTATGTACCTTTACTGATATGGTGAATGTGTAATTGCTTTAGTTACGGCATTTTTCTTTACTACTGAACGATGTTAAACTTCGCTATATTTCAGGCCCAAACCTCTGTTCCATGGCAGGTATGTAAAAATGAGCGACGATACTAAGCAAAATAACAATCGAAAGGAATGTACAGTGCGTTCAAGGTTCGCTAGCATTCCGGTGGCGTGTATATATTGCTAATATGCTCGTTCTGTCACTCACTATATGAAAATGACTCCGTCGTGCACCTTGGTGATCTGTTAAAAAAATAAAGTATGTGGGCTACGAAAGGTGCGTCTTTTCATTATTTCTTATCTCGGGCAGTTTTAATCAGGCACCTGTTCTCTGCTTCTCCCTATTTGCAAAGATAGCGCGCGGCTGATGATTTGAACCCCGAACAAGCATCTTCGCACATATTCACGAGCAGAAAGAATAAAGTAGTACTTATTTACTGCATATCTGACTACTAGTATATTACGTGGCTTTCAATTTATTTTGATCGTCTCCATGCATAAGGGGTTACTTATCCAGTGTTACTGCGTAGTTCTTGCCGTCTCTCTTGGTTTTCATATGTAATTCGTTCGTTTTGGCACGTATATCCCCCATGCTGGAAGGCGCCGACGCCGTGTTCGCGCTAACAGTGTCCGACAGTGCACATAAATACACGTACGAAGCGGTTTTAACACCGTTTTTCATACCACGAATTTCAAATAAAAACGCCGTAACTGACCAATTATTTCGTCTGCGTTGCTGAGAAATGTTCCTAAGTGCCTAGTACGAGCGAATTATTCGTGATATTTGCTTTTATAGTCGAGCACCGAAAGAAAATGCACTCGCTTTTTCTCATAGAAATGCATTACCGGAAGTCAATTTCCGACTGGTTGCTGTCTGCTTCAATTTGCAGCAGCACACTAGCGCCACTTGAACCTCTAGCGTACATTATAATAACTCTATGGATTATCGACTCAGGTCAAAGTCAGCCGGGCCTTCTGGGACCTCACTTAGCATTACACATAATCAGAATTTAAAAAATATATACAAAGATAGTATTTCAGAATAATAATAAAAAGAAAAGTTTAACTTTCTCCTAAAGATGAATTTCGGCAACGTTTGGCAAGTTTTTACATGTGACCTACATAAAGTGTTTGTAGAAACTTGATATCTCCAAAAGGGTCAAACCTAGGTCTTATAGTGCCCATAAATTCAATAACATATCTACAAAATAACATCCGCTATATACCCGCTGTCCCTCCCAAAATAACAAAAGTTCTTTTTTTTTTTTTTTTTTTCTACCGCAAAACTCTGTTTTGCATTGCCGAATGCTCATTTTTGCTCAAATGTAGAGCTAGCTGTTTGAACCAGATGCAAACGTTTCAACACTAACCATTACTTTATTCGACAATTTTGGATTTTCTTTTTTAATTTTTAATGGCAAAATACCGGCCGACAAAGCTCTCGAATACATCTTATGGCGCGAGTTACCGAGAACGCGCGAAAATGGGCAACAATTTCCCAATGAAATTTAACAAAAAAAAATCCTTATAACTACTGAATAAGGTGAAGGTTAGTGCTGAAAGTTTAGAATCTCGCTCGGACTGCTAGCGCTTTATTTGGGCGGAGAATAAAGGTTCATCGATGAGTAGTTCACTTTTGCAGTGAAAATACGTGAATATTTGGGGGCGCTGTATATTTGAACAAGCAAGCGTTTCAAAAACCTAGCAAATTTGAAACCTACTTTCTTAGAAAAACAAAAAAAAACCTTGTTTATTATCTTCGTGTTTTACGCATGAATGTGTTTTCTCATAAAATGTAAATAGAAAATAGTGTATTTCGTTTGACTGCAATTGAAACTCGAATCTCATCAGTAGAGTGCGTCGTGACAGCGTCCTCGCATAGGTGGTATTCGCAACTTTCACGGCCTATAAGGGGCGCACTGGTGCCTATCAAAATGGCTGTCATCCGGATGATCGTCGTAGAACAGCAGTACGAGGCTGGGTCTGCGACGTGCGAATAATTCCAGTTTTGCTATATACGAGCTGTATTAGAGCCTTAGTTTTTTGTTTTTTTGTGTTTTTGTTTTTTTTTTACGCGAGGAAGGTGTTGGCCAGCACCCATATTGTGAAGCCGATCATCCAGGAGCTAGGGAGCGCGATTCTCGTACCGCGGAGCCATCATCGCTGAAAGTTGCGAATTCTGGATGGTTCAACCCACACCCCTTCCCGTTTCCATATAGATGAGCATCGTACCGGCGTGCGGTCGTGTACCACTACTGCGTGGTGCACGTTAAACACCCCAGGCTAGTGGGTGTACTGCACTGGCTAAATTGCTCATCTACAGTGGGTAACAATGTCGCCATGTTCTGGCAGCTGTAGAAAGGTACAAACCCCTTTTCTTTTTTTTTTTTCTTCTTTTTTTTGCGTTGTTTTAAGGAGGATTCGAGATGCGCGAGTAGTTGGCTAAAGCCGAGACAAGCGCAGTTAGACAATGGCGGCGACCACGGCCGCCTTGGCAGAAGTCTTGAGCGCGAGGTCGGCGACATCCTCGTGAAGACGATTATGACGACATTTCACACATACCGGAGGTGCAGGCCACACACGGTTTGGAAGACCCAGCGAGGTTGGCGATGATCGCCGGGAAACTTGCTACTTACATCGCGCGAATGCTTCTCGGCGAAGGTCAGTATACGACACCTCTGTTGTCGAGGCGACGCGAGCGGACACGACAGGTTCACCGCCCCCGTCGCATTCTCATTTTAAAGAAATCTAAAACACTACTCTTGAACAAAAGGTCGTGTTTTTTTCATTTTTTTTTTCATGTTCTAGCATTTTATGAGTGAAATTAAAATGGCTATTGCATCTTGGTGGCGACGCAAGAGCGATACGCTTAGATTTTTGCGGGGGGCGGGGCTAACAAAACTCCCTTGTGTAACGTGCACGCAAGCGCAAAATGTTTAGCTATAACGTCCACTAAAATTGCGTACGTTATTCTAAACATCCCTATTATTTCTTTATTTTTATTTTTGACGTTTTCTTGTAACGTTTTTCTCACTTTATTAACCCTACTGCAAAACACTAGGCCAAGTTTCAGGCGTACTTTCAAGATTTTATGGGTGAGCCGGCGTTAACACACCCTGTTAAGGGCTGGGGGCAGACAGGTGGGAAACCGGTTTTCCGGTATAGGAACGACGATGTTTAATGAGATAAGATTATGTGATGGTAGCGTCGGCCAGGTCCCATTTTGTTACCGCCGCGTGAGTCGGCGGGTCCCTCTTATATGGCCGCTGTGACTTGACGATATTGCGTCACCGGAGGGATCCTGGTGTGATTTGCGGTGGCTGTTGGCTTCGATGAAGATGAGGTCCAACAGTCTCTGCCACTGGCCCGGAGGTTTATGTTGTCGCAGCAGCAGCTTCTCTCGATGTTAAAAAACGAAGAAGACGAACACCCATTGACGTTGGTAACTTGGGCAGACGTTCGAAAGTCTTGGTTTAAGGTCTTCGAGGGAGTCTCCCTCGAGCAGCTGTGTTGAGAACCGTCGCTCTAAGTGCCCCGTGATTCGAGCACGGTTTTGTCGGAGTACACAACATAACAACCCCCAGAAAGGCGACAAACGCCGCGACATTTCTTTGCTTTAATTGTAGATTGATGACATCGCTTCGGCATGCTCTTAGATTTCTCCTAAGCCAAAGCAAGTATGGGTATAATGTTGAAAGATGTGCACGGGTTGCCTATCGCTTGTTATCTGTGTCTAGCATTCCTTAAACTCAAACTAAGCGGTTTCGCATCTTTCATGCTACCACATACTCTTGGATTATTGTAGCACCCGGGATTTTCTCACTCTCCGCAGAGTGGTTTATCGATTCATTTATTTATTTATTTCAAAATACTCTCAATCCCATGGAGATTTTTCCAGTCGGACAGGTTGAACTTTCTATATATTTGATAAACGTGATTGAAAGGCAAGGTGCTAAGCAAACGTAGATCAAGAGAAGCGCGAGCACGCCCCCAACATGCAGTACCACGAAAATGGTTTTACATGGCCGCAGCATGACGATGCAGATTACAATCAACGAACCATCGTGAGAGGTAGCGGCCGTAGGTAAAGCAGGAAGCCCGAGCCCATGGCTCTATTGATAAAAAAAACACCTCGCGAATATTAATAACACGGCCATTACTCTAAAAATGGTATTCATATATTTTTTCTTTACTCATACAGTTTTCCGTTTTTTTTTTTTTTTCAACACTTCAGATTATGGAAAGGAATTTCATAGTAGTGGGGATGCAGATTATCATCGCTGGAGAAACGCAAAAGTTAGAAACTCGTCGTTCCAAACACCACGATAGCAAAGGGCTCAAAATTGACTTGTCAAGACTCGTAAGCACTTCGAGACATTCGCTATGATTTGCATTCGCGTTCCTTGCATCGGAGTTCCTGCCTTTATTTAAAACGTACTTTTTACTGTGGTAGCTGTATCCTTCTCGGCAAACAAATGCTCATGTACGAACTCAAAGCCCTAGTCTACAGCAGAGTTACTACTCTCTCTCTCTCTCTCTCTCCCGTCGTTCCTCACACAACACGGCAAGGATCCCCGGACCACCAGTAGACCCTTCCGGAAAATACCAGGAGACCTTGTAGTAGTACAAGTTCAACTTTGTAATTTTCAGTCCTTATTTTTGACTCGGTCATGATAACTATGATGATATTGCCGGGCGCTTGGCGGTGTAGGTAGCACACGCGGCAGCCGCGCTGAGGGAGGAACGAAACGCCCCGCTCAGCCCGTTTTTTTTTTGTTTTTTTTTCGCAATATCTTTGTTTTTGGGTATATATCCAGCCCATTCTCGCCTCTCATTTTCTGTTCTGGTTCAGAACATTCCTGTACGTACCTCAAGCAGCGGTAAAGCGCTGCTTCGACTTAGTCGTCGACTTTTTAAAATTTTATTCGCGAGTTCGCCCTATAAACGTTAATTCTAATTTCATCTTGTCTTTTTATTAATCACATGTTTGTATATTAGCACATTCAGGTTGGGAAGTATTTATTGATGTGCGAAGCTTACAAGTTTGAGTCGTTTAGCCAGTGTAAATCAACCTAAAATTTGAAGAGCTATTTCAGCTAATTGCCAGTTTGGACATATAATCCAGTAAAGACTGGGATCATCATGATGGGTAACCAAACAAAACGTTTCAGCAGAAACTTTCGAAAATTCCTACAAAATTACTAGAAAAAAATCCTTTCCCGAACAATCTGCCAGCCACGGTGGACGTCAATTAGTATATACATATTACTGCTTAGTCAAATAAAAAACGAAAATGAGCAAATTAACTCTTAATCAATAAAAATAAGGATACAACTCATTATAGAAACTTGCTATGCGTAATCAAAATTTTAAAAATAAATCAATTTTGGAAAACTTTCGCTACACGTGGAGCGCGGAAGTTCGCTAAAGCTTACTCACTCGTGCAGCAGGCACAAGGCTGGCGATGCAAAAATGGGGGTGATGAAAATATCATCTGCGTTCGTACGTCCCCAGCCTCGTGCCTGCCTGCTGGGCGAGTGAATAAACTTTAGTGCACCCCGATGCTTCACACGTGCTTTAGGTCTTCTCAATCTTGCCTGATTTAGCGGTCATTGATGCAGACGAGCGAGTTACTCGGGGTATTTATGCTCGCCGTAGTGTTTAATTAAACGTGGCCTATAAGATCCCGACTACACTGGAAACAATAGGCGGCTCGAAACTCGCTTTCTTTCCGCCCAGAAAGTACTGGTCGGGAATGGGCCGGTTTTAGTCGCGTTCACTTCCTTTTCTATGGTCACGTGGTGTTTAAACTAAAGCGTACCGAATATATTCAAAGTCGTGGGTCATCGAAAGCCCACATTCTATGATTAAAATAGAAAAGAATGTAAACCCCGTTTTGTGCCCTCAAAGGAACTGCAAATATGTTGATCGTAAAAAAGATATTACAGAGATCACAGGAAGTCGATGCACAATGTCATTGCCAAGATAGCGACGTATAGCGGGCGGGACGACGCGATGGCGGTGCCCGACGGACTAACATTGCGACGGACTTGTGGCCGTTACGTCGGAACTTTCGTTCGTGGTACCGACCAATCGATCTTCGAGCCCAGAATATCAAGTGGTAGGGGTGTAAGTGCGAAACAATCGCTCGACAAACGGTTCACGCAACTTTGTCGTCGTCGTCGTTTGCTTCACGCGCCGGAGAAATGGAGAATAAAATAAAAGCCGTTTACAATTCCCTCTAACGCCAGTGAGAGCGCAGCTCTTGAGGAGGATGGACGCGTACTGAGGGATAGGTGACTCCTCGAGGTCACGCGACCTCAGGGGGGTCGTTTGACGTAAGGCGGTCACGTGACCTTGGAGGAGGGGGTCAAGTGACCTCAGGGGGTTACGTGACCACCCTCCCCTGTGACCTCAGGGGGTCACGTGACCCCTCCCACGTGACCTCAGGGGGTCACGTGACCTTAAGGGGTCAAGTGACCTCGGGGGGTCACGTGACCTTAGGCGGTCACGTGACCCCCCTGAGGTTAGGTGTGACCCCCCTGAGGTCTCACCTGAGGTCACGTGACCTTAGGGGGTCACGTGACATCAGGGGGTCACGTGACTTCAAGGGGCCACGTGACCTCAGGGGGTCACGTGACCTCAGGGGGGTCACGTGATTTCAGGGGATCGCGTGACCCCCCTCCCCGAGGTCACGTGACCTCGCGGTTACGCCGACGATGACGCCGACGCCAACGCCGACCGCGACGCGCTCAAGCCGGAAACGGGCCCCTAAGAGCTGCGCTCTAAAACAAAACTCGGTCGTTTGTAGCCACAAAACCCGGCAACTCTTTTTCCGCCTCTGCTTTTCTCCCTCCTCCTCGGTAGACGTTGTCAAACACATGTCGTGGCCACGAGCTTCCGTGCTCATGTTTCGGTTTCGGTTTCGAGCAGTGGAGTCTTGATTGTGTTTTGTTTTTATTAAAAATATGCGTGACTCTGTAGCAAAATATTTATTGAGTAGTCTCCTAACACTAAATTGAATCGCCTGGCAAAAAAAACAAACAAAAAAAACCAACCCAACAACCTATAGTACCTATTTTTGGGTGTTGTAACTGCCCCTTTAATTGGAACCATGTATTTCTTTTCGGTGTCTAAAAATATAATTAGCAAACATTCTGCGAATTATATACATTTTTCTATGTTTATACAATTTTTGACGTCTGCTGTGGGTGGCAGCTTGTTCCCGACAAAAGTTTCTTCTTTTTTTCAGCAAGGAATGAAAGTATTCCTTGAAACACCCCGGCTACAGTCGCCGACAGCTCAACAAACGCCGGGCTTGCCAAGTTTAGGCCGTCTTATTTTTGTTCCACAGCCAATGATATTTTGGTATCAGCCGATGAGGATGCCTACAAACGAATCACGGAGCAAGAAGCATGAGCAGCTTTTCTCCAGTTATCAAGGACTGGAGACAGTCAGGTAAGAAGCAGTTACCGCTGCGCGTTCCTGTACTTTTTGCCACGGCTATAATGCGAGCATGGGAACGACTTATCTATTAACGCTTGTCGATCAGGGGATAGTGATAACAATGTTTGTGGATTCGCATACCAAGGTGATGGAGAGCGGCTACCAATGCGCGCCGCTCGTGATTTGTGCGCCGGATTATGCGAGCGTGGGAACGCGCCTAATCGCTTAATCCCACTCGCTATCCGTTTCACGTCGTATATAAAAAAAAGGCAACAATTTGAAACGTTACTGCGAATCTACGACGATTTCTTCACTGGCAAGCGCGAGCGTGTTGAGAATAAAATAGTGCTGCTACGCGTCATTTGCTCGTTCAAGCGTGAGTTGATTTGATACATTATGCACGAGTCCCACTAAAGCAACCAGCAGAAACAACCGTCCCTCACGCGAATGCATACGACTGGCAGGCTTTGGAGTATCTCGGTGCTCGTGAATAAAGTATGGTGCCTTGATCGCGTCTTCGACTGGTGTGTTTGCGTCCTATCCCGCCCATACATCAAAAGTGGTCCCAAAGTGGCAACGAATGACGTCACAGAAGCCGGACTGTCATGCTGTTGCCTGTCGCGATCCTGGCGATTGGCCGTAGAAATACTGGCGAAAAGCACGAGCGACCGCGAGTGTCGCTGTCGTCACGGCGTCCCAGGCGTCCCAACTTCCGGCTGCTCTAGCTTTCCTGAACTGTCACAGTGGAGAGTGACCTGCAGCAGAACAGGCGTCTGCTATTTAAACCACATCTGCTGGGACGCCGCTAGGGTCGCGACCGGCGACAGCATGACACGTCTATGACGTCATCAGGCGGAAATCGAAGGACCACTTTTTTGGCGGCGGTAAACACACCAGTCGGAGACGCGTTCCAGGCACCATAGAATAAAGTCAGTGGATCCTGGGAAAGCAGCGCCATATTGCCTTCCTGCGTGCTAGCCGGATACAGATACTAACGTATAGAAGACCAAACCTTGCAATGCAATTGGCTGATCCATATCAGTTGCCATAGCAATCGCCATTTCGGTTCATTCAAATGTTCGAAGCTTCGAAAGGGTCGTTCTGAGTCAGTCGCGTCAAGTTCACTTTGCAGCATCATCGAGAGCGTTCCTCGCCAAAAGAAGCGTCTTTGGCACCGTGCATGCAACCCACTTATCGGTAATGCTTACCTTAACAAATCTCTTACAGAGGTTTTCCTGTTCTTGCCTATTTCAAGACAAAAGAATATTTTTCGATGCCCCCAAGCACCGACGCCGCATGTGGTGGCGATGCGAAGATTGACGCAGGTTTCGCCGGCGTGTTTCTAGCAAAAAATCTGTATATAAGAACCGTCTCTACAAAGCTACACGTCACCAGAAAATTATATTGGCTCACGGAGAATAAAAAAATAAAGGAGAAAGTGCATATTTCATGAACTAAAACGGCGACCATACGTCAACAGTGAACGTTTAGAACGGCATTTTAATAGGCCCTTTTCAGAAATCCGCGCCAACACCTGTCCGTCATTTCTTGCAATGCTCACACACCCCGAGCACGTATTGGACACGAGGCCTGCGTCATTGCTCGGTGTGAACTCGACTCGGCTCGTATTGGAAACGAATGTGACGTCAGAGTTCGGTGAGGACTCGGATCCAATAACGTGCTTCGTTTCCAAGCAATGGCGGCTGCCAGTGTTGCTTGATGGGCTTTTGAAAGGGTCTATTCACAAGTGGATCTATTGGCCGAGTGGGCTGAAGCGCACACCCAACTTGACGCGCGTGGAGCGAAAGCTTGCGCTGCAGAACCTAGAGATCATGGGTTCGAACCCCACCCCTGCCCGTTTCGATCTGGATGAGCATCGTACCGGCGTGCAGTCGTGTATCACTACTGCCTGAGCACGTTAAAGACCCCAAGTTAGCAGTCGTACTGCACTGGCGAAATCGCTCATCTACAGTGTAAACCAGTGTCGCCCTACTGGCAGACCGACCTTACGCTGCATAAATCACTAAAAAGTCCAATTTGACTATTTCACTATTTGACCGCCGGATTTGTTGTTAATGAGGTTGTTGGTGCAAGCCTAACCATTCCCTCGTCTAAAATTCTGTTCTACCGCGCGCTTTCCTCTACGTAACGAACAAGGTCAAAACAAACAACGACAATCACCCGATTGTCCATATACACAACTGGCACTCCATGGATCAAGTTAATTCAACGCGGTTTGATCGGTCAATATTTTTAGCGATTTGTTCTTTTTTTTTTTTTTTCGCGTCAAGCTTTTTGGTTTTAAGTTTAAGAAGGTAATCAAAGTAGAAAAAAAAGAGGGGCAACTCATTAAAGCATCGCGTGACTTTTAAGACTAAGGTAAAGAGTAACAAATCTATTTGTTTTTACTTTTTGAGTAAAAAATAGTTGAAATCGGACCACATGGGGCGTTTTTTCACGCACCTCGACCGCATCAGCGTCGGCGCGCGTCGCACGAGGTCACCCACAATATAGACACTTTACACGCGCGCCAGATTACAGCCGCCATTGCTGACCTTCTTTTGTCTTATGGAATACCGAGCCACTGAAACGGGTGTTGGCGAGCCTTCAGAAAGGCCAATGCTGGGTAGAAGGATGCAGTAGAATTTAAGATTGCAATAACCTGGCCTGCTATGGTAATGATGAAGTGAATAAAATTCAATAAGAGGAAACAAAAACTGGAGGTCAGTTATGGCGGCGCCCATGCACAGCTGCTGCAAGGCGTCTATTGCGATGGGCGGGCCGACGCCAAAGTCCGGCCGGGACAGTTATCGGCACGGAGCGCCACGCGCTGAAGCGAGTTGATGCCTGCTAATGCAGACAAACCGCATGAAAAAGTCTCATGCCACCGTACATGCGCATGTATGGTGGCATGGCGCGATAAGCCATGTGATTTCATTTATTACGCGCTTTGGGTGGGCCGATAGGACGTTGCTCGTTCAACGTGTCTTTTCGACATGTGTAGGTTGTCAAAATAAAGTAACTAAAGAACGTTTCTCGTTACTAATTCAAAACGTGACTAAGTACGTTACTCGCAACTGATCATCGAAAGGAGCGCGTTAGATCAACTCGAAGGCAAAGCATCATTTTCTCGTTACACTGAATGTGTCGCGCTTACGAAGCAGTAGCCGCATCCAATATACCGTCATCGTTAATAATTCCTCGCTTTTTAACGCCTTCATTCAGGGAATAGCTGTGGCAATACTGACGCACGTTCTGCTCGTCTTTTTATTGACTATCGAGGGTGTTCTCGTCGTGTTTAAGGAGTCTTACTCTACATATTGGTGACCTCAGCTGAGCGACATCAACGCCGAGCTCTCGGTGAACATGGGTACTTGTAGGCATTTCCCTCCAAAAGTAACTAAATATCCTCATCATGTCGTATTACACCTGAGACTGCGGTGGAAGAAATCGGAAGAACTTTCAGTAGAAGGAACGGACACAGAGAACGTCTCAAACTCAGCTAACTGGTTTATTTCTCAAACAGCCTTTAAGTACCCACGGAACTTTTTCCCAACCACACTCTACGGATAAACTCCTTTGTTGCAGACATTTCGAACCGGATGGAACAGGCGCAAAAGATGCAAAACAACCCAGACATGAGACGAGGACTTAACAACTTCCGGTTCGAAATGTCTGCAACAAAGGAGTTTATCTCTAAAGTGTGGTTGGGAAAACGTTCCGTGGGTACTTAAAGGCTGTTTGAGAAATAAACCAGTTAGCCGAGTTTGAGACGTTCTCTGTGTCTGTTCCTTCTACTGAAAGTTCTTCCGATTTCTTCCACCGCAGTCTCAGGTGTAATACGACATGATTAGCTACCACCAGCTCGCCTGCACACTCACCGTCTTTTCACTAAATATCCTCGCTTGTTGCCGCATCAAAAGTTAACGAAAATATATTACTCGTTCTTCTTTATATAAAAAACAAGTAGGTCCTTTCTTCGTTACGGGTGTAAAGTAGCAATGTGCGAGTAAGGCGTCACTCATAACTCGTTATGTACAACCCATCGCCTCTTGGTTCCCGAGTCAGCACCTCTCCCTTGCTGGACTCTCCGAGCGACAAGACCTTGGACACAGCCGTCGCCCCTTCTCCATTCTCTCGCGTACCGGACAGGGACCAGTGTACACCTGCCGCGAGATCTGCACTTGTGACTCCCCCTGCGCGAGAGTCCGATCCCCGTTCTCAAAGAAAAGGGGGAAGCATGAATCTCCATCGCGGGTCTTCGAGCGCCGGAAGATCGCACAATTTTCTTTCTCGACATCATCTGCCCCGCGTGTGTATTTGTTTGCCAGCGGAAACTCGCCGAGTTGATCCAGTTCGCCGACGAGGGATCGCACGCACGTCGCGTTCGCCGATGGCTGGTAGCGACAAGCCGCGCGCGACGGTGCCCCTGGATTGACCCGCTCGGGTCACGGAAAAGAGAGCGGAAGATTCGGAGGACGCGCCCGACGGTGTACCACGGAGATTGCGTAGCTGCTGCGACGTCTTCGTTGTCTCACCCGCGTCGCGCGTGACAGAATACAAACACTCAGTTTCACCGTAAACGATAAAGCGTATAGTGGACGCTACGAGCCATGCCCGCCAGTTTGGCGCTGGGAACGCGTCAGGCGACAACGCGCCCCATGCGGCGCTGCGCACAACCAACACCACCGGTGCTCCACTATGCGGAGAGCGAGTCGTCTGCATCTTGCGCAGGAGTTGCGCTGACGTCATAACGACGCCGTACTCTGATTGGCTCTGATTGAAAGGATGGTGGGCAGACCTCAGTGCTAGATGCCTCGTGGTGTGCCCACTATTTTTTTCCAATCAGTCAATAAGAGCTCGGCGTTCTAACATCATTGCGACCCCTTTTCAACAAGCAGACGAATTTGCACTTGGCGTAAGTCTGACCGCAGCCGACGCTACCCTTCGCTGGAGCCAATCAAAAAGCACCTAAAGTGCACCGTCATGGCGACCCTTGTCTCTGTGGGCTCGCGATCACAGACTCAACCAATTGGGTAGAGACAAAAAGAAAAATCGCTGAAATGCGGCTCGTTTACTGTGCATGATCGGTTAAGTAGGAGATATAGCAAACGTACAAAAGACGATGAACGCCGTGGCGCTGCACTTTTGGGGAGGCTAGATTATCTTCGTAGGATCGTGGCTTTGAATGGATATAAAATGATCGAATCCTGTGTGCTAAAGTTTTAACGCGTCGTAGGATACTCGGCATCGGGCTCGGGTGTATAATTGCTGAGTTGGCGTCATCCGATTCTCGTGGCGTTTCATAAAGGAACAAAAAAAAAAAAACGCTTACAAGCTTTCAATCGATTATTTTTTTTTCTTCTTTATGGTGGTGTGAGTTAAATGCAATTTATAGATAATCAACGCCCTTGAATAAAATTCTTTACCTCCAAAAACGTCATCACAGTAGGGTGGCATTAGGCCCCCTTACCTCGTGGCAGTCCCAAAAGCACCAACATTGCAGCTCTCTACTCTGTTTCACCTAGGCACCCTAGTTTCACCTAATGATGTACCGCAGGAAAATCGACAAGCGCGAGCTCCTTGCTCTAGGGCACATCTCGTCAAAACGATAGGGCAGGTGGTGTTGCTGCGCCCCTCCAGAAGGTCACGTGACATTCACACGGCCTCTGATTGGCTCTAGTGGCTCTTAGCGTCCTCTATTATGCATCGTACGGTACAGTGAAACTCAGTATAGGCAACCTGCAATTCTGTTTGGTTTGGCGCTATCTAGCGACTGAAGCAAGAAACATCGGGTATGCCTGGGAGTGGCGGCTGAATTGTTGATGCGTGAGCTATTAATCGGGTGGCGCCGCTTAGTCTAGTGTTTGAAGCAAGAAATTCTGGGTAGGCCAGGAATCCGTGATAACATAACGTGCCAGTACGGCGGAAGCAACGGCACTGGCAGGCCAATTGGAACTTGACTACGTATCACCGGAGTGCGCGTTTCGTGCGGACAAGTATCAGGCGTTCCGGTGCGTCATGCTCCAACGTGTGTGCGTTGCACTGTATAAGGAGTGCATGTCGAAGCCGTCGGCACGTAATTTTCACCCTTTGACAAGTTACAACGAGACAGCGTATAACCGTGGGCTCTCACTCTGCCGGCGCCACCTGGCTGATATCAGGCTGGCTGTAGTATAATTTATAAAGGATCAGGGCACGTCTTTAAAGTTTGTGCCAAGTCTAAATAGCGTGTTAACAAAACAAAAAAAAAAAAAAAACCTGCGTGACCAGACCCATGGAGAAAATAAGTGCTCGAGCAATCCGAACGGCACCCCAACAAGGCGGGCTTAATCTCTTTATTCCTAATCCCAGCACAAAAGGAGCAAACTGTCGCCTTCCGTGCTTTGAAAACGCGTTGGCTTATAAACCATCCAAAAGATTAACCATCAAAAACAAACTTTTCCTGTTTCTTTCTTTTTTTTTTCTCGTGTGTTTTTGGGCGGGGCTCATCCCCTTCTTGCATAATTGATACATCATCGAACGAAATCTCTGACTCTTGGCCCCTAATCTCGTCCTGTTATCGCATACCGGTTAGCTGTCTGTGTTTCGCACGAACCAGTTATTTGTAGTTAGGCATAACGAAGCGCCGCAGTGTGTTCGTAATCTACGAGATGCAGGTAGGGGCTGCCTTTCTTCCTACACTCAATTCATGCTGCGCGTTCAAAATCTATCCGCTTCCTAACGGACCGTCTTCATCGTCTGCAACCTACGGATTTTGTCCTCGATAAACGAATCTGCTTAATGTAACATCTTCTCTTTTTTTTTTTTCGTCGCCCTTGTCTCGATTGCTGCGACCTGTTACGGAAAGTGAAAGTAGAACAGCTTGTCCCGCGAGTTACTCACCGCTATGTCCCCGTACTAGAAACGAAATTTCAGGGCGTACGAGGTGGGGAAGGGAAAGTCGCGATACACCCACGACATCATCCTTGTTTACGATACCTCCTCCCCCTCCTTCTGTGGCTGTAGGCTCCTGCCGTTTGCTCTTCGTATAAAAGAACCCCACGGGGCCCTGGAGAACTTGTCGTCTTCTGGGCGAACTAGACACGTCCTGCCTGTTATCATGGAGCCCCTGTGGATTTACCTTCGGCAAGATGCCCTGGATCGCCGCCTCAGGGAGTCCTGACCGGTTCTTCTCTCGATCTTATCGGAGATCTTTAATTAATTAACATCAGTAAGGTCCTAGTACAACAGGCGCGATAAGGCCAGAATTTTTTGTCCGCCACGGTATAATTCACAGCTTTTTAACGACTCGTCCAATCTCCCTCCCTACTGCGCCCTAGTCTTATATGTATAATAAATTTCTTGGTACAATGAGCGCACATGATCAAATAATGGGATATAAGAACATAGACGAACAATATAAGATATAAAAAGTTGTAAGAAACTTCTTGAATGCTCTTATAAAGTTTCTATATGTTCATAGGCGCTTATTGGACAAAGAAATTTTTAAAAATCGGAGTTATTCAATAAACATAAGAACTGCTATAAATTATATCGCGCGAATATCTAGGTTCTTACACGATCTTATGTGATCATGATTGTTTTTTTTTTTTTGTTTTTTTGACAGATCAATTTAATTTTCTCCCCCACTACGGTCGATAAACTCGTCGAACACAAAGATTATTTGCGTTATGAAGTAGCGGGAGATGTGACCGAAAAAGCGCCAACAAAGTTTTCTTTTCCCACAAACCCGCAGATCAGTTTATCTTCGTGGCGTTTTGCATTGAAGAGGGGAAAAATCCGTACCACTCCGTAGCCGAACAAGAGCAGCACGAGAGAGCGCCCAGAGGCGACTGTAGCTCATACGTATGACGTCACGACAAATATTATCAGCTGAGATCAACATGTTTGATGGTTTCTAAAAAGCACGGCGGAGACTTTGGGGTAAAGGCATTCTAAAATCAACGCCGTCGAAGTTAACAGTCTAATATTGTCCCTATTCCCACCGATAAAGCGGAATTTACTGAAAAACGTCCCTGCCGCTCCATTTAATTCCTTTCTCGCGGCCGTTTGGATAGGATCAACGTCGGATGTGATTAAAGTGTAGCCCGATGTGGCTAGGTCTGAATCAGCCGAATCGCGTTGTCCGTTTTTGGGTGGATTTCGCCTTCAGACGTGCAGTTGTCCCTCCGTCGGCGGGATAAAACCATTTTACTGTTTCTTTTTTTAATGTTGCCTTTTTGGTATACGTATGCTACCAAAAGCGCCGGTGCGATGAACTTGCCAAGCTTAGCCAAACTGGGAACAATTCTGCTGCCATGAACGGAAATAAGAGTACTGTCAGGGTGTCAATATTGACGGTAATGTTTTAAGAGCGCGATGACTCCAGACATCCATCGTATGGCAACCGTCGATTCGAACACGCACCACCGAATTTGTCGTCCACAATTGATCTTCCTGACCCAGACGCCAAGGGTAGGAACTATGAAAGGACGTCACTGAACGCGCCTGCACACTACGAGCCCTAGCACTAGACTCTCGCTTGAAAGTCTGTCATGGCCGCTTGTGAGTTCATGAAACGCGCCGTCTGCACTTGTCACCTTCCTTGTTGCTACCCTCCAAATGCGGCGCTGCCTTGTTTGACTGCCTACTGGACGTCTCCTCATGTATTGAAAACGTAATGACTGTCGATTGTCTGAGGCGAAACTGAGCTGTTCCTTTGGTACTGCGGACATGATTTTCCGGGCATATCCTGAATAATTAATTACATCGACTCTGACGGAGGAGGCACACACGCAACACGCATGTCGAGTTGAGTTCCGTCTCGGGGTGCTAATCACTGTGATCTACAACCACTATACCTTGTCTCATCCTACGATGGACTAAAGGCCAAAGCCACGGGCCGCCAGGTCCAATCACGTTCCAAGCTATACTATGTCACGCTTAACACTGATTAGGGATGGACAAATAATGCTCGAATCCAAAAGCGCCGCATCATTTCTATAGCTTCGACGCTGCAAAGAGCCTATATGTCGTGGCTTTCTTTGCGATGTAAAACTGTTCAGTCACCCAATGCTCTTAGATTCGAATCACCGTCCACCCGTCCCCTCATCAGTGATCCGAGGAGCAGGCACCGATATCTGCATCGAAGCGAGATACCGCACAATTTCTAAGTGGCTCGTGATTGGATCAGGCGGTCCGTACCTTTTACCTTTAGTCCAATCACTCATAGAACGAAGCGCAGGGCGGTGGAGCATTCAATGTGCGTGATCGGTGAAGTCGACGATGGGTGTAGGAACAAATGGTCCCGGAACTAATGGTCCCGGAACTAATGGTCCCGGAACTAATGGTCTCGGAACAAATGGTCCCGGAACTAATGGTCCCAATTTCAAGGTAGGAAAAAATGGTCCCGTCAGAAGATTGTTTTGGAACTAAGATATACCATGCAATATACTTCATCCGCTATGTAATCAGTGATTTCCAGGTGGAATCAAGGATCTCGCCTATATTTTGAGGCCGGTTAATTCGAAGAAAGTGGTCGGATATTGAACTTAATTTTGTTTAAACTCGTCAAAATATTTTCAAATCGAGTACTGCCCAACAGTTATCTCCTAACTGTTAAGTTAGTGACCTTATACGATATTAGTTTTACTATTTTCGTATAAGGGGCTTTAGAATATCTATGATATCAGTAGGGTCTTTTGAAACGAAAAATGAGTACCCCTAGTTCATATCACCGAATGACGGTTTAGCGAACAGCTACATTTGAACGAATCGACGTTTTAGCGAATAAGAGGGGTGCGTGTTCCCCCCCCCCTCCCCTCCCTTCTTCCCCTCCCCCCCCCCCCCCCCCCTTCTTCTTCTTCCGCCCCTGCGCTGCGCTTACGCCTCTTCGTGGCGACAATCTGCTGCGGCTCGTTACAGAAATGTGAACCCCCTTGGCTCACCCGTGAACGACGCTTCGCGGCGGCCGAAGTGTCATTCGGTGAAACGTAGGCGTTTGCTAAAACGTCATTCGATCAAGTGAGTGCCTCCCCTGTTGAAGCAATAAAACTCGAATTACTTCCATCTCGTCATGACACGTGGTGGTAGCACACATAACGAGCGGAGCTCGATGCCTTTATAGGTGCATTAGGTTTCCATAACGCAAAATATTTCTGAGCTTCCCAGAAAAATGTAAAAAATCGCTCGAGTTCGTGCAACCGGCAGCCTCGAAATTCGGCGAGTGCTAGTGGATTTTATTGGATTTGTCCGGAAACGCAAAGCCAAATTGGTGATATTTATCTGGGACCATTTTTTCCTAGTTTGTACTCTGGACCATTAGTTCCGGGACCATTTATTCCGGGACCATTTATTCCGGGACCATTTGTTCCGGGACCGTTTATTCCGGGACCATTTTTTCCGTTTCCCGTCGACGATAGTCATATAGAGCCCTGCGCAGGAAACAGTTTGATCATCCGCATCCAATTCGCTTATGCGTACTTTGTATTCAAACCGCATCCTCAAAATTCGGAAAAGATGCACCCGGGTATTCAAAACACGGAAGACAGTCTCATTTTTATTCATTGCTTCTGATTAACGTCGACAGAATGCACCACACTTCACAGAAATCAGAAGCAAACAGAATGAAGAATATGATACGCATAATAATATACGAAAGCTTCAGCGGTACTCGCTGGTCTGTCTATAGTTTAATTGACTCGTCCTTCGTTTTTTTCGCGCTGTACTTATTCAAGGTGACCAGTCGTGTTGACATTTAGGCCAATATTAATCGATATAGCTTTGTTTGACATGTAAGCGCCTGAAAGCTGCTTTACCGTTCAAACGAATTCAGGATAGAAAATATTCTGTCGTAAACTAAAAGCTCAAGTGACAATACATTGCCGTGTGATTTTACCGCAACTAAAACCGCGAGCTGTAGTCGGACCGCGCCGACTAATGTTTCCGCCAACAGCGGAGGCTTCCTAGGTAATTTCAAGGTAAAACGATTTCTCGCTGTGCAGGCCCAATACAAACAATTTGACTATTAGCAGTGCTCCACTCTAGAAGGTGGATTTCCTTCAGCCTTTGCTATGTGATCATTTATTTGTCGCAGATACTAAAACGTGCGATTCTTAATTATTGAGTGATGACTTGAGGTACTGAACGCAAACGAGCTGCCATGCTAATCGTAAAGTTACTTTTGTTTTTATTAGCAGATGCATGGGCGTAACAACCGCGGGGGGGGGGGGACAAGGGGGGCTCGCCCCCCCCCCCCCCCCAATTCTCAGAGGGGAAAGGGCAAGGCATGTGTTTTGCCCCCGCCCCCCCCCCCCCCCCTAAACAGCCGCCACTGGGCAGGGCAAAGACTGGTCGGCGGCGCCCAAGGGATACCAAGGGCACCGCCCACCGGCCCTGGAGGGGGAGGGTGGGTCTGGTTTGCACTCCCACTCAAAAACAACTTGCTACGCAACTAAGCAGATGTTAAGTTGTCACAATCTCAAAGCATTCTAAGAAACGAAATAAAACTCCGGGATTCAAAAGCGCCAAAACGTTGCTGACCGTTCAGCTG
Organism: Ixodes scapularis; assembly: GCF_016920785.2. NCBI lineage: Eukaryota > Metazoa > Arthropoda > Arachnida > Ixodida > Ixodidae > Ixodes > Ixodes scapularis. The sequence goes on along the minus strand of NW_024609881.1, from coordinate 46,018,958 downwards.
TTCTTATGGCAACTTGACAAAAGTAATCGAAGGCTATGTAGTTATTCTTTTACAACAGGGAATCAAAGGCTTAATAGCATATCAAAGTGGTTTAATACGAGATATGAATTAGTGACAAAGGTGATAGTTGTGGATCATAAAGTACTCTTAAATCGTAAGAAACCGTACGAGGGAAGTTTTCTATTCACACAAAATGAAAGCAAATCCCTAAAGGTAAGCCAAGGACGTGATATGAGTTCTTTAAATATCATCTGCACTTGGCAAAATTTTAAAACGCGTTGTCAAAACACAATAAGAAAACAAAAGCGTGATATCGTCGAGAAATTTTTAACCCTCATCACCAAATACAAACCAGGTGATGTGGACCGAAACATGGTAAGCTGGAATGGGACAAACAGCGCCTCCTCCCCCCCCCCCCCCCACACACACACACGCGCCATATATATGTATAATAATTGCGTATTAGTTTTCCCGGGTTACTGTGTAGTTCCTCGTTCAAGACTCTCTACTGCTCCGCTCCCTGCGTTTCCCGAGATTATCATTGACTTTTCCTTCTCAACATCCACTTTCTTGGGATCCCGCAACCATATACCCAAAAGTGTCCTTTCCGTTGCCATATTATGGCCAAGGCAGTCAATGTCTTCCAAGATGCATGCCTCTTTAAATCGTACAAGTATGCAAACAGAAGTTGTAAACAACTTTCGTGGGGAAATATTCGAGCTGTCTGCCCACTTCGCAGTGACGGTTCGGAATTGAAGCTTAAGTGGCGTGGTCACAGCCTGAAGTGAAGCCTTTGGGCGGCAGAATTCGGGAGGAGGCGAATTTCGGAGAACGTCTAGAGCGCGGGCTAGAGTAGTGCTGACTGACACTTCGAAAGCTAACGCCTCAACCCTGGTCCATACAGTACGAAGAAACCAGGAGTCTGCTTTATGCCTTGTCTATAAAATATTTATTGATTCAGACCTCCCTGTCTAAAAAAAATAACCGTCCCAACAAAAAACAACGCAAAAAAAAAGAGTCCACACGCGGCTGACTACAATGAACAGCATGCCTAATAACCTGTGCTACCCGTATCTGCAGTGTCTGAATCACAGACAGCGCCCTGGTATATTTATTGATTCAGTAAGGTTGCGTGACCGAAGGCAGAGGGCACAGTGTCAAAAAATTGACACATGGCTTTGTGACTGGCGGCACGAACCCACACGACAAACAAAGGCGGCATATCGCATCCAGTGCCACGCAGAAGAGAGGCAACCCTTGCCAGCTAGATAGATTTGTAAAACGAAGGATCAATGGGACTTCGCCTCAAACATCACACACCAAGGCGCTGCGATCGAACTTGACCACGGCGACTCAGTGGTGCCAGTCGGTGTTTGTTGTGTAACTGCGAAAGGTTGAAAAAAAAGATAACAGAAAAAAAATAAGAAGCCAGGAGAGGCGCGTGCACTGAACACCGAACTCGAATGAAACACCGGAGCTAACTTGACGGGGGCAGCACAAAATGTTGAAAAAGATAGAAAAAAGGAGGATGAGAGGAACCTGTCTACTCTTAGTAAAACTTAGTTTCGTGTTTGTGTGTTTGTTTGTTTATTCGTTTGTTTATCTTTATATGCATCAAGAAGACCGCACAGGATACTGGAAGCTTGTGGAAAAAGCTGTCACAAGGCCAGTTATTTCCACATCTTTTATTCACAGTCAACTGGCTACTGCTGCATTTGTGCCTTCCTTCAAAATAGTGAGACCCTCCTACTTTCCAACAATGAGCGACAGAAGGACGAGTCTCCGCGGTAACGATCATAGTAAACGTAAAACTAAAAAGCAAAAAGAAGGAAAAATGTTGGATTGCTCTTTTTTTAGTAGCAGAGAGAAGGCTGAGCGTCTGCAGGTGCTTTCGTCATTCTTTTGTTTGGATGGGTTCGTGTAAGCCCTACAAATATTGGAAAGGGGGAGGGGGCGGCCCCGTCTCCCCCCCCCCCCCCCAAACTTTTCTTTCTTTTCTGCGTACGCCACTGGCTTTATGTCTACCCCACCAGTAGCTTAGTTCGACTTACCTGCGCCTCCTGCACCGGTGCAGAAAAGTGTAGAGCGGTATACTTCCGGTCGTATCTCAATACACTCACCGGAAGTGCACTGCCCTACACTTTTTTGCACCGGCGCATGTAAATTGAACGAAGTTAGTGGCTACGCTCCGGCTCAGATCAAGTCCGACGTCAGCCGACCCTACACAATCCGACAGAGCAAATCGAGCAGCTCCAAAAGTGCCTCATCACGCCGCTCGTCGTTTTTGTTCCGTCCGCTCTCCCGCCGGCTAAATCGACCACGCACAGTGAGCGTGATCGTGATATAGCGCTTTCCTCTGGGCGTGATTGGTCGAGCCCGAGATGGCAAAACGCACAAAGACGACGACCGCCGTGACGGTGCACTTTTTGACGGTGCTCGATGGGCATCGTCGGATCGGAATCGTAGCGTCGGCATGCGGTCGGACTTGAGGCCTGTACACACACTTGCGACTGCTTAGGACCGCCGTGCCTTGGAACAATCTAAAATCTCTTACGACAAGAGAGCCCATCGGCGTGCTGGCGCATTCAATGCGGTGACTCTGAAACTGCATTTCACTAGAGCGATGGTTTTTGCTGTATTTGCGAGATGAAATGTATACGTATTACCTTCGAAGAATGAACTCTTATACCATTGCTGAAGAAAGATTTTTTTTTATTGCATTTTTAAAAAAAAAGTTATAAGGGGGAAAAGGAAAACAATAGATACAGGGAATTCCTGGTAAACATAAACGAGTAACGGCGGAACTTCCTGCGAACAAGATAACTTCCGGTTGACCAGCTTCTTGCGTATGTTACAGTGAGCAAGGATGAACAATGCGTCTTTAAAGTGTTTTTTTTTTTTTTTTGTAGACAGAAAATTGTAACAGGTGTATAGAAAACCGGACGCGAGATAAATCGATGTACTACGTTTTTGAACCGTATACGGCTCCAAGAAAAAGCGCCGCATCTCGTTTCATTTGGCCTCCATGGCGAAAGTTACGTGAACCTACCTGACGTCCCAGTGGAAACGTGAGTGCACGTTAGACGTTCAACGAGACTAGACGCTCACAAATCAGCCGAGACATGTCACTCTTTCGTCCTTTTCGTGCACGGGAGAGCGAGTGCGAGCACAAGATCGCTTCGTCAACTGGGGCGTCGTCGCCGTAAGTGTTCGACCTGGCCAAAGCGAAACTATGCCAAGCCTGTCGGACGTAGTTGAAGGAAGGTGCGAAGGATTGTGCCTACTGGGGCTCGATCGTGCTCTGGAAAAAAAAAAACGAGCGGTGCGTTTTGCACGACGAGTAGAAGTTTCGTGACTGGGACAAAGCTGTCGTAGTGCGTACGATTGCGCCGCTCGTTCTCTGCAAACAAATAACCAGCGTGTTTTCGTCGACGAGAGGAGATATACTCCGCGACAACTTTTCTTGGCAATGCAGTGGAAGGTACAGGCCCACGTCCCCTCTCCCATTTTGAGTGTGCGCGGGCTCTCCTGCTCCCCCCGGAAATGGGGTAGGAGGAGAGGCTGCGTACACTCAAAATGGGAGAGGGGACGCGGGCCTGTGCCTTCCCCTGCATTGCCAGGAAAAGTTGAGTTTTAGTAATACGTATAGGGGCAAACGCAAACCCTCTACGTTAGCGTTAACGTTGCGTCGACGGAACGTTACGGAGCGCGTCGAATACGCACTTTTAGTACAGCGGAAGAAGAACGCATACGTAAAGACTTGTACCGCCATCTAGCTGTGCTCCTGTAAACTGCTTCAAACAATCCAAGGCGGGTATTCGGTCAAGCCAAACCAAAGCCCCGATTCTCCTCGCTTTGTTACGGAAGTGCGTGTTTCCGTTTGCCTGTTGTGTACGTGTTTTGTCTTTTTTTTTTGTACCGACCGCACGGTAAACACCTTTTTGGGTTCGACGGCGTCGCCAACGTTCTTGGCTATCGACACCCATCCTTATGGTTGCTCGAAAGGGTTCGTCGCGTTGACTTCTTTGAGGAGGTTGATGTCATCTTCAATGATAAAGCGAACCCGTACAATGCGCGTAGCACTTCCGCTGGTTTGCCTCACCGCCGCCATTTTTCAAACTGGACTAGTCTCGCGCTCTCCCGTGCGCGACGAGAGCAACGAGATGGCACGTAGGGGACCGCTAAGTACGTTCGCAAAAATCGATAGCGAGCGTACTTACGCAAGGCTCGCCGCAGTACGTACGTATGGCGCATGCGCAGTGTGGAGGACGCAACGTTAACGTTAACGTATGGGGTCTGCGTTTGCTCCTATACGTATTACTAAAACTCTCTAGTGTGATTGTGACAACGTCGACCTAACGCGGCGATCACGTGAACAATATTCACGTGGATACAGTTGCAGACGCGGGCGTCAAAAGGTCATTTTAGATTCTAGAACCGAGACGATAAGGTCAGTAAACTAGTACCAAGCCCGATTTTTTACGATCACGCAACACTCCTGGGAACATATCTTGTTTGTTCGAACTGTTCTGTTTGGGCAGACGAACAGATGCGCTGTTGTGTTTGACGACGTTGACCAGTAATAAAATGGAAAGTGCAGGGTGTCACAAAAAAACTTACAGGGTTTTTTCACCGCAAAAATAAACTAGACATCGCCAAACGCTCATTCTCCGCCCAAAGATAGGGCTAGAGGTCGCAGACAGATGCCAAGGATTCAGCCCGATCCGATACCCTAATCAAAAGTTATACGTGGTTTTCTGAAAATTTCAATAGGAAAATAGAGCCCATTATTGCCCGTTTTCGTTTTCTGGTGCCATAGAGTCCCATGTATTCGACACTTTGTCGGCCGCCATTTTCCCATTGAAATTTTGAGAAAATCCCTTATAACTTTTGACTAAGTTATCGGGTCGGGATGAAACTTTGGCATCTGCCTGTGACCTCTAGAGCTACCTTTGGGCGGAGAATGAGCGTTCGGCGATGCCTAGCTTTAGTTTATTTTTGCGGTAAAAAACGAAACAAAAAGCCTGCAAAGTCTTTTTTGTGACACCCTGTATATGGACTAGCGGTTAAATGCTATGTTTCCGGTTTTACTTTAATCGTGTCACGAACAGACGTTTCCATACTGAAAAGAAGAGTCTGGCTCTCGTATTTCCAAACTGATGTCTCTGAAATTCACGCGGAACCGAACCCAAGTTTCGCTTCCATGTGAAAAGACGTGAAGTTCTCCGCTGACACAAGCTCCCAAAATTTGCGTTTTATGTAAGTTACGTAATATGTTTCACCAACACGCCTTCCTGAATTTATCTAGGTTCACAAAAACCGCCTATATAGAAGCTCGCATGCACCCCAAAATAAACATTACTAAAGGTTCTGCTTTAAGACTGAAAACAATGATACAGTATTATTTTAATCATGAAATATTTTACGCTGTACCAAGTTTGTCTGTGTCAGTTGTCTGTGTTATGAAGACCTGGGTTCAGGCTAAAATACAAAGTTATATTTGGGAGAATAATATTTATTATTTTAATTAATCCTTTATTTGCATAAAGCTTGATTCACATGGTGCCATTTTATTCGCTATTTCGCAAGTGCGGAGGTAAACCACGCAGTTTTTACCACCTTTTTTTTTCTCTCTCTCTTTTTTTGTTGCACTAGGGATATCGCTAGTGCGAAATCGAGAGTAAAATCGCACCATGTGAATCGGGCTTAAGGACTGAAGTGCGATTCGTTGGATAAAGTTTCTTCGCACTCCGGAAGAGTCGGATGTGTGCATCTTTGATTTCAAAATTAAGCAATCCTAGTGTTGAGCGTGAAATCGATGCGCGCATGACAGAGCTAGACTGTCCGTGTTGGACGAACCCGGATTCATTGCTCGTTGCATCTTTTGTTTCGCAGAATCTACCACAGCAAAGTTGCCCAGTTCATTGCGACACATTACAGCACTTCAAGAAGCCAGTGGGCGCGGATCACATAACAAAAGACCGATTTAATTGCGGAACACACGAAACATAGCGGTGACGTTGCCCTTTCGAAGCATGCGCTGTGTCGAGTTCTGTGCTCTGAATGGTGGCAGCAAGTCCGCCATTTCAAGGAATGCCTTCGGATCGCCTGCTCTCGAGGAAGAAATCAACACCAAGCCTCTCGTCTTTTAGCAGGATGGTCAAGGACCACAGCACCGGCCACTGAGTTCCTTTGGAACCAGGTTCGTCTTACATTACCACCCAAGAAGAAATCTCATCCAAAGGAAGGTAACGTTGTCGTCTTGGGCGATCTACCTGTCCCAGAACCACACCAGAACATCCTGAAAAAAGGACCGAAGTTTTGCTTCGAGCCCACCCTTAAACGCGTTGACAAATTGGTTTTGTTCAGGTTCATTTTACGGAATGTACCAGAGGAGGACAAATATAGGTGCATCACCGAATGTGTAGACGTCTTACTGAAAAGTGAAGGTAGCCCCAAAAGATCCCGCAGTTTAGATCCGACGATACTTTCTCTCATCCAACAACTTGAATGTTATGTTATCTGACAAAGAGGGGCGTTTTGTAGCTATACCGAATGGTTCATTCTCCGAGAAAGCTCATATAGCTATCCAAAGGAATTTTAGAGAGGTATCGGAACGTCGAGCTGAGATAAAAAGAAGAACCATTAAGTTTCTCACTCAACTCAAGTTACACAAAGTCGCGTCAGCAGCCCAAAAAGGACAAAAACCTCACGTTAATGGTGTTTTTCTCCGCTAAAACCCATAATCCCGGTATCCCTTTCCGCACCATACTATCGGAACGCAACACTTGGCAACACGCAATCTCGGGATATTTACAAAAACGCCTAAATTCCCTTTCAATCGTTGACCCTTTACGTATCCCCAACTCCAAGGTGGTTATGGATATTCTAAGGGACAGCAATCTAGAGGGGTGCACAGCATTCAGCATTGATGTAGAAGACTTATACTACTCTTTGTCTCATGATGACCTCATGGTAAGCATTCAAGAGTGCATTTTGGAGTATAACAACGAAACTAAGTTTAGAACGCAATGCGGAATAACAGTTGAACATTTCCTTGAACTGTTATCTGTGTATTTAAAATCTACTTTGATAGGGTGTGAGGAAAAAGTGTTCGTTCAAAAGTCAGGTGTTTGTACAGGGTCAAGAGTAGCGCCTGTACTAAGCGATATTTCCCTCGGGAAAATAGGTAGAGCTCTAGTTCAAAAATTGGAAAATCACACCATTAAGGTCTTTAGATATGTTGATGATTTTTTTGGTATTTGTTGAAGCCTCCGGTTGCGAAAAAACACTAGATTACGTCCTTAAAGTATTCCATTGGCTTGGCCAAGGCCTTAGGTTCACTTATGAGACACCAAAAGAGAGTCGAATACAGTTTTTAGATCTCCTCGTTAAATTAACAATAGAACACATTTGCTGGTTGTATCATCCTAGAACGTCAAAGAGTTTGCTAAACTACTAGTCAGCGCATTCGAAGCTCGTAAAAAGAGGAATAGTGTATTCCTGTTTGAAATCCGCTTTAACAAAATCATGTGTTCACATAATGGGCGTTAGCTTCACTTCCCAGATTCAAAGGATTAGGAATTCAGGATACCCAGACTCAATTACTTCATCAGCATGCGATATTTTAATAAAACTCGTAAAGATTAGTTCCAATTTCATGCTGGAGGAACCAGTTAAAAAAGAAAAAAGAAAGTTTCGGTCATTCCTTATCTTCGCCGCATTTCACACGGACTTAAAAAAAGTCGCGTCCAGATACGAGGTGAACGTTGTTTTTTCAGCCAAAAACGAACTAAGTAGATTATGTTCCGCTGTACGTGCACGCAGGGAGGGGATAGCAAGATCGGAAAATAACACATGTAAGGTAAACCATGGGATAAAGTTCGTGTCGTGCGTCAAAGGCGTGGTTTACCGCATTCCCTTCTCTTGTGGGCGCTGTTATATCGGGCAGACTGGCCGGTGCTTAAACATCCGACTAAGAGAGCACCACAGCTCCTTGAAAGGCACTGCTAATTCACATCTAGCGGTGCATCGCAGAGATTGCGGTTGCGAACCACAGTTCGAAAACACCAGCATATTATTTCAACACCACGACCAAACAAGTCGAGAGATGGTAGAAGCCTACAACATCATGAAGAGCAACAGTTCGTGTGGGAGCCAACCTTCGGTGACTATGACTCCCAGCGAGATGAAGTTTTTGGATTCAGGGTAACCCAAGCTCCTAAGGAAAGAAGAACACCAGTCAACAATCGGATGAAAAAGAAAAAAAAAGAAGAAAGGGGCATATTCCACGAGGCGCCAAGCAAGCGCGCGAACATTTGACTCCATGTTTTTCATTTCATTGCCATCCTTCCTTATGTTGTAATAACGAACCAGTTGCTAGTCAGCGCTTTGTCTTGTGTTCTCTTCATCTCTGTGTGTCCTCGTCCCAGTCGCGCTGTTTTTCAACATGAACTCTCACCAACTCGCCCAGTTATCGATCCTTACCGGAAGTGTTCTCGGCTTTCTGTAATGGCGGCCGGAAGTACCATGTATACGAGACAATTAAGTAGCACACGAATACCCGATAGGTGGCGTCAGTGTGCTCTGTCGCCGAAAGAGATTTTTGAGAGGTTTTAAGGCGTACGGTCGTGAGCAGTCGTAATTGTGTGAACCAGCCTTTAGTGTGAAATAAAGTATAGAAGCACATAGTTCAGCGACATGTTCCTCTTTGAACACTTTGTGACGCAAGGCTGACATGCGGTTCAGATAACGACCTACATCATTTGAAGTGGTTTGCGAAGTACTGCAATCAATACGAATTATTCCAGCAACAAGGATCGGCGTCCAGACTGCTTCTTGGGCGCGTCCCAAGAAACAGCGCAAAAAGAACACAGGTGCAAGTGAAAGGCGCATACAAACACCGCGTTGTGTCATTCGTCCTTGTGTGCTTTTTACGCTGTTTTATTTATTCTCTTCATGCAGCGACTCGCCCAACTAAACACCTTGCTAACTTAAGCGCAATGCGACCCGGCGAAACAAAAACACAGCGATGTGCGAATTGCGTTGCGAGAATAAGCTTTGGTTGAACATGATTGTAAACCTGAGACTGGGGCATCATGTCCAACTTCAACATGTACAATCATGTTCAACTTACACCAGCTCGCCTGCACTCTGACTATTTTTTCGTTAAGCTTTGGTTGTTGGGTTCACTAGCTCCGTCGTGCCAAAATATCGTGACAGCGCAGATTAATTGCGTGCCATAGCAAACGATTGGGGCCCTCTGGCGCGGAGATGCGTCTTAATAAAAACACCGGAACTTAAAAACACGTAATAAGACGTTTTCCCAACTGCCAGCATCGGGCCGTCGACTTTTCCTCCGAGGAAGCGAAAACGTCTTGTCCGATCTCGTGTTCTGTGCGTCTTCCCTTATTTCTAATTACCGGTACCAGTAAGCTCTCCAGTTCAAGTAAGAACGCGTCCCAATTGCATTTCTTCAGAACCTGTTAAAATGTTCTGCCTTTCTTACACTATAGGTGGTCCTATTAGAGCGTTTCGACACTTTCGAATAGGATACTCGATAACGACAAGATGCATGCCAAAAGGCGCTGTCAGAGTTTGGGTATCATTATCGAAGTTATCGAAAAGATTTAGTTCAGCTCTTTTTTTTAATTCACTGATTTAGCGGTTTTCGATGATTCCGAGAAAGTTCCTGATTGAAACCATTCCTTTAAATTTACTCAATAAAAATGTAGTTACTCGAAAGCAGGTAAGAGCCCAATTATACTGAACCATTTTTAATAGCTCTCATAATTAAGTCCTTTGGCAGAAACGAATATGACATCAACGTTCTTTTTCTTAGCGTCGGGGGGAAGGGGGGAGGGGATTATGCGCTTTTCTCCGGAGCGATTTAGCCAGCGTTCCGTGAAGAAAACTGTGAAATCTTTGAGATATCACTGCGAATAAAATATCGACTGGAAGAACCGGACCTGTGGGATGCCAGACTTTTGTTTATTGACGTGAATGGTCGTTCCTTTCGTGCTGTCGATGACTGCGGGATGCCACGAGGAAGAACGGCCTGTGTGTGACGACGTGGGTCCGGTGGAATAAATAAGAAAGCGTGCCTCCGCTTTCGACTCCAGCACCCGCGGAGGACTTGGAGATGAGAAACCTGCGGGAGAAAAAACGACGAAGATGGGTTATAGTTACGACGGTAACGAGGCGTGGATACTGGAACACTTTTCAGGTAGTTAACATGTGGCGTCGGCAGTCCTACAATGGAAGAACACGTCAACTGTAGGTGACGCAACCCCTAACATGAATTGGGTCTTCTTCTATGTTCCTTTTGAGGGATCGAAGCTTACAATTTGGAAGACTTATGTTTTGCACTGCTTCCCTAGGGCCAGGGATGATGAAAGAGAATTCTACGTGACGGTTCTGAAAATCTTGAAGACTCGAAGTCAGTTAGGTTGAATATAAGTGTTAACTACTTTGTTTTCAGTTACCATATTTAAATGTTTGCGCTACAAATTACCCTTGACATTGCGTTTACCATAAACGAAGAGCGATCGATACAAAAGCCGAGCTATCTTTATGTAACCCAAACAAACCAAAGTAACCCCGGTTTCATCAATTTCACTTTAAACGACAAGGTCATGGGAGACTGGAAATTTGAGTTCAATATAAATAAAATCTCTCTATCGTATTAGTGAAAACCATAATACTGCGAGAAGTATAAATAAAACGCCCCTGTGATGTTAGTTTCTTTTTTTTTTTATTTATTCCTTGAGTATTTTCGGTTCGTTAGATAAACGCGAATTTTCGGGGTTGCTTCACCTGTGTCCTGAAAGGCAGCGCATTTCTAAGGCAACAACTGATCACATGAGTACTGGTCAGCTAATAGAGTAAGCCACTTTGATACGCTTTGACACTTAAAAGTTATACTAGGTCCACCCATCTTTGTTCAGTTATTCATCAATAGAACGCCTTCTTTCTAGAATTAGACCAGATCATATGAACGAGAATAGAATCAGGAAGAGCACTAAGGAGGAGCAACGCACCTTCTACTTCTTCAGATGCTGCAGCTGGGCGACGTTGGGGTCTACGGTGTACTTGATGGCGGTAGTGGGACCATAGCTGATGTACCTCTGAGTGTACTGGGCAATGGCGGCGGGCGTCTGCGCGCTGTAGACAGCCGGCGTCTGGTGAACGATGGTCTGTGGAACGCCAGCCACCAGTGCTGGGCCCTGGTGGACTACTCCGGCTGGAGCGTGGTGGACCACGGCAGCGGGAGCACCGTGGTGGTAGCGGACACCGCCGAGACCGTAGCCGTAGCCGTAGCTGATAAGCTGCCTAAGCTCGGCAAGGGTTGGGGTGTGGTGAACGAGGGCGGCTCCAGGGACGCCAGTGGTGACGGCCCTCAAATTGTAAGCAGCTGGAGCCTGGTGGACGACAGTGGTGGGAGCGACGGCACCGCGGTAGCCGTAGGCCAGACCGTAGGCGCCACCGGGCTGAACGGCGTAGGCGGGGCCCTGGCTGACGAGGGCGGCACCTCGGAGGCCTCCGTAGAGGCCGCCCTGAAGAGCAGCGCCGTTGTAGCGAAGACCTCCGACACCGTAGGTGAAGGCGCGTCCCGGGTTGACGGTGACGGTGGTTGGACCCTGTTGAACGTACTGGCCGGTGAGAGCGAGGGAACCGGGAACCTGATGAACAAGGGTGGCACCGGGGCTGGTTACAGTGGCTGTGCGGTAGCCAGCGATGCCGTAGCCTGGGGTCTGCTGAACGATGGCGCCAGGTGCGGACACCGTGGCGGCCCTGTAGCCCGTCACGGCGACGCCTGGAGTCTGGTGGACCAGGGTGGCTGGAGCAGACACGGCGGTGGCTCGGTAGCCGGCGATGCCGACGACGCCAGGGGTCTGCTGGACGTAGGTGGTGGGGGCGGAAATGGTGGCGGTCCTGTAGCCAGTCACAGCGACACCTGGAGCATGCTGGACGACAGCGGCGCCTGGAGTGGATACGGTAGCAGTCCTGTAGCCGGAGATGGCAACGCCCGGAGCTTGGTGAAGGTATGCGCCCTGACCCAGGATTCCGTGAGCTCCGTAAGCGCCGTGGGCAACGAGACCCGGGGAGTAGAGCGCTCCGTAGCGGGTACCGCCAATGCCGTATCCGTAGCCGTAGCTCACTGGCCTGGTGTGATAGGTGACCTGAGGAACAGCGACGGTGCGGTAGCCGTATCCAAGTCCGTAGGCGTAGCCGGGCTGGTGCTGCACGAGAGTAGCACCAGGAGTGGCGACGGCACCGGCCTGTCCGTAGTTGAGACCATAGCCAAGACCGTAACCATACACTGCTCCGGGCCGGACGGTGGTGAGGGCGCCACCAGTCTGGTAGCCAAGGCCGCCGTATCCGTACGCCGCTCCCGGGATGGTGGTGGTGGTGACCTTGCCTGGGCGGTAGGCCACGGTTCCGTAGCCAACGCCGTACGCCGATCCTGGGATGGTGGTGGTGGTGACCTTGCCTGGAGTGTAGGACACGGCTCCATAGCCAAGGCCGTACGCGGCTCCGGGACGCACGCTCACGCTGGGAGCTCCGTGGACGAGTGTGGCGCCGGCGAGACCATAGCGGGCTCCTCCGATGCCGTAACTGTAGGCTCCACCGGGCCTCACGAGGGTGAGGGTGCCTCCGAGGCCAAGGCCGTAAGCTCCACCGTAGGCGCCGTAGGCGCCTGGAGTGTGAGTGACGACCGCCCCTGGAGCGTGACCGACAACGGTTCCGTGGCTAACAACCGCTCCCGGGGCCTGGCTTACGGCAAGTCCTGGTGCGTGACCAACAAGGCCGACTCCCTGGGCGACGGCGTAGCCTGGGGTGGAGGTGGTGTATACGGCGCCGGGCTGGTGGCTGACGAGGGCGCCCTGGGTGAGCACGGCTCCAGGAGTGTGGGAAACGGCGTAGGAGGGACCCTGGGTCACGGTGTAGGTGGCTGGCTGCTGAACCACCCGGACTGACCCCGGCTGTGTGACGGTATAGGTGGATGGCTGTTGAACCACTCGCTGCGTCACAACGGCCGCTGGAGCCTGGCTGACGGAGACGGCAGCCGGGGCATGGCCGACTAGAAGAGCACCTTGTCCTCCATGAGCGAGTCCTCGGGTGACGCTGGGGATGCCGGCCGGCACCACGCCTCCGCTGGAGTGGTACTCGAGGGCGCCAGGACCTCGGGCAACGTAGCCCACGTTGCCAACGCGGGCAATGTCGAGGTGATGGAGTCCATCGGACAGGGCGTAGGACGCCAGTCCAAGGAAGACTGTGACTGCCTGGAGGAACCAGGAAAAATCAGGACGGAATTCTTTTTTTTATAAAACAGTGAATTAACGCAAAAATAGTTTTATTGTTGAGAAATAATTAACGAGAAATATTCAATGACTAGCTAATTGGGTTTGTCGGTGCACGCGTGGTATTAAACTGGTAGATCCTAGGCCCATTCATCGGTAAATGTGAGGGTTGATTCATAAGGCACAAGAAACAGGGTTTATAGATGCGTGAGCAAGTAGCAGGCCTGCAGATAAATGTATTAAATTTCTTAAAGGATATGCTAGAATAGACGACTAATCTGCTGATTTTCCAAGTTGACCAAATACTACGTGTTAATACTAAGAAATACAGAGCCTTTTAGCAAAGATCTGCACTAAAACTTGCTACATGGATATAGAGAGATTATTCATCGTTAACAAACTACTCGATTATTAATAACTGTTATTAAGCAAGAGTTTGACTGACCATCCACCGCTTAAAATAAATAATAACAAATCTAGAGCACCTATGATGGGTGTGCCCCTGAATTTAAGGGCTCAAATGGCTAGGGGGGGAAAAGGATGTGTTAACATTTTTATTTCGTAAATTAAAGTATAGTGGGTAGCAGGGAAGTGAACGATTGGACAACCTTTCTGTAGCAGTACTCTGACCGACCAGAAAACAGCGTGTAAGGCATGAGTAATCGTCGTGTACGTAACACAATGCTCCTTGGAGCGTTAATTCTACAGTAACATTTAAAATATTCTCCAATATAATTTCATGAACCATTTCACTCCCTATTTTTTTTATTGAATACCTTGCTCCTCATAAACGCCTTGGCACCAAAAAAACTGTTTAATGTAAAACTTCGTGTTTCTGTTTCTCTTCCTCAAGAAGCATTCACTTTTTTGCCACCGGATTTAGTCGATCCGTTATTTTTTTATTAACAAGGTTTTTTTTTTTATTTTAAAGGAAAGTTTAGACCACTACCTATCCGTTCATCTAAATGTCAAGCCACTGTGTTTATGATGGGCATAGTTTCTAATCGTCAAGGGGCACTTATCGTGATCCGAGCTGATCAACGCTACTCCGTGCTATAATCTGTTCCCGCTAGTTTTTATACCCCCGAGGTCTCTTGTGGTACTTATTCATATCAAGGTTATTTTAACTACGGAGACGTATTAAAGCCCGTGTGGTTTTCATTTGTGACACGTACGTGACAGCCACTGTGTTTTCTAAAAAATATTGTCTCTGTGCCCTTTATTTTGGAGCGAAGACACGGAAAACAAGAAACCCAGTATGTTGATGTAGACACCTGAAGATAAATAACGAATGTGGCTAAAGTTTCCCACAAAAATGACAGGATAGCAAAATAGTCTGCTTCAAGGGGCGTCGGATGTCTCCGCTGTAAATAAGAAATTAAGCCAATGCTGCGCGACCGCAGTAGTGGTACAACGGAGCCCGACGCTGCGATGCTTATCCAGAACTAAACGGGCAGGGGTGGGGTTCGAGTCCAGAGTTTCTTAGTCCTTCAGCGCGAGCGTTTTCTGCACGTACTCCTAGCTACGGTTCGTTAGCACAGGATACTCCTTGTACATTAAGAACATAATACTGCTTTATGGTCATTTTAGGATCGTTTGTGCTATCTCAGGTTAGTGTCTGTCTAATGACTGAAATGCTTGTAGCCCAACCATTTTAACATTGTAAGCGAATATAGTAAGCTGGGAATTTCAGATTTTTAATATGCCTAATTGTACCTGGTTGGAAGTGCTCTTCAGTAACTGTCTGATTGACAATGCCATCTGAAAATATTGGCACAGATTCGGCTTCAACCTGAATTACCGTTGTGCTTGCTCCCTTCCTAAAGCAAGGCACCATGAGACGGTTGACAGAGCCTATCTATTTCCTCTTTTATATGTGACAAGCAGATACAAGAGTGACCAATCCGCCACGTCAACGTCTTTTTAGAATTTCGCTCCGTCGCTCCCATTGGATTACACGGGACGCAAGCACGTAGCCAGGATTTTGTTTGGGGAGGCCGGGGGAAGGGGGCGGGTCCCGTTGCCTCCCCCCCCCCCCCCCCCCCCCGGCTACGTGCCTGACGGGACGTATAACTTATGCCATTTCCTAATGAATCAAGCGGGCGTGGTAGCCTCAAAAGTTAAATTAAATGTGCTGCATGAAACTTGCAAGCTTTGACATCCGGAGGTTAGTCATTCTCAGAATAACGTCTGGTGTCAGTTCTGTAGACGACCATGCTTGGCCAGTTTGGGACGTCTTCAAACCTGGAGTCTTTAACGTGTATCGCGTTTTAGAGAATGCACAAACGAAACTCGCATAAGCACCCGTTTATAGCGAAACCTCAAGAATGCATTTGAGCGTTTCGTTCTCTGCAGCGGGAGCTTTAGTTTCGTGTGCTACTCTATGTACGACAGAACTGCCATTCGTCGAGACTCACTGTCATCGATCCTACTACCTAATTGCTGAGGTTCAAAACACGCTCTGCTTATAATAATTAGTATCAACATTATAAGCGACGCTTACTGGCATAAGGACTCATATAGCAGCAAAATATTCTGAAAAATGCCACGTTGTTCTCGCGTGGCATGTTTCGCAGAAGCGTAATTGTGTCAGTTGCTTAAGAAGATGTAGCGCACACTACTGAGGAGCTTGAACACCCAGACGTGGGGTAGGTCTTCTCGAAGGATTCTTGGGCGTTGTGTACGGGTTGGCGGAATGGTTGGTGGGTGTGTTAGCGCACCGCAGTTCGGAATGCGCGGAGCGATAGCACGAACTACATGAATCCAGGGATTCTGGCCCCAATCCTTAAACCTCGCCCTTTTCTACCTGAACGAGCATCGTACCAGCGTGCGGGCAGTTGTGTATCGCTACTGCTGAATGCACGTTAAGCCCCCAGGCAGCAGTAGTATGGCACTGACTCAATTTCTCAACTACAACGGTGGTAGGAAACGTCCAGTGGGGCTGACTGCCTTCCTGCTGCCTGAAACATGAACGCGAATTACTTTCGTTTGAAGGTACTTGTGATGACTGACTTACTGTCTGCAGGGGTTGTACATTACTTAAAACAATGCATAAAGTGAGACAGGGCAGGATTACGGAATCAAAGGACCGTGTTTCGCCCTGCATATTCGACGCTATGTCAGGAGCTTCCTCGGGAGATTATCCAGCCGGGACTCGTGACCAGCATAATAACGGGAAAATCTCCCCTCTAGGCTGTAGGGCAAGCTGGGAAGGTGGCGCCCTCCATCGAGTTAACCGGTAGGAGAGGTTTCTGACGCTCACGAACAACTCGGATAAGTAGGCGACGCCAAGGTTAGATGGCGCCGCAAAACGCTTCCCGTAAAGCGATTGGAATCGTTGCATAATGTATGATGTACAATAGGAGGAGGCTATAGAAAGCAGGGAGAGCGCCCAATGTACGGAAGAGGGTAGCTTGCTTACTTCTTCCGCAATCATATCGGGGCAGAATGCTTTGACCGAACGAAAATAGACCATGTCTTTGATCTTTAGCTGCGTAAATTCACTCGAAGGCGAATGAGAAACTTACAGGCAACATTTGTCAGACGGCAGAGAGAACGAGCAATTAATTTATTCGACCAAATTATAATTAAAAGATGTGGCTATTGCTGCAAAGTCAAATTAAGCCACATTATTTATATATCACCTCTTTGAATACGGTTGAGCAGCGTACCGGTGAGTGATTGTGTAATTTCCACTTCATGTTGGATTGGATTGGATTTACTGGCATGACCTTTGTAACGGGTAGCTTCTCGCCTGACTGTTGCGTGTTTAGGACCCCAATGTTAGCAACGGTGCTCCGACAGTTTAAGAAATGTTTGGCGAATCAAAGGAACCTTATTATCGCAGAAGAGCCCATGACATCGCAGCGTTTGACTGGAAGAACGCTGACGAGCGAGTCGCAAAGCAAGTTGCGCGAACCTAATAATCGCCACGGTCTGCGTTGGCTTAGATCTCAGGGTGTATAGCTAAATCGCTCGTTTAAAGCGTGGAACTTGCGTCGTCATTAACGCTTACACTCTGACTGTTTGATGTACGAAAGTCCAAATCGCTTTCGATTTGGCCTTTTGATTACACGTTTCACTCGTACTTCTCTAACGCATCCTACAGTTAACAAAACGATAAACGCCATACGTTAAAACTCAGCTGAAGTATGCTACATTCTCATGGCAACCAGGCCTCTAAATTATGCGTAACTCGCCTACAGTTTTCTTTCTTTTTTTTTTTTTTTAGCTGAGGCTGAGGAAGTTAGCACAGACAAGGCATGCCCGGTGTTAGTTTTCTTTCACTCTCTATAATTATGATAATGCTCTTCTCTGCCCTACGCCGCTGTTTACGGCCTACATTAGTTTTCCCCACACGTGGATGTTCGACCATACGCAGTGCGGTCGCCGACAGCTTCAGAAATGCAGTGCGTGGCGAGTTTCAAACATCTTAATTACAACTCCGCAGCCAACGAGGTGGTGACATTAGCCGACAAGACCGCCAAGGAACAAATAACAAAAGCAAGAGGCGTAATCGTATTAAGTCAAGCACTGCGCTTTTTAAGATGTCAGTGTCTCTGATATTATTCTTTGTTTATAGCAGAATTCTACGGGGATTGCTTCCATGTTATGAACGAGACATAACGAAGGAGTGTCCCGTTAAATGTAACCGAATTACGCCCCACTCCGTTCAGCTACTTTTAGTAAGACCCGTTAATTACTCATCATTAATGAATTATGATATCTACCTAGGCTTTAAGAAAAAAAATATGCGCCTTTTGTTTCGCTGCACATTTTTTTTCGACTTTATCTCTATAATTAAGATACATTTCGTTTTTCTTAATTTTGTGATTTTTTTTTTTTTTTTTTTGAGCTGTGGGGAAAAAAAGACACCAAAATAACCGCGGGAGCAGATTATTATTATTTTTTTTTGTGTCTCGTGAAACATCGAGTGTGCCAAGACGCGGCGACTCTGCACACCGCATGCACGCTTACCGGACAAGGCCGTTCAGTTTCCGGTAAAGCGAGAAAAAATAAATAAAAACGAGACCTCCCGCTCTGAATTTAAAGTGCCGAACGGCACTCGGACGACATGCGCTTGATAAGCTTGTGATGCCCGAAGATTGGCGGAAAGTGTAACCCGCGCCGATATCCAATCGTCTAGCGCAACGCTACAAAAAAAAAAAAAAATTGCATTCTATTGTTATTGTTTTTGCTTTTCGTATGTGAGGGAAAATTATAAAACGAATTGTGAAGCTATAAAGCGAGATGTACTACTACGAAAATTAAAGCTACGCTAAAGTCGACTTTGAGGGGAAAAAAAAAGCTTAGATTGCCGACTTTGATTCAAACAGCTTCGAATGCCGACTTAGCTGCCTCAGGCGGGCTTACTGTAATCACCGGAAGCTTAAAGCCGTGGTCGCACCGCTAATGCATCATCGTACAAGGGACAGTCTGCAGGCAGTAAAGAGTTTAAGGGAACCGTTTTTCCACATCCGATAGCGTACAATGGGTCTTCCGGTGCGCACTGCGCATGTGCGAGTTTTTTTGCGGTAGCGCATGCGCAGTTTGTACCGTTACACATTGGTCACACACAAAAAAAAAAAAAAAGTAAAAGAAAAACTGCCTGCAGGCATGTTTCGAGCATACACAAACGTATAAAGTGAGCATGCTTCCAACATACGTGAGGCGTGCACGCAGACAGTGTGATGTACGAGCAACGTGACTTTAAGAAACGCCAGGCGTGGCTCACTATAGGGCGAGTTTTTTTAACAGTGTGCGTACGTAAATGCTTTGCGCGCGCAAAGTTATACAGCGCATAGTCCAAGCGTTTACGTAGACGCTATTCTAAAACTCGCCATTTGTGAGTTTTAGTATTGCGTGCATACGAGCAAACGCGAGCGCTGTGCGTTTGCGTTACAGCGTCGCGTTCTCCACGCTGCGCATGCCTGAAGTCGCCATGCGCCAATCCAAGGCCGCAGTTTGGGCTCCGCGCACGCGCAGTGTGGAACAAGCAACGCTACCGCAAACGCACAGGGCTTGCGTTCGCTCGTATACGCAATACTAAAACTGCCTATTGTCTTCGCACCTTTGGCACCGTGATCCGTTCTTTGGCGTTATCGTCTGCCGCGATTCTATGCGAAGCGCAAGTTCGTCTGCTTCTTTTGCAGGGATGCTGTGATGACGTCAGAAAGACGCCGAGCTCTGACTGGCTCTGATTGGAAAGATAGTGGGTAGACCCCGAGGCCGCCTGCTTCGAGGTTTGGCCAATATCCTTCCAATCGGAGCCACTTCGAGCTTGGCGTTCTGACATCGACAGAACCCCCGAAAAAAGAAGCAGACGAACTTACGCTTCGCATTAGCTATTGGCGATGTGAGCGATCGAAAGCGTCGCTGTGGTCGGCCCACCACAATTGGCCAAATGCTGACTATGACGTCAGCAAAGGATCTCCCATGGACGGAAATAAGAGGAATGTAAGAACTTCAATTTTGACGGTGTTGGCAGTGTTGCTTTGAGAGCGCTATGATTTCAGGCTTCCACCATGCCCATTACAAACACCATCCAACTTGTTGTTCCCAAGGTAATGACGTCACGAAAGGTAACCGAACGAGGGCGCCACCGAAACATCTCGCCGCTAATAGAGCGATGATAACTAGATCCGAAGACGTCGCCTACAACACCTGCGTTTCTCAGACCTTCCATGACGATATCAAAAAAAAAAGAAAAAAAAAGCTTGATGAAAGTGCGTAAGGATTCGACGTAAAAGCTTTTGGACCACGTTGCCAACAATTCAGGCACGCATTTTTTTTAGTCCCTGACGGTTTAGAAACGTAAGGCGCGGTTTATGATCTTCGCGCTTTTCTGATAGTTATTTTTGACGTTCTTGTCGGCAAATGCCTTAATATAATTGGCTGCGGAGGACGATAACAATGTCTTCGAGGCTCGTCTCCCATTGCCTGTATTGAGCCGCTCGGTGACAACACGTGGACTTTGGTTGGAACGGTTTGTTTACCAGACAGAGAATACGGTTTTCGCTCGTTCGTTTCGGTGACTGCAAGCAGTGGTTCGTGTCGCATTCGCTATTCTATTCTCCTATAATGTGATCAGCGGAGGTATATTTTTTCTATAACTTTGAGTTCCACCTAGTCTCAAGATCAGGTGTTGTTTTTTGCATATCGGGTTCTCAAAAATACACGCTCATTTCTTTTCTCGAAAAACGAGACGATTAGACTTATTACAAACGACACGCCGTTCCCACGCGGGTATTTTAATTTTGGCTGAACGGCTAATTCCAGTAAAACTTTGGACACGGGCATAAATGAAAGGCACGGTTCCTATTTACTTTTTTGTACGATAAAACGTTTGCCGAAGGTTCCCATTTATTTTCGTTTTCCTTCGCCACACAGAGATAAACACAGCATTTTCTATGCGTTCTGGGATAATTACAGTGCGGTATCCAACGTAACAAACAGATGGTATTTGTAGCGAAATGAGTGCCATGGCGTAAAATGGAATTTCCGAAACAATTCCAGCGAACACTTGCAGCTAAGATGATCGATTCTTTGCGCGAGAATACCTTGAGGGAAATTGCTAGAGCAGTCATTTCGTCCACTCCTATTTTTTCTTTGGTTGTTGAGTATTTTTCGGGCTACCCGGAACCGAGATGTATCAGCTCAGCACTTCCGCACTATATAAACATCGCTCTGGGCTCAATTCCTTGGTAATGTTGTGAACGGGCTGATATGTATTAAACAGAATAAACTTTGGATCACCAACGTATCAAACTTACAACAAATTCGGGTCCTCTGGCATTGAAGAATGAAGATAAGCTTAGTATGCGATTGCTTACCACTGCTGAAGAAGAACTATTAATATTGCAAGGGTCCTACATGCGAACCCAGTCCTTTTTTGACTGCATCAAGCTACCTGCGGGAGTAAGACTAAGATTCGCCGATCTTGAACCACTCTCTCGCAGTTGCTGCTGCCCTTAAGGTCCGAATTCCTTCTGCTCCGTCCAGGTGGTTATAAATCCGTGCCCATCCAGACGACCGGTGCCGAGTACAAAGCTCACGAGCGACTAGAACCTACACCACCGTCGATAAACCAAAGCGTAGAAAAAAAAAAAAAAAAAAGACCGAAGCAGCGCACAGGCTTACTTACAAGAACTCTCATGGTTGTCGTCGTTCCACAAACTCCCAGCCCAAGACGTGGGCGTCCATCTTTTTATACCAGGGGGGGGATGGACGACATCCCGTTCGCCTGTTGACCGCCCTCTCCCACTACAAGTCTGTGACGAAAACTGTCCCTCCTGTTAAACCGAGAAGGGCCTATGGCTACGGTTTGAGAAGAAAAAGCCTATGGTAACAGGGACCATCCCTCGCCAGTCATCCTCTCTTCAAGAGCGGAGGGTAGGCCGATATTGATTCCATACAATACGCTTTCCATGGCAACGTTGGTTCTCTTCACTAGAGGAGAGTGTGAAGTAAGAAACCTAAGAAAAAAAAAAGATGTGACGAAAACGGAAAAATAAAATTTACCACGATCAGAATGAGGTCACAGGTGAAGCAGAAGGTCCGGAAGGCTTCTCTCTCCTCGGCGGCATCCTTGATGCATCGGGCAGTTTTATATGCAAGGCTCGGATATGTGGTCTCCCAGTGTCCCTGACTGTCGAAGAGTTGGAAAGGGGCACCCTGTGCAACCGCTGGACGCTACTGCGTCGTCGCCGAACTAGTCGCTTTACTGCCTTTTGATTTTCTTGCTTATTTTTTTCCACGTTTACTGCGTGTTCTTGCGTTATTTCATATGTAAGTTTTTGGCTTACCCCGCGAAGACGCTCGCTTTTGTATTAGCGATTCAAAGCTCGATTCCTAACGGAATAATAAATAAAAAAAACTCAAAGTAAAAGAAGAGGGGGCCGGAGAGAAGGTGAGAGGACAGGCAGCATAAAGTATGGTCGCCGTCGCCGTCTTCGTCGTGGTCGTAATGAGGCAGACTTTCCGTAAAATATTTATGGGTGTTTGTCGTCCCGTTGCGAGTTTTTTCAGCGAAGGTTTTACCGACGAGAGTACGGTAGCGTGCACGCCGTTTGTGTCATGTGAAGAAGACGGCAGCCGGAGTCCCGTTGCGGAATCTTTTCGAGGTTCGTCGGTCAGTAACAGACTTTGTGTGCAACTGGAAGCTTCCACGAAGAAGCGGCGCAAAAGGAAACAAAGCTGCTGCCAAGTCTCTGCACGGTATTTCTTCGCGTTCCTCCGAATGTGGACATCGAACTGGCGGGGTTTCGAAGGTGAAGGATGCCAGAAACAGGATCTTAGCAGCACGTGGGAGCGCTCTCTTCTCGCTATGGAGCATCAGTAACGCTATCACTTCTTATTGCGACAGAAATGAAGAAAGATGATCTTCAACGCGTTTTGGTTTCGATAGTGCGCTCATCGGAGATTAGAAGACTTCATTCCTCATTTTATGAGCTTGAAGCATCGCTCAATCTTTGTAAAGTGGAAGAGTGATGGCCAAGTGTGTTATCGTACCGCATTTTGGAGCACATGGAGCGAAGGCTCAGGCTGAAGAACCAAGAATCCTGGGCTCAATCCAGGCCCCTGCCCGTTTCTATCTGGATGAGTACTGTTCTACACTGCGGTCGTGTATCACTACTGCGAGATGCACGTTAAAAAAACTGTCTAGAAAGGGTACTGTACCGCCAAACATTCGCATCTAAAGCCACAGATTAAGCCGCCAATGATCATGAAGCGGCGTAGCGTACGGGCATACATCGGTCCCACTATAGTGCCAATGAGGTACTGTAAGGTAAAAAACATTCTATCCAAATATCGTTGCACGGAACTTTTAAAAGGCGAAGTCGTGATACGAATTTTGCATAAGCTGAATGCAGAGCTGGCAGTTATAAATTTTCAGGAAATAAAACGGAGTAATTAAATTTATGTTTGCCATAGTGACTAAAATAATTCATTACTTTCTTGTTGTAGGTAATTTAGTAATGTAGTGTATTAAACTAGAGCTTTAATAGTAATAAAATACAGCCTTACTTTTTTGGTTTGGGCATGTGTTTGTGCGCACACAAATCCCAAAGGTGATTTTTTTTTCAGAAAAAAAGCTTGGACAAGATAAGTGGTGGAAAATTCTACAGTAAAGAAAAGGCAGCATGTGATTCAGGGTCACACATTAAAGAATAGAAGTCACTTACGTCGTTGGAAGGCTTAAATAGCTAGACTACAGGGGTCTCAGACTCATTTCAATGGACCAGATAGCCCACCACCGAAAGGTCGAGGGCCACCCTAAGGCGGGGGAGGGGGGGGGGGGGGGGGCGAGTTAAAAGATTCCGAAAAGAAGGGACATTGTGCTTTATGCTTTTCTCTAAACTCGCAGCTTTGCCAGTGACTCCTTTAGCTTTGATTTGTTTATTGGATTACTTTGGGCCTCACTTGGCGTGATAACAATAATTGAAATAATACCAACCCGCAAGTGTGTTCCCACTTTTAATAGGACAATAGGGCAAGCACGCTGTCGTTCCCCTTGCTCGGTTCACTCAGGAATCAAGCGAGCTTAACACTCTAAAACTTCTGTTAATACGACAGTTCTTGCTTTGTTTTTGCGATTTGTATAACAGTCTGAGAAATTACGCGTTTTTTAATGGTGATATATTTTTAAAGCGAGAATCTCAACCTTATAGCTTTATCTTTGACAGTTGCTCCTGCTTATTGAGAGCTCGCGAACAGAGATGCGTCCTTCAACGAGGAGCTCGCGCTTGCAGCTGCGGAAATGTGGCACAGGTGATTATACATGGAAAAATCTGCGAAGCAACAAATTTGGAGGACTCTTAAGCTTTGCCTTTAAGAGTTGAACGCGATAGCGTTTTGCGTTTTTCACTTCGCATCGCCTTCTCATTCGCCGTGCAAGCGTGCCTTGCGCGACCTATAGACTGTAGTTTGCCTGGCTCGCCACCGAAGGGTCGTGGGTTTGAACCCCGCCTAAAATTCTTAATTTTTTTTCTATATGGCATACGAATTACGTCATAAAGCGAAATCACTTGAGACGCGCGGAAACCTCTAATTCGCATTGCATGTCGCATTTTAATCACTTTCACTCCACGTGTGACGTACCGTTTCAGGTGAGCATCGGGGGTTGTTTGAAATTCCCGCGCGAGGTCATGGTGCTATGACCTCATGACCTTATTGACCAACCAGGATTTTCCCGCCACGCAACCAAAGCCAGCTGTTCTGTGACACGAACTTCAATAAGGCAAAACCCAGGGCAAATGAACGCCGCTAAAAATAACATGTGTGAATGCGTTAAAAAGAAACAGATCTAAGTTTCAAACGGGAAAAGATCGGCGAGATAAGATGACTATAGCGCATGCCATTTCTAACGCTAGCGAAATGGGAACGGGGATACGTAGCCGGTTCGAGCAAGTCGCCGGCCACATGTGGCTTGCGGGCCGTGTGTTTGAGAGCCCTGAGCTAGATTAAGGTGACTTGAACAAACAATGCTAATAAAAAATAATAATAAAACGCAAAGAGACTTCAATAATCCAGGGCGGTAACCTTTGTTTCCGAAACGTCGATGACACTTCGATTATGAGATTGGTCTTCCAAATAAAACAAACAAGCCGCCAATTTTTTTATTGACAGTATTTGTACAGTTTAAGAGAAGATTTGTAAAGTGCAGGATGAGAAGTTGCAGATTAAAAATATCAGAACAAAGCAACCACCACCCAGGCCTTTGGTCAAGTTTGACGGTGAAAGGTTGACTTCATCTTTTTTCTGACAACACGGCTGGGCAGCAGCTGGTTCTTTATTTTTGCTTTCTTCAGAGAGCTTACGAAAGGGACAGGAAACAAAGCCGGTAAGCCTATCTAGTTTATCTGTCCTAAACCTGCAAACAAATGGAAGAAGTAAATAGTCTAGATTTCTGGAGAATAACCCCAAAATTTTATTTTCAGAGCTCTCATCTGTAAAACACACAACTTTTTCCTTACGATCAGCTTCGCAAGGCTTTAAGAGTGGCATGGCACACAAAAATTAGCGCCGTATATAGATACACAATTTGAATTATAAATATAATTATTTGCAGCAAGAAAGTATTATTTGTTTCTAATTAATGGCATTACGCTTTCAAAGTAGTTCGTAATTGTAATGCACTACCTTTATGCAGTCGTATATTCTAATATAATTTACTTGCAAAATAAAAGTCATTGGGCCACCTCAGATTTAAACGTGACAGCAACGCAATAGATCCGTGTGAAAAATAAAAATTCCTTCACAATTATGTTTTGGAAATACAAAGAGAGTCGAAAATTGCGAGGCAATCCATAAGAATAAACATTTTGTGAAGACTCGAGAGCAAAGCAAATGAACGGGTATTACTTGTCTCAAAAATAACAGCGCAAGTAGGGAATTACTTGGCCCGACTAAAAGGTTTCTATAAAACAACAATTTGTCTACGCAGATTGTTTGCAAGCAAAAAATTTTAAAATCCGCCTGAGTGCGGGAGGTACACGTTTCGGACATTTGGCAACGCCGCTCCGTTAGCAGAATGACGCCATAGCCATATAATCTGCTTCCTCCGCGCTATTGTCGTCTGCTCTTCGCAGAAACGGATTGTTTTGTCAAACCTGGCGAAGGTTCGATTTTGGCTCGCGCAGCCTAAAAGAAATTAAAATTGGAAAACAAAAGTACGCACCCCTCGAAGCAATTTTTATTCAAAGCCACGCAAGTAAGCAACAAAAACTTTTTTCCCCCTTTTTTTGTTTTTATGATTGGATTTCGAAGTCCGTATTGGTTTTAAAGTGTTCCGTGATCGCGCTGCAAATTATGTTATTTTTTCTTTCTTTCTTTCACGTGTATATGTATCTATTCTCGGCGAAAACCGACTCTAATTGTTTTGGAACATTGACAAGGGAGAATCACAATTTTCCTAGGTGTGAAACCGTCCTTCCGCGCCGTAAAGATGTGTCGAAACTCTCTTCGTTTTCTTGGCAACGGCTTTTTCTGTTGACATCGAATTTTGCGTGCTTTGTATTGTGTAGTGTCGTCCGTGAGCAAGTATTTCGCAATAACGTACCTATTCTAGTCACTGCTGTTGTGAGGTCTTCCTTTAGTGTGCAAAAGTTTCTTTAGAAAAAGGTGTTCTACGTTGACAAAACCCGTAGATTCTGGGGGGTTCAATCCCCACCCCTGCCCGTTTTGATCTGGATGAGCATCACACCGGCGTGCGTTTGTGTACGACTCGTGCGTGCTGCACGTTAGAAACCCCAGCCTATACTCCGTTTTACGACAACTTAACGAACTGTGGAGGGTGCGGATCCCGCGACCCAGTAAGAGCGTAGGAGCAAACCACGTGACAACACTCCATGGTGGAGCCACGGAGTCCTCGTTACCGGCACAGCAACAGCGCCATCCGCGACAAGAAGTAGTTCTAAGCCTTTGTCCTCTTTTAGTAGTGCTGCGGTGCGACTCTCTGACCGCAACACTACATGACTAGGAAGAAAGACCAAGACATATTACTTTTCAACGTCCACACTTTTCCGAGAACAAAATGGTTTTTGAACGATGTGTGAAGGATGGCAACAGTGTAATCGACCGCTTTCGCTAAAAACTTGGCCCTGGCATTAGTGCTTACCACAGGTTCGTGGGTACATTGAGCGTACGGTTGTCTCCCGAAATGTCCCAAAGAGCTCGCTACTTCAGCGAACGGCAGTGTTGCGGAGATGGACGTTCATCTGAAGTTGGTTGGTTTCGCAGCAGACGACTCTTGGCCGGCAGACGACAGCCGGTTCCTCCGGGCCTCGCATTTGGCGCAGTGACATGCGGATGCCCTCGTGACGTGGTGACAGGCGTCTCGCTCCGACTCTTATTGGGTCGTGGGGACCGTAGCCTGCACAGTTCACCAAGTTATCATGAAACGGAGTAAAGCAGGGGTACTGAACTGGCTCCATTTCTCATCTACAGAGTTTACTCCAGTCGCCCAATGAGCCTTGCTAATGGCCCGCTTTAAGAACAAGCCCGCAGCACAATTACTATTTAGACAAAACTATATTCAAGCTTTGTTGTGGCGCGGAATATTATGAAACAAACGTACCAGCGTGGGTAATCCCAGAGTCGATCTTAAAGCGTATTTTTTATGTTGATCTGCTTTGCGACACGTCTGCCCAATATGCGTAGGGATGCTAAAAAAGATTCTTCATATCGTTTATTCAAGTGCACAATGTAGTATATTGTTTTCACGTAAAAGGTAAAAATGTTTATTCTTTCATAACCGCATGTCTTCCCTAGAGACAGGGGCAGATATGCGCGGTTAGAAAAGAGCACAATACAATATAGGCGACTTAGCTATTGAAGGGAACTAAAATTATGACGCCTGAAACACGACTGCGATGCTGCGCATACTTTCGTTTACATCAGAAGCTTCTATATTCATTTTGTTATGTTTTGTGGTGCTGGTTTGTATAAACACACCACAGCTACCAACGTAAGGACATAAATTGATAAGAAACGGAGGTCTATAAAGTCCTTAAACTTACCTTTGCCTTTTGCAGAGAAGCGGGCAACATAACCTTTATTTTTCAATCATTTTCCACTTTTCCCACCTCAAGTATGTTTTCCACACTATCCCTGAGTCAAATGTTGAATTATGAAGTCTATCGAAACATTCAAATACAAGGAACGGAAAGTGTGTCCGTCGACGTTAGAGTTCGGACCCTGTCTTTTTATTGGACTTTAGTCTAGATTCTTGCTATAGCTTCGGACGAAGTTCAGAATACGAAGGAATCAAACCGGGGCTACCCATAATAATTAGGCACTGGACATTTGGCAACGGCAGCCCCGTGCATAGAGTGCCCCTTTCCTCTTTCAAATTTCGGCCGCCACTGCACGTTCGTTTTCGCTGCACACTTGGAGATGTTCCCCTTTCCTACACGCCCTTTCAGTTGGGTGGCGTCCCGCCTTCTTTGGAATGTAAATCTCAAACCCACTGGACGTCTACTGAAAGGGACCCCCCAAGGTTCCATCTTTTGACTCGTTACAATAAGTGTCCCGTGTTTGTTGGTTCTCATCACGGAAGCCTCGGAAGAGAAGTCGATGTGAAGGGAACCTGAGGTAGTGGATGAGACGAGAGTGCCATGGCGACGTCAGAGGGCCCCGATCCCTGATTGGAAGAAGTAGTGGGTCAACGGAAAGGCTATAGCTGACTTAGTATCCCACTATTTCACTCCAATCAGAGCGAACAAGAACCGTGTCTCGCGTTCGAACGCATTGGAACAGTTTTAGTATTCCGTATAGGAGCAAAACACAAGCACCTGTGCGTCTGCGTTAGCGTTGCATGCATGCACTGCGCGTGTGCAATACGTACGCAGCGAAGCGAGCTATGCGTATATGTATATCGAGTTTTGCGTGCCGACGCGGCGGCCCTCTGCGTGCCCGTCTCGTTGCTCTCGACGCGCACGAGACGGCACGAAATTTAGACTGGCTTACCCGAATGGGGGGCCGGTCTTAGATTGCTCGAACTATGGTTTGCATGGACACGTCTAGGTGACTGTATCTGCTGGCGTGTCCGTTTGCGTTTCACTGTACCATAAAAGCGCAGCTTTCACCCGCTCTGCAGTGTTCTGCTGTGAGCCTGCGTGTGTCGGGCTTAGTGCCAACGCAAGTGTCTTTACGCTATTCTCAAACTTTTGAATAGCGAGTTTCAGAATAGCGTGTACTCGAAAGCTTAGCGTACTAAAAGAAATGCTGTCGTCGCCGTGCACCGATCCAAAAAGGGCCGTCAGGGCTGTCTGCGCGCGAAGTTTTGCTATTTACGAACGGAAGGTTCGGGCGCGAACGAGCTGGTGACGGTTGACCATTATTGGCTAAAACCCCGAGACTGGGACGGGAAGGGGCGGACAAACACAAAGTCTGGAAGAGATTTCGTGTCATTACGTCTTTTCTCGCTCCAGTCTTGGGGTTTTAGTCAATGATGTTTTGCTATTTCTTTGCGTATGCCAAGCTTTTGTGTACGCTATTCTAGAGCTCTCTAATATGTACCGCAGCGAAGTCCGCTGGAGTCAGCTCCTTAAACAATGATGCCCCTCGGTTGCAGCAACCGTTGCGCAACCTATGAGCATCTGCGGAACCGATGACTTCGCAAGCTTCTAGTATAACTCTAGTGCTTAAGGTAACAAATTACGAAAATAAATTTTAAAAAGATCGTAGCATTCTTTTTTATATTTTATTAGCTCCCATTTTCTGGAGTCCGACCGGCACTTAGTACGTATAAAGTATTTTTGTATCCCTATTCGAAGAAAAAAAAAGAACGAGCCCAAAAGCATGACTTTCAGTTATCGACTGCAGGAACACTCTTATCATTGTAATTGGTCTACTCGCCAAATGATGAAATGAGAAGTCACGCTTGCTGCTGACATTCGCACAGGCTAGAAAACCATGAAAATTGTTCCTGAAGATAACGCCGTCCTCAATGACCTCGCAGGATTTTTTTTTTGTTTGCTTATCATCGAAGTTTTCTTTTTTTTTGTATGTGCAATGGAGCTATCAAAATATTCTTGCGTGTATTACAACTTTGGATTTCTTTCTTGTTCTTTTTTAAGTCACGATAGAACGTGAACATTACCTTCTCATTGAGGTTCAGTGGCGATGAGTGCCTGAAGTTGAGTGCTGGAGCCGATATGAAACCCGTTAACCTTGACACCCACTGCCTAGACTTTGTTGCAAAAGGCGCGTGGCTTGAATGATCTTCGGAGCCCGCAGTTAATCTCACCACATTTGGTCACGTGTTTTGCCTCACACGCGTTCCGAGCTGTCACACGCCTCACTTTTGCGCAAACATCGTGTAACACGCCCTTATGGATGGTCTGCGTGAGTGAGCCGTCCGACGTCTCAAAAGCCTCGGGTAATCTTCGATCCTTCGCATTTACTGCGAATCAGTATTCTGCTCAAGAGCCTTACGCCTATACTGATTACACCTGGGACAAACGAAAGGCTGTACGCGCCTTCCGAGAACAGTTATGTAAGATAGGGTCACCCCGGGCCGTATTTAAGACATCTTGTCAGGTACCATCTTTTGCTATCTTCCAGCTTATGCCTGTCGAAAGCGTAACAAAGATACTGCTGCATTTAGTACCTTGCGTAATACTCTCGCTTCAGGCGGGACAAGGGGATCCTTTCAGGATGTTTAAAAAAAATGGCATGTGACGCAGTGGAAAAATATCCAACGTGTTTGATTTAGATTTGAGCGCATTTAATTTGATTCCTTAAACGGGTGTGAGAATTAGTCGAGTGCCGTTTTCGGTGGATATTATATCGTCTAGGTGGATTTTATATCGTCATGGTAAGTTTGATAATGAACTATAACTTGGTATTTACTTTTTACATTTTAGTGTCAGGGGTCATGTTGCAATCGAAATGTTTACGACAATTCTCATTAGAGGCCAGACCAATTAAACTCATTTACGAAGGCGTGATGATTTTTCTTAGGTATTAATATATCTTTTTCTTTTGCGTTTTTATCCCCTTTTACAAATTGTGCGGAAGAACAGCGCAGCAAGCCCTGCTTACAATGACGCTTGGAAGAGTGACGTGGTCGTTTCAGTTACGTCATCTCTTGTGTCGTCGGCTCACCAAACGAGGAAACGCCACTGAGATAGTGACGACAACATTGAAACGACGACTTCCCTCTGGCAAGCGTCATTGTGGCCAGGGCTTGCGGCACCCTCTTTGCGCCCAGGCTTTAAATCGAGCTATTTTTAATTAATAATTTAATATATGTAAAAAAATATATTTTCGCCTATTTTTTTATTGGACAGTTCACTTATAGTAATTGGCGTTAATGCTGAAGCTGCAGTATGACCCATAAGAACAATAACTGATAGTTAAGTAATAGATTTTCCTTACTTAGCTAACTTGCCATGAGAATTATACTTTCATCTAATGTCCGCCGAGCCTGATTAAATATATTGTGAAAATAGCGCTCGTCTACCACCCTTTTTTATGTGTTTGAATGAAAATAAGACACCCTGTATATCCGAGGCAATTCAAGTTTCCATTCAAGTTCCACCGTATCTCTTCAAACCATGCCCGACTTTCTCATACTTTGGCGAAGCAGTGACTCGCTTTGTTATGAAGGCCCAGACGTCTTCCGACGGTTCTTTTTCCTCTGAACTTTCAGACAAATCGGAACGACCCCGATCTAGGCAAAGGACAATGGGTCTTACTTGAAGGAAAGTATCGAAGCTTGCTCACCCAGTTTGCCTCTTTTCCTAAGTTAATGAAGATTTTTAAGATAGCGAATGAAAAAAACTTCGGGAATTCAAAAAAAAGGGTCGTAGCCACAGCGCCAATCCGAGACACAGTTTGGGCTCGGCACATGCGCAGTAACGACAACGTCATTTCTGTGTGCGCGCTTTTTTTTAACTCCTTAAAACGTTGTTTTCACACAAAGTAATCACGCGGGGCATGCGGCAGTACACATTTTACCCATAACTCACGAAAACGAAGAGGGACAAAGAAGACAATACAGACGACACCGGCTTTCAGCCTAGCAGCGAAACCTTTACTCGTACGATGAAAGGCTGGTTCGCACGTTTGCGACCGACTGCGAGCGACTCCGACACCACCGGTTTCTAAGCCGCTTAGGACTTCTATCGCCGACTTGCAACTTGCAGACAGTTGCTAGAGGCGTAGCCGATCACACAAGGGTGAACAAGCCTTAAACGTTTTGTCGCCAGTCAAAAGACCGTTTCGACGGGCTTAAAAGCTTGTCGACACGGGCTTATTCACAGACTTGCAACCTAGCTGGACCGACTGAGACAAGACCGGTTTTTAAGCCTCTTGCGACGGCTTGGGACCGGATGCGCTGCTGCGGAGCTTGTCCGAAGGCGTCATGTCTCAGTCGGTCCTCCTCGGTTGCAAGTGTATGAACCGGACTTTAAGCGTGAGAAGCGCCAACACGCTCAACTGTACACAATATCCATAGCTAAAAACCTTTTTTTTTTCGGATATTACATGGGCTATTGCAGCTGCATGGTAAAATATGAACGAGGTTAGAGCGCTGAAACCTGACTATTGTGGCACTCGTATTTATTTGTGTGCGGAGCGCAAGTTGGTCTGCTTCTTGCACACGGGGTTCCAAAGATATCAGGACGCCAAACTCTTATTGGCCGATTGAAAAAAAAAAGAAATACTGGATAGACCTTAAAGGGATACTTCAACGAAATTTGAAATATTCCCGTCGTGCTCAAAAATAGGTTGAATATGATCCACAATATCCGTAAATGACAATCGCACGTTTGTATTTTGAGCCTGGTGGCTGTATTTTTCGTTATAAACGGCCCACTCTGGCAAGCGCTCGGAGAAGGCCCAGCTTAGAGCACGTGACATCCAACGCAATCGTGACGTAGGTCGTCTCAAGACGAGCAAAGCTACGGCGAGGCTGACGTCGAGGGGATGGCCTAGTCGTTCCAGCCACCGAAGCGGCTGCTTTTGTACGAATTTGGAGTGACGGGTTAATCTTCTATAATCTTGTAGGGGGACAATAGCGACTTCTGCGACACACAAAAGGGATTCTCGGGAAAAGGGGAGTTCCTCCTTCCCCCGTCTCTCGTCGTGGCCGGGGACGAGACAACCTCCGTCACTAGCTGTCAAGGTTCCTAGACGAGCATTACAAACGAGGCGTTAGCGACATCCACCAGGTGCTCTTTGCTAATCGTTTAATTCGTTTTAAAATTCCTTTTCGAGACTTTTTTAACAAGATATTGGTATGTTCCATGTGATACTGCTCTTTTGAACACATAGAGACCAAAAAATGAGCGCCGAAATTTCGGTGTAGTATCCCTTTAAGTCATCTATATCATTGAGGTCTATAGACACCATCCTTTCAATCAAAGCCAATCAGAGCTCGGCGTCGTTCTGACGTCACCGCAACTCCTGCGCAAGAAGCAGGCGACCACTCGCTCCCCGCATAAGTGGGAACGTTTCACTAGTCGCAGGGCGGGTCAGCCACCCCACTGGTGTTTATAAACGCTACCCTTTCTTAGGGAGTTTTCGTAGATCGTTTTCGAAGTCCCGCAATGCTCTCCCTAACCCGCTATGATACCCGGAGCTCTACAGTGAAGGAAGTTTTCGTAGACCGCGTTTCCCATTTCGCTAAGCCCTCCGCAAAGAAGAAGCCGCTACTGCGCCTGCGCGCCGGTGGCCTTAACTGTAGAGTTCCTGGTGTCGTAGCTGGTTGCGGAGAGCGTTGCGGGACGGCGAAAACGATCAACGAAAACTCCCCATTGTCGCCGTGCAGAACACTCCGCAAGGAAAACGTCAACGCAGACGTGCACCATAAGTGACAACACCCTTTGCTATAGGGCGACCCGCCGCTCGTCAAAACTTGAAGGGTCGTAATTTTTGCGTCGTGATTTCTCGCTTCACACACGCTTATACATGCTCATACATGCTCGTACATGCTCGTACATGATACGAAAGACACGTTTTTCGCTGCAGATATGATTACAGATCTGCTGACACGCCTCGTGTTCGCTTCTAAGAATGTTCCCTTCATGCATACGCGCATATGCTTTCAGCACCTTCTGTAGAAAGCTTTCGTGTGATCGCTGTGACAGGGCTGTCGTACAGGGAAGAAACATGCCTCAGGCATTAGGGAGTTTTAGGGATCCGATACAGTGCACGATGGGCCCCCACCGGTACGAAATGCGCATGCGCTACTGCAGAAGACACGCATATGCGCAGTTCGTCCCGGAAGGCCCAACGTATACCTTATGGGATGTGCAAACACGGTTCCCTAAAAGTCCCTATTTTCTGCGGAATGTCGTTTGTATGATGTATTCGCTGTCTGACCGCGGCATAAAGGGTTCCAACCTGGGCAGGAATTTCGAGAGTTACGCCACGCTCTCAACTTTTAAGATACAATGTTTACGAAAGTATCTCTCGTTCTCTTTCTCTCTGAAAAAAGTCACTTGCGTATTTTAACGTTGAGACAAAGGCGGAAGCAAACCGCGTGAACACGTGACGTTGGGAGCTACGGTAAACCGCGTGGAATTTTTTCATAAAGATGGTCTTGTCATGTAAGCGATAGAAGCTCAGCCAACGGAGCTTGGGGATTTTTAACGGTAGCTTTAAAGAGACGCCGAAAATGATGTCGCACAGGTTCCGATCAGCGTTGT
Source organism: Ixodes scapularis (assembly GCF_016920785.2). Taxonomy (NCBI): domain Eukaryota; kingdom Metazoa; phylum Arthropoda; class Arachnida; order Ixodida; family Ixodidae; genus Ixodes; species Ixodes scapularis. The sequence goes on along the minus strand of NW_024609881.1, from coordinate 45,984,496 downwards.
GGTCGTGGCGTGCGTTTCGCAAACGGGTGTTACCCTCAGCATGTACATTGGCGTCGAAGCCATTCACTTTTAATGTAACTATTCCGGTCGTCGGCAAAAAGAATAGGAGCAACCACACTCTCGTGGAGCGGCTCGCTGTCCAGTCTCCTTCTTATTCTTTTATGCTAAAGCAAGTATACAAAGGCCTCCGCGAAATCGCGTCTCCGGTGTGATCCATAAGATGACCAAGTCCTCCTCCTCCATGAATGACCTCGGGATGTCGATGGTTTATCGGAGTTTAAAATAAGGCCAGATGAAATACGCTTTTTTAGGTTATGGCGATGTACTTGAGCGGTGGGAGGTCGGGAATGAACGCGTTTTTTTGCGTTTTGGGACGTCTCCTACCCAATAAAACCATATCGCCTTTCTGTGTGCCACGCTGAGTGATGTGAGGGGGGGGGGGGGAGGGAGGGGAGGGGAAGGGGTCAACGCCTCGTCAGGCATTTAGTTGCCTTTTGCGACGGCCCCCTAGAAAACTGTCTGATCTGTGTTGTCTGAATAAAACATTGAATTGAATTGAATTGAATATACTACGCCGTGTGTCACACCGGTAATTTGTGCAAATCTTGAAAGCTCGGAATGAACGTGGCATCGAGGTTCTGTTTCTACTATCCAAATAATGGTGTATGGTCTGACCCCGGAACAACGTCTTGTTGATGGTTTAGCTGGTACGATGCTTGAACCATATGAGCGCTCACTTTATCTTAAAAAAAATAGAAAGCTGCAATGTTCTTGAAGCTTCTTCGGGATGGCGATCCGTTCGCACTGGTCATGTTCGAGACAGACCGACCCTCGAACCGCTTAAGTATTATGAATTGAGAGTCTCGTCTTTTTACTCTAAGCTTCGGTCAAGATCGCGCGCGAGTCCCCTTGAAAGAAGTCCGGTCGTCTGGTATGTCTTTGCCGCACTTTGGCGACCTTGACCAGTTTCGATGTGGTTGCTAGGACGGGATTCGCGCTCGCGGCATATGCATCTATAATGGTCGTCATCATCATCGTGATCATCATCGTTATCATCATAGTCGTGATTATAGTGCGTTTTAACGGTCGTTATTATCATCATTCTCGTTTTTGTTTTGATTGACGTCATTGCCGACATTATTATTACCATCCTTCCCGGCTTCTGTTGTCTTCCGCATAAAAAGATTCATCTTAGTGTAGCCTGTTTTTTTTTTTGCCAACTTCTAAAGACCTAATTTTAGCGTTAACAATTGCTGATATTGAGGCGAAAAAATCGCGGACGACGCGAGGGGCAGGAAATCCAGAAACAAACAAAATTGTGAAAGTACGATGACTCAAGCCGACTCTTATTTTAATTACATATTTTTTTAAATAGAGCGGTGGAGTTTCTATAACCGATTATAAAAAGGTATACCTTTTATAATCCAAGGATATACTTCTAAGTATATCCTTGTTGCAACGGAATTACTACGGAGGGCTGGAGAAATGCGTGGCGCGGCTTATCACCTCCTGTCTTCTTTGCTTTGCGATGTGACCTTAGGCGATCTTATCGGTGAATATCGCAACCCCGGTAACTACGTAGTGATATTAATGTACTCGGAACTCGAAGTGCCCTGTGATTCCTAAGTTGCTAATGATCATACATGTTTCTAGATTCTGCTAGACGTCCCTCGCTCCTAACTTTCTCTTGTTCATCCATTCTTTTAGTGACCAAGATTATTGTGACATGCACAAAAGAAAAACCGCTTCCAATTAACCAAATAGACAACCACTCAACATTTAAAAAATGAAACAAAAGGAACTAGAACTTTGTGCGATATATCCATTTGTTCAACAAGAAAGGCTTCAAAATACAAGATAAAATTGCAGTCGGCGAAAATAAAACAACTATAGAGATATTTGTATTTGTAACTTCACTCGGAAGGATCCGTGATTTCGTTAATATCATAACGCTGCAACATGGTTTTCCATAGTTACAGTATATTGGAATCGGTTAGCTATTAATTTTCTTGTTCAGTAATGGTCAAGTCTTCTAGACGAAAAGTGGATGGTTTCTAACAGATGCGCTTCCTAGAGAACGAAGAAGCCGCTACTGCGCCTGCGCGTCGATGGCCTTGACTGTAGAGTTCCGGGCGTCGTAGTGGGTTGCGTAGAAGGGTCGCGGGACGGCGAAAACGATCTACGAAAACTCCCTATTTATCGTTACTGCCCAATCCCAAAAATGTTTTTCCGTCCGTCCATCCGTCCCTGGGTGACATTTCCCGTTCAATTTAGCGTAAAAATTGGCATCACGAGACCCATACACGCATTCACTTTCTCAGCTAAATTTACAGAGAAAATTGATGTCACGTGACAAGGTGACCTTTTGTAACGGGACACACAGACCAAACTAGTTTCCCCGCTAAATTTAGCGGGAAACTTGACGCCATGTGATCTGTACAGTAATTCAGTTTTCCCCCTAAGTTTGGCGGAAAAGTGGTCTCACGTGACGTCACCTGACGTCACGTGACCTCTACGTCAATCCAGTTTCCCCTTCTAAATTTCGTGAAAATTTTCGTATTGTGACCAAGACATCAATTCTGTTTCCCCGCTACATTTGGCTGAAAATTGACGTCACGTGACCTATACACCAATTGAGTTGCCCGTTAAATTTAGCGGGAGAGCTCATGTTTTTTTACCAAGACACCAATCTTGTTTCCCCGCTCAATTCAGCGGCAAAAATAGACGTCACGTGACCAGACGTCACGCGACTTATCCAACCCTCTGTTGCCCCGCTAAATTTATCGGCAAAACATACGACACGCTACATTCTTTCCCTTTAATATAATGCATTTACTGCACTATAGGACTTCAAAGGAAAACGAAAATGAAAATATGGAGCTTATTTCTTTGCCTCAACATGACGTACGCAGCAGTAGAACCTCAGAAACATGAATATTTCGTCGCAAAACGCGAGGAAACATATTTTAAACTGAATGTTTCAATAACCAAAACCACCTGGCTTTTAATTATATGAAGCTTCGATGGAACCTCGTGACAGAATCGACTCCCTACGGCAGCGCCACGAAATGTGAAACACGCTCACTATACTTCGCGTCCCCTAATGTCGGGGCGCAGCGGATGCTACGAGCCAACGGAGCTAATCCCAAGCCGTGTGACTGTCAGTGTTGCCAAGTTGCCACTCCGGAATTGGCAAGATTCCGGAATCATTCCGCATTTTCGTGACACCGGAAATGGAACGGGAATGGAATGGCGGCAGGGCTGGGAAAAATGGAATGGGAATGGAATTAGGTGCCTTCTTCCCGGAATTGAGTGGGAATGGAATGGGGCTGGATTCTTTTGCGAGCTGCGTCAATTATCATCTACGGGCTGATGGCGCTATTCGCTACACCATGGTAAGTGGCTCTTGAAACAGCATCCTTGCACTGGAGGTGGCTGACGGCCTAATTGTCTCACTGGCTTATCCTCCTCCGTGCATTAAAATAAAACGCCCTCAGTGAAGCAACCGAAGCTGAATATTTTTAGACAGACAAGGTGTCGTTCCTGTCACCGCGAGACTCGACAAAGCGGCAGTGGCGTATCCAGGGTTGAGGCCTTAGGCGGCTTTAACCCTTCTCCCAGAAATCCAGCCGACCCTATAGTATACACGTGCATTTTGACGTTTAGTGTTCGCCCCTGTGACAAGGAATGTCGCAAAATCATCGTGATGTGCGTGTTTCTTTGAGGTAGCGTGACAATGCTGATGTCAAAACCACTATCGATGCGATACGCTGCGTGAAATACACGAGTGATGCCACCACCGTGCCGAGGTTGCCGATGTCGCCATATCGGCCATGTCGTAGATCAGACTACACCACCTGTTGTTATACGCGCACTATGCGATCAGACTACGTGTTGTTATAGCGCGCACGACTCAGCCGGCTCCGCAGTCTCCCTGTGATATGCTACAGCCCTCGATCACTACGACTAAGCGAAGTAGTAACGTGTTGACACCACCAAGCGTCAACGCCCGTAACTACGGTACGCTCATCAGCCCTAGGGAGGCCGATGACGTCGCGGGCAAGTCACGGGTGCGACGGATATCCCGAGGCGCACCGCGCTCTTCGATGACTGATTTTGAAGCGCTCGCCAGAATCGAACATTTAGAACAAACAATACGGCCATTCGTTTAATAGACAAGAGTGTGATTGTCATTTGCAGATAGAGTGGATCATGTTTAACTTATATTAAAACGCGAGAGGTATATATACATATATGTTTTTTTTTGTTTTTTTTTTTAACTTCGATTCAGTATACTTTTTAAAGCAAAAGTCGCTGCCAATTTGTTTTTTAGATTCGAGGGTTTCACGCGTTAAATCAACAAAAGGCATTTTTCGTTCACCGCGAGGCTGCACTTGCGACTAAAAGAGATGCTGGGTTTTGTTAGCGTCAGTGAATACAGTTCCGCGTATTTGGTCGCCTATAGGATTGGATCACGCTTCGTACGAGAGAAGGAAAACTTGCGAAGGAGCCCGGAGCATCGATCCGGTAAAACTTTCCCGTTCTTGGGGAGTCCCTGCTGGGATATGGTCGGGCTGTGCGGAATAACTCTCCGACTGTGACATCGAGTTCCGGTTTTCACCTAGGCCAGTTCAAGGTTGGCACGAGGGAATGAATGTTTCGCGTAAAATTATATTGGAGGCTGCGTGATTTAGAACATGTGTGTGTGTTGGCTCTTTTCGCTTCCAGAAAGCGTCCACCCTCGACAATTCACTTTCTCCGTATCGAGCTGTTTGATGTTCTCTTTCGTTGTGTCTTCTTTCCTTTGGCTTTCTTTGTCGCGTTGTTGCTGTACTGCAGCTATCGTTGCCCTTTTTTTTATAAAAATGACTGATCTGCATCTGCCATGCCTCTTTCCACCCCCAGTTTTCTTGTGTTTTCTCCCTAGATGAATCGTTTCGCGACAATAATTAACCTGAACTGTTTCCTGATGATGTTTTTGTGTACACATATGTGCACGAAACAAATGTACTTATGAACATGAAACTATGGAACAACCCTCCTTGCCTCTTTGGCGTATATTCCAGCTTTCGATAAACCTGCGAACCAGGATTTAGCTCCAGCGCCAAGCATATGTCCAACGATATAAAATTTCCTTACTATATACGAGAAACAATAGAGATTGCAAACATCACAGCCGTAGCTAAAGATCACATCAAGTGCTGCAGAAATTACTGTCCAGGGCGTACATGGATACGGAAATTATTTCTATCTATACATGTGCCATCCCGTACGAAAATCTCTTATATGGCCCTGATATATTTTACATGTGGCCTATATGGTAATATAAGGAGTCAAATAGGGTCATATACCGCCATATATGGGAGCAAATACGGCCACATGTCGCTGTATAAACATTCACATAGTACCTTATTTAGCCCGTTCACGACATACATGGGTAAACATATATCCCCTGTTAATGATAATTTAAGGGCCCCTTTCGGTCGTGCAGGCAAAACCTAATATGTACTCGCGCAGACACAAGTTGATTTATCTATATTGCATGAGTCTGATGTAATTGGTTAACTATTGTTAATATCCTTGAAGTGGTTATCCCAGATATTTGGACCAACAAATCAGTTGCTTATTTTGAAGATTGAAAAACAAATGAAATTTGGTTGTTGGTTTCACGTGAAACAATATGGCGAAGTGCATAAGATCGGAAAGCGAGTTAATCAAATAACAGATTTTAGGTCGCAGTTCTTAGACGCCCGTTTCCGCGTTAAGTAGTGCCGGCGCCGGCATCGGCATCGGTGTAACCGCTCCTCTAAATTCAGCGGAGATACCCGCTAAATTCCAGATATACCATTTCGTAAGGGATGATGACATGAAAGCAACATTTCTCGTTCCTGTGATATTTCCGAGTAAAATAAATCAAATAATTTGGCGTCCTCCCATGGTGGACTAAGGAGTGCATAGTTGGCTCGAAAATGCGCTAGGGCCACGCAGTTTCACAAGAACGTTATTCCCATACTTGCAAGAGCTGTTTTGAACTGTGCAATTTAGCGCAAGACTACTTCTTCCTGTACTCTCATCCTACGTGCGCGACACTGCTGGAAGGCGACTGAAACGGCCTTGAGCAAGAGTTTTAGCCACACTTGTGATTACAGGAAGCCATTAAATGTTGTGATGTATGTTTTTAATTCACTAAACTCTAGCCACCTTCATTAGAACCTTCAAATTGTGAGAGACAATAGCCATAAACTAATATTGAAACACCTTATCAACATATAGGAAGCATATTTCTCACTTCAAGACATTTACAAGTATCGTTTTACGCGCAGCAAACTAAAACAAAATAGGTGTGTTTCAAATACGCCTATGTCAGTTATATGAATCACCGAAGTTTCAACAGTTAAAATACATTATTTTACGTTATGAGATCTAAAAATAAACGTAAAATTCTTGATTACGCAACACCCAAACTTCAATAATTACAAATAAATTTATAGCAAAGCCTGCACAATTTTGTGCAGTTATCTTTTTTTTTTTTTAATTCAATGGCATGAAAGGCACAATCAGAAGAAATGAAAGCCTGGCAAGGAAAATGTAGCGTAACCTGCCTCATCAGCATTGACCTCACTCAAGATAAGTACGACCAAACTTGGTAGTCGCGTGGTTAAAAGTAACATTAACTGATCCCAATGTGTGTAAGTACTCCTCACATTTACATGAACCAAGCTTAGTTTAGTGTCAACGTTACTTACTTCCACCCTAGAGCTTTCTGTGTATGCGCCCAACTCAGGGAACGATAAAAATTATTTTATGATTACCTGACTTTGATTAAGTCTCGTTCACTCTCAGTCTGAAGCAAACCCGCTCCCTCCTTCTGCCTTACGAATATTTTTCCGTTCTTTATCCAAGTATACATGTACACTTTTTTCTTAGCACATGCCTAGGTGGGCCACAACAGACTTTTCAGCGCTCGAGCCAAGTTTTATTTTTATATAAATGTTCTCATTTCTAAGAGTAGTCCTTTTTCCCCCCGACAGGTCCCTTGTACGCCTCTCGGTGAATTTCATTAAGATAGGTGTGATTCTTCCTTCTTTAGCTTTTAGCCTGTTGCCAGCCTCGGTGTCATTGGGAGTCACTGGTGCTAAGTACAGCTTCGTTGCCACTCAGTTAATTACGCTCATATTATCTTCATTTGATCGCTGGACTGTATCATGTATTTCAATATTCTGGCGTCTCGAGTACAGCTCTGCACTGTCGATAGCCTTTCTTAGCTCGTCAACCTCTTCATCCCTTTGTGAAATCCTTCCCTCTTGTTCAGCGATTTTCCCCTGTAGTTCATTTATTGTTTTGTCTTGGTTATCAAAATGAACAATGAATTCCTCATGCCTTGTCTGATCATTCATGGTTGTATCGATTCCTTCTATTGTATTACTCTAATTTTCTATTTTGAACATCATCGCGTCGGAATTCGCAGTCTGCGCCTCGAGAGACCTCACAATGCAAGACATCCTATTAAGGACGGAGGTCAACTTTGCACTGGTGGATGCATTTTCTTTGAGCAACCTTTCTAGTCTTTCCTCATTTGGGGTCAGCTGTGACGGCCCTTGAGATACCTCTGGAGCCGCAGACTGTCGTTGGGAATACCACTTGCAGGGGTTACATTGCTACTCGGAAGTTTCTGCGCCGTTCATTGACTTTATTACATTCTTTTTGTAAGTGCGGAACGCTTGCCCTCGTGGTAAAATTTGCGCACTCCCAACACTTAATGCATGCAGCCTCGTGTGCTATTTTTTTGGGGCAGGAGAGACAGTCACCTTTTCAGCCATCTTCGCAGAAAACACCAAACAAAGAACAAAAAGCAAATAAGAAAAAAGCAGAGCAGCGAAGTGCAAACCCGTGCGCTTACAAATAATAAGTGAGTGAATATAAAACCTTACCTACAAAAATTGAAAGCTTAGTTTTCGTGGCGAAGGAAGGGTTTTTCAGCAACTGCGAAGGGTTTTTCAGCAACTGCCGCTTTTATAGCCCAGAGATTCCGACGATAGGCTGTCCCGATTAGCAGTCTACCAGAAGGCGCGAGCAACCATCCGCTGATAACTGGGTATCGATGCGGAGACCGTCCATGTGCAGCTATCTCTTGATATCGTCGCTTGAATCGAGGATCGGACGTATCGTTCGTTTTGCGGAGAGATGGGCGCCTACAAAAATTTGAAACTTAGTTTTCGTGGCGATGCATTCCGCTGTTCTGCAGTGGAGAAGCGTATTGACAGATGATTGAAACGCGAGCCAAATATTCTATTTTGCTCGCCTGGAGCGCTGCTCAAAACTTGAGAGCTACGGGCCTATTCAAGGAAACAACAAAACATTTGAACGCCGTGCAAGCACAGGTCAAAGCTAAGTCGCTAAGAGCGCTAGCCAAGAGCAACACTATTAGATTAGCTCAGTTACGGAACTGCCCATAGACGCTGCTTGCACGAGCAGCGACTATGAGCTTGTGTTGCATAGGTTGTGGTGTTCCCACATCTAATCGTACAATGATCCACGTCATATTTTTTTTAATATTTATGTAATAACATTTACGTGAAAGCGATGTCCTTGGATTGAGCATTCAGCTGTGTTTGAGCGTCGTAGCTAATTTTGTCCCAGAGATATGATATTTCGAAGCTCGAGTCGATGATATTGCTAAGGTTTCACTATGGTACTTCGCGCAGCCTTCAATTCCATACCAAAACATGCTCGTGGTAATACTTTTTGCTAATTATTTTATTAAATATATACAACGTATAAACATAATATTAAGAATTTCAATAAAATAATTTCTGCAAAAAAAAAAAACGCTATGAAACAGGTTAAGTATTGACGTTTTACACACAAATTCGCAAATTATGTACTAACAATTTAATTTATACAACATGGCTTAAAATAGATAAAAATGAGAATATTGAAATTCATTTTACGAATATAAAAAAGATCTGTCTAGATATTATTGTAGTTGTGTTATTAATTCAGAAACGCAGCTGGTTTTTCTAAATGTGTCAAAATTTTACATTCATATGTAAAAAAAACTCCATCGTTTATTTCTTTTCAACTTTCCTTAATCGTTTGCAGTGTGTTCAACTATAACTCGTGATGATAAAATATTGAGCAAATATGACCTACAAAAGCAGAAACACGGCAACAAACCTTCCCTCAAATTGAGCTTGCTTATTTTCGTTATGGGGGATTTGCCGCACGACGTAGGCTGCTCTATCGTACAGTGTAGAAAGTCGTGCTGTCCCTAGATTAGCTTTAAAACGAAGATAAGCTTGCTCAATCTGAGTCAAAGTTTGTTGTCGTTTATTTTCCCCACTCTTTTGGGGTTCATTTTTTACTCAATATTTTCCCACCAAAACTTTGTTTAAGACACTACCGATGTCGAGGAATATTTAAAAGAAATGAAATATGAAGATTATTAAATATTGCCGTCAATTTTTTTTTATATTTAGATAAATAAGCTGCGTTTCTGCATTAATAACACAACTGAAATAATGGCGAAGCATATCTTTTTATACATTCGTAAAATCCAAGTTAAAGGTGCTCATTTTGATACATTTTTTTTCCAAATTCATACAAAGTAGTTTGTTGGTAAAGAATTTGTGAATACGTATGTAAAACTTGTTTACTTAACGTTTTTTGTTTCGTTTTTTTTTGTTTTTTTTTCCATAGAAGTTTTTATTTATATTTAAATATTCTGTGCACGTTTTGTAAACGTTTCGTATCATAAGTAGGAATGATTATCGCTACGTGCATGATTCTGTGTGAAATTAACGGCTGTGCAAAAGTACCATGGTGAAACCTTGGCGATTTCCGCGCCTCTAGCTTCGAAATTTTATAACTCAGAAATAAACTTAGCTACAACGTTCACAATTAGGTGCATGTTCCTCCCAAGAACAAATAAATATGACCCGGCCGGACCATCATTGTACGACCTGACATGAAAACACCCTTTGTTGCTTTATGTATATAGAGGAACATACCAAGACGGAAGAGCATTCGTTTTCTAAAAATATAATAAACCATATTTATTAGTGTTAAATCAGATTTATTGTATCCACATCACAGTAGTTGTAAAATAGTGTTTTTTAATCACTCGGAGCATGTTTTTAACACGAGATTTTGATTGAATAATCCATTAGATCACTAAACAAATGCTAAATATAAAATAACTGAAAATTTAAAGCACACTTTAATTAACAACTTTTCATTAAGCAAACCCCGACATAGTACAACAAAAACAGCTTGAATTTTTTTTTTTTTTTGATGGAAGAGCTTTATTTGCGTTATGCATTTGTGTTCTGATTTTTTTAATATGCGACATTACTTTTTCAGCGTTAGTTTCTTTTACGTTCTTATTTAACTGCAATAGGACGTTAGGTAACTGTTCAACGAAGTGGATAGTAGAAAGAAAGTTGTGCGATCTGATTTGCTCAGAAGACCGCTGCTTTGTGCTTTTGTTCAGTTTAATATAGCTAATTTTGCTTGAGGATTTTTTTAGGGGCAAAGCTTCTTATGGTCTAGCCTTGTCCGTCCGGCGTTCGTGCTCACATCGATTGTCATCCCATCTGTCTTCTTAAAAAAGGAAAAAATATGTTTGCGTAGTCGACAGCATTCGAACCAGTGCGAGGAGACCCCAATGGATTTCCAGTCCATCTCCTTAACCACTCGGCCACGACTGCAGGACGAGTAGGGGCTCTGAGATGTGGTAGTAACTCAACAGCTGCGGATGTCATGGATTAAACGTTGCATGTAGCCGCTCAACGTCTATAAAGGAGAGGGCGCTGCGGTCAAATGCATATATAATCGCGTTAAACTTTGCACCATCAGCACCATCAAAATCAGCACCTTCAGCGCTACCTATGAACAAAATCAATATCGTCAGCACCACCAGAGCTTCGCCCCAATCAACATCATTCACCACGTGGAGATGCGGTCATTTATTATTAGTTATATACAAAACAAATGCTCATAGAAAGAAAGCATCGATGGATAAACAAACTGTAAATAAGAATATGTTTTTGGGATTGTTTTTTTTCTTGGGGGGGGGGAGAGGGGGAAAGGTTTGATTTAAATCTTCATAGTGAAACAGGTCTTATTTAAACAATGATTTAAGTCATGATTTAAATTCTAATTTAAATTATCATGATTTTTATTCTCCTCTTCGGCAACCTTATCTGTCGCGTGTTTCAGACCAAGCCATTTTGAGCGTCTCAGTCGGTAACTAAAAATGTCAGACCTTTTCATGGCGTTCAGGGTTTTCCTCCACGAGCAAGTCGCATATGTCCACTGGAATACGTGAGCGTGATCATCAATGACAACACAGTAAAGCGAAGAAAGTATTTTGTATCGCGCCGGCCAAGTATACTTTCTGTAGCTGAGCATTGACACGAAAACTCTAGGGTTTCACTATCAGCTGGTTTGTAGGCTTTGCACCGGGTACCGTTTATTTCAGCCATTTATATTGCGGCGAACGTGACTTTCCACCATGGCTTGTCCTTTTAATAAAATCAGAACGTCCCGTTAGTGCTTAGCAGAAACGTGAGTTGGCTAATCGAACAGGTTTAGAAAACCCAGCGGCTCGTTGAAAGGCGGCCAATGCTTTGGAAGAATTCCGAGCGACTAAGCGGGCATGAATGGCTGAGACAAATGTCTCCATCGAAGAAAGCGCAAATCGGAATCAATCCGAATGTGGAAACCTTGAAGACAGGGGTTTCCCCATAAATTTAAATTAAGGGGGGGGGGGGGGTCAAAATTTTTATGAAGGGGAGAAGGGGGGGGGGGAGAGGGAGGCATTGAGAATAGACGAGTTGTTGCAAATCAAGGGGGTGCCTTCAGAAAAACAAGGTTGTGGGTGTACACCGTCCTAAAGAGTGTTTGGGGAAATCACTGGTTGATGGATAACTGCTTAATTGTTGTGTTTATTTTTTTTCCTGGGAAAAGGGAGAACTCGATATAATTTGCCTTTTCTAATCTGCCGAAGGGTAGTTGCACTTCTGGTCACTCTTTGACATATTGTGTTTTGCGTACGCTAAATTCTCCCACAAAGAATGATATTATTTTTGTGCGTTAAATTGCTACGTGCTACAATTTATTTATTCATTGAAGATTCTGATGTTTGGCTAATTTTCGAGACATATTTGTACACGCATTACCAGCCATAAATTATAACAAATTCGAAGATAACCACGTCACATAATTTTATTCGTAAATACAGTACTAGCAGTATTGCTATAGTAAGCAGCTTTGAGCCAATGACGTTACACTTCTTCTTTTTTTCCTTGTGGTAATTCTTTCCTTCAGTTTATCAATTCTAGTGTTAATTTCACTTTTCAGATAGACGCGTTGTCACCCCTAAAGATATGCAAGTTTCGCTTTTAATTTATAAGCTGAGCGAAATATTTCTAACAAAATTTGTCAGAAAAGAAAGCTTTGTGCGTTTCGGAATTTGAAACTGTTTTAATAAAATTGAAAACATATAATTTCAGATCCGCATACACGTATTTTAATCCACCTCATAAAGAGGGATATAAGTAGGATTCCGTGTTCTCAGATAAATTGAATAAAATCCCAAAAGTACTTGCCGGTAAAATTTCTGGAAGTTGGGATTTATCAAAGGAAACCTTGAATTTTGAACCAAACATGGCAAAAAAAAACAACACGAAAACACGGTATTCTACAAATAAGTTTGGCCAGAGAACAAGATCAAGGATTTTGAAAGACTTCTCCAGTTTCCTTTTAAATCTCGGACTATTAAAAAAAGCGGTTCACCGTTTATCTCAGGTTTTGTTCGGAAAAACAGATCATTGTTATTTTGGGTCACGAAAGAAGTCATTGTTCTAGTTTTATTTTTTAACTTTTTAGAGGAATGCGGGATGTGTTTTTATAGCGGTGAAAACTATGATTATATGAGGGAGGAGAGCAGCTAAAGGCTATATGTCACCACTCCATCCCACGCAGCCGTAGTGTGTAGCGGTGAAATGGGATGGGGAGAAAACGAGCTTTCCAAAGTCTGCGTCAAGGATTTCAGTTATTTTGAGGTATCGACGTTGATTAAAACAACACTCGATTGCAAGTTTTGTTGTGGGATAGCTAATATTATCATTGATAAGGGTGTGGACGCCCAATTCAGCTGAAGAAGTAAATACGACAAAGGTGAGTTGTTATGAATTTAGGGCAGGTTTGTGTCCATGTAACATTATTTTTGTACTGAATTTTGAAAAAAATGTGTAGACAACAGAATTAACTTCCGAATTTCGGAGGATCTGGTATCCATCCCAAAAGAAACTCCGATAAACTCCAAAATTTTGGCAAAAAAAAAAAAAAAAAAAGACTTTAAACACATTTTCCGAATTTCACGAGAAATAAACTCCGAAAACACGGAACTCTACATATAAGTAGTAATCCGCGAGGGAGTCAAACTTTTCCTACGTGAGCACACCACCCTTCATTTATAACCACAGTCTAAGATATATGTTGTTTTTTTCGGTCTAAGATATATGTAGATGCGGAGACTGTGCGCGTTGCTGCTGCCAGAAAAGGCCCTCTCCTCGCCTTGGTTTCAACCGGCGCCACTAGTTGACTACCCGATGACAGGCTATAGTGGTTGCCTGCCGTAGGCGGCCCGGTTTCCCATGCTTCTCTATGGAAGACGTGCGTGTTTCCCAAGTCATTTTCTGGGTGTGCCGCGTCATGTAGAACTTTGCACTTGTGCTAGGCCTGTTTAGACACAGCTTCGTCATTGACCCTCTAGTTTGGTGCCTCAACGGCGGCAAAAACCGTTTTATAAATGCATTGAAGCGGAGAGATCTCTGGTGCTGTGTTCGAGCCCGAGTCCGTCAAGCTCAGACGAGACGCTCCGAGGGAGCAGAACGCGCACGCGCAGTAAGTGTCATGGCAACAAGACACTTTTTTTTTGTATTGTTTTTCGTTTATTCCCTCCCCCCCTGGTCGTCTCGCCGGCAGAGACGCTGTCGGAATAGACCAGTGTCCGAAATCCTAGCCCCCTGCGATAAAAATGAGAAATAATAATCTCAAACGCAGGCTTCGTAAAGAGAGGGGCTGCGCGTGAAACAAGATTTTTGCTCTTTACAGCGCTTTTGTCATCGGTGTTGTTCCTAAAGTTCGTAAAAAAACCTTGGTCTTTCAAAAAGCGCAGCCCCCCTACTGCGTCGTGGCGTCAGCATAAACAGACATGGCGGCGCCCATGGAACAGAGCAGACACTGGTCTATAGGCTACTCGGGCGCTCGCCATCGCCTCGCATGCGGCGGTCGCCCTGCAGTGTGTCCACACCTATCTTACACCGTGTTTACAACGCTCGCCCGCATTGCAAAGATTGCACCACAGACTCTCGCAACCCACACGCACGCGTATGCCCATGAAAAGATGCTTCAAACAACTAAAACTAAAACAATAAAAGCCGCCCTCTCTTTTTATAGCAGACACCCAGGTCCGGCTCTGGCTAATATATTCTCGACACCACCTACAACTTGCTACCGGATTTCGAGTTCCGAAATCGAAATCCACTCCGTTTCGCCGGCTCAAGGAGACCGCAGTTGAGTATATCCTCATCCACGGTTAACGTGTCCGAAACCGCGGTTGCATATGCGCTGCCGCTGTTGCGTATCCCCCGTCGCGGCTGCGTATTTGGCGCTGCCGGGTGATCGTTCGTCAGAGGCGGCCAGTGCAGGCTGATTATTTTTAAAGCATAAATCACTGCCGGTGACTTCTTTATTATTTTTTATTTGTGAGCGTCGATACATCATTTCGGCAATTGCGGTAAAATAAATAGGCGACGGCGCCGAAGACGAATGAACAGGATGGGGTTGGTTTTCACTTCTCACTGGCGGCAGTGGAACAGGTTTGGCACTTGCTCCAGCGTCCAAGATCTGTTGAAAGAGAGGGAAAGAAAAAGGTGATCGAACATAAATGTCGGCGCAGTACGGGTCAAAGTAAGACGCTCGAGCGTGGACGTACGCACTCGTGCCACGCGTTAAGATTAATTCCAGAGTGCGCTGGTTGGATCGACGTGTCGAAATGAGCGGCCCAAATTGCTGCGTCGAGCGTTTTTGTTTGAGCATTTCGAGTCAAGCGTTTTGAATCGAACCCTTCGAATTGAGCTGTTTCAATGACAGTTTCAAGGTGAGAGGTTCGCTTTAAGGAGGATCGAGATACCGGAAGAGGTCGGGGTTCAAACGTTTCCAATCGAGAGGTTTAAATTGAACCGCGGGTTCAGTCGAGTTTCAAATAGGGAGGCTAGAATTGAGCGGCCTTTGAAGTCGGAAGTATCGAATCCAGCAGGAAAAAAAAAATCGAGCACTTCGAATCGAGAGGTTCGTCTCGGCGGTTTCGAACTTGCGCGAATTGAAAACTTCTCGTCGAGCCGTTCAGATTGAGTTGTTGAGAATGGAGGGGAAACCGGATATATTTGCTTGTTGGAAGCCTCGATCACTCTGTATGTTTTGACATGAAACCTCCTGCGCATACGAATCTGCCATCATCTCTCACACGGCTCAACTTACATCTCAGTCATCGCTTGACTTCATTCGGCTCGATTTGGGATTTCGGCTAGTTGAACGATTGCCGAGAATACTCCTTTCGCAGCGATCTGTCTGCGTCTGCGTTCGCAAAGCTTTCCCGCGGCAATCCCCTCGCCCGATGGATCTTGCAATTTTCTTTGAAATGTCTCAATGTAAGCGATCTTGCGAATTACCATCTAATTTTGCCTTTCTCTGGGTATATATTAGATTGTATTTGCGTCTACCTCTGCTCGGCGTACATGTACGTGTTCGGTGTGGGTGATCAGGCGACACGTTTCTTGGCGTTTTCTGAACGTCTGAGCGACCTTGCTACCACACTTCCTTTTCGCCCTTTTACGCAAATGAAATTCCAGTCTCGGTATTACGTTGGTTACCAGGTAAGTATCTAATCCTACCATACCAAATAATTAGACGTTGAAAAAATAAAAACAGTCGCAAGAAAATCCTTTTGCAGTTCGAGCATATATTAGGGCCACATGTCCGCCCATCTTAAGTAGAGACGTGCGTATGTACAGGTGAGATCGAGAAAACAAAACCGGGTTTTTCTGCCCCCATAAATAAATTACGCGTCGCAGAGAGCTGAAACCCCGTGAGAATGTGACGCTAGCGGTGGTTATAAAACGCGAAAATTTGAGCGCATGTCATTACCTGTGTTAAAAGATACAAAAAAAAGGAATTTTCTATGAGCCGGTGTTTACCTATGTCTAATATTCGTCAAATTAAAATTTTGGATTATGGTCGCGTGTATTAATTATATCAGTGGAAAAAGTTGTCAGCAAAAAAGCGAACAATAGTTTCTTTCTAACGGGCACTTTTTATTTCACTAAAATAAATGTTACAGGTGTATACAATCTCAAATATTAGTATGATGTAAAATAGGCTCGGGTAAACGCCGGCTCGTAGATAATTTTTGTTTTTATTTTGCATCTTTTGATTCAGCTAACCTCTCAAAATTTTGCGTTTTATTACTACCACTAACATTATTTTCTCACGGAGTTTGAGCTCCCTGCAACACGTGACTTAATTCTGTGGGCAAAAACACAGGGTAACATTTTCTCGATCTCATCCTGTATATCTGCGACTATAAAATTCTGAATTAATTAAGCGTTGCTGCAGACATGTACCCATGCTTGAATTTTCTGGGTGTCTATTTTGTTAGGGTTTTTTCGTTTCTTTCTTCTGATGCACCACAGCACTGAAGCTTGCCCGTTTAGTTTAGTACGGTGTTATTATGCTCGAAGTTGCACTTTCGAGTGTGGTTGCTAGTCACAGATTTACGAGCACAACTCTAACAGCGGTGCACTCTGAAGATTACAGGTTGAGCCATACAAATGGCTCACCTGAACGTTTGAAAGACGAGATGTTAGGCTGTGTGCAAAGGTGGTGATTGGCGTTTCCATTATAAAAGACCAATATGACCTCAGCAATGCTACGACCGCTAACCTGGGGTCTTGAAGACACTCGCTTTGTTATTTCATGACATCCCCAGGCGGATATCATAGTCCTCCCTATTGAAGGCCCGCTTGCAATTTATATATACAACGAGTTTGAGCATCCAAAGGGTCATGTGACAGGCATTCCTAAATGTGTAAGGAGGCGAAACATATAATCAAAACTGAATGTACAACGATTCTAGGTACCGAACAAAATAGAGGATCCCACCGGGACGAAATTTCCAAGTTTAGATTTACCACGAAAGAGAAGGTTATATATACAGTTCAACGAAACAACATTTATGAAGACGGAAGAGACAGCTGAGGAGAAATATTTAGTGTGCCTTAAATTGTCCTGAAGTGCTAACCTGAATGTCCACCATTACGGCTTCTGTCTCGTTAGATGTTTGGCTTGTTGTACATTCCGTGTCTGAATATCCAAATCATGATTTCCAACAATGCAGTGCCCACTTTCGCCAAAGCAGCCCTCGAACTGCTGGAGGTGAACAGCATCGACCACCGATAAAGCAATGCCCTCTCTCAGTTGTTTGTTGTCGGCTATGCTGGAGAAGGATAGTGAAAATTTAGTGTTTCTAAAACAGCACTACTTTTCCTTAAATAAGAGTTTATATATATATATATATATATATATATATATATATATATATATATAATATATATATATATATATATATATATATATATATATATATATATATATATATATATATTAAGCAACTGAGCGTTAAAAGAACATATCGAAACTAAAATGAATAATGCATCCAGAATTTATTAACTTCTGGAGTTATATTGGTGTGTCTCTTAAAATGGTTACATAGTGATCCCATGCACGTCCGGAATATTTAATCTCTCTTTACGCTTGAATGTTAAAATGGGCAGAAAAGGCCGCTTTTTAGTGTACAGGAGTTCTTCGGAAGCTTACTCGGGCTCGCCAAAAAAAAATCATTTAGTTGTGTTGTCATTAAAAAAAATTTAAAAGAAGCCCTTGTCCCGCTAGTGGTACCATAAGCCATTATACAGCGTATAAGTGATAACATATTCCTGCGATGCGACCTCCTAGAAGTCTCAAGAGTGGTGACCGGCATTTCATTCAGGGACACGACATTTTCAGGGATTCCGCTTTGTAACACCCAGCAGGTTACTTCTCAAGTTCTTCCCGCCCACCTCGACTACTTTCGTGCTAACGTTATCTCACCTGCTTAGTGGAGGTACTTGGAACCGTAGCCACCGACTCCGTAGCTACCGACTCCGTAGCCTCCGACTCCGTAGCCATAGCTGGGTCCCAGGCTCACGGTCTTCGCCACAGCGGGCGCGGCGTAGGCAGCCACCGCGGGAGCAGCGTAGGTCACGGACTTGGTGACGGCTGGGGCAACGTACGTGGCGCCGTAGCCGCCGACGAGACCGCTGTAACCTCCCCCGTAACCGCCGAGGGCACCGTAGCCGCCGTAGCCGCCATAGCCTCCGAGACCTCCGTAACCGGCGAGACCGTGACCGTAGCCGTAGCCGGCAACGGCGGGTGCAGCGTAGGTGGCCACAGCTGGAGCGGCGTAAGAGACGGTCTTGGCAACGGCTGGCACGGCGTAGGCCCCGTAGCCGCCGTAGCCTCCAAGACCTCCGTAGCCACCGAGACCTCTGTAAGCGGCAACACCGTGACCGTAGCCGTAGCCTGCTACGGCGGGTGCTGCGTAGGTGGCCACAGCTGGAGCGGCGTAGGATACGGTCTTGGCGACGGCGGGGGCGGCGTAGGCTGCGTACGCTGGACTATGGTAGGTGGCGCCATAAGATACGGTCTTGGCAACGGCCGGGGCAGCAACCACGCCGTACCCGCCGTAGGGAGCGGCGTACGCGCCACCGTAGTGCGCGGCGGCGGGGGCAACGGCCACAGCCGGAGCGGCGTAGGTCGCTCCGTAGCTGGCCACGGGGGCAACGCCGTAGCCTCCGGCCAAGGCCGACGCCACCAGGGCGAGGAAGCCGACTGCGGACTGCAAGAACAAAGTGTAACGGTACAATTTTTTTCCGTGCTAAAAATTGTTGTGGTCAGTTTTTAATCTTATTGCGAGCCTCGGGGAACACAAAAATCTGCGCGAACGTTCACGTTTAGGCAGTTCTGAAGTGGTTGGGCTCCGGATGAGAAGATCGGCATTCAAGCGTAGACTTCTGGTGCACTGAAACGTGCATGTGCTTAGTGAATTTATCTATTTTACGTCTTCACATTCAGCGACGTAGACTCAAAAGTTAAAACATGTTTTGCGTGGTGTCGGGAGTTATCCTGAGACTAGGTTAAAATATTATAGGTTTCGAAATGGGAAAAGAGAGAAAATAGTTAAAAGCAACTCCTCGGCACGTTTTGCTTTCTTTGTTAAAGTACCAGGTTAGCTTTCATCGTGCTAAATTTTCATCAGCTCGCGTCTACTCCAGTCTTGATTCTTGTTTTCTTTTTGTGCCTGGTTACGGAGGTCTGTGCTATCAAACTGCAAGAGTTGTTCTTAATTTTTTTGTAAAAGCAAGAAAGTTGTTTTCAAGTCTGCATCCAGTTATGCGATGTCCTAGCTTTTCGACAGTATTGGTGCTTCTGATCAACGTGTCATTATAATCTATATCTAGCAATTAAAAAAAAACACAGATGAATACAAAGCTAAAATAAACTTGCAGTGGCATCAAATAAAACGTGCAGAAGGGGCATTTACTTAAATATGTTTTAAAAAGGTTAATCCATACGAAATTTAAAAAAAAATGTGGAGGAAATAATATTTTGTTCAATACGTTTTGCAAGGCTTACTAGAACGTGTTTGCCAAAGAAATCTGTCTCCTTTCAACATACTGAATAAAAATAAGCTAAAAAAAGACCTTTTAGATCCGCTGAAGACTCTGGCATCCCTGACCAGAGACCTGAACTCAACACGTAATCATCCCTGTTCTACCAGTTTATCAAAGTTTATCGTGTTCCTTTTATATATTCATTCATTTTCAATGCCGGCTCCATAGTATATCACGAAGATTCAGATAGTTGTCCGTCGAAGGTTTATAAGATGCCACGCCGTCCTTAAGACACACGCTGAACCATGCATGTTTTAGAAAAGTTAGTGTAGGTTCGGCCGTTAATCCGTGCTCGATGTGCCTCGATTTAATAAGTGGTCTGCGTTTGCTGTAAGACAGAAGAGCTCAGATCCGAACTCTAGGAGGCCAGTACTCACCAAGAATTGCATGTTGCTAGTGAAGAAGGTAAACGTCAAAATTGTCCAGTGGCAAGGATAAGAAAGTGAACTGCGCTACGAGCCTGTGCGATGCGATCTGCTGCAATTCTTCGAGCAACGGCGCTCTTTTATAAGCCCCCCTCTCAGAGCACCCCCCGTGGCCGTCTCCGGCGGAAAAAGGGCGAGCCCCTACCGTGACCCCCATGGGACCCGGGGCCCCTCCCCGCCAAGACAGTCCGTCTTGTTCGTCACATCTCTCGCGGTGTCTCGCGAGACGCCGCGAGAGACGAACCGCGGAGGAGAAAGGAACGGCAGCAAAAAGAGGTCAACCGGCGGGCGTGCCCCGCCGACCACCACCCGAACTCAACTCTCTCTTGCAAGAAGCATCTACCCTCGCCGGCCAGCAGACACAAAGAAAAACCGACCGACTCTCGCACCCTTGACCGATCCCTCCTCTATTTTTCTCAGAAGACGTTTCGGAAGTCCGTCTGCGCCCCTGTTCACCTTCCGCGCGTATACCAGGACCAACCATGTATGACGCCCGACAGTTCTCGCCGGGTAGACCTCTCGCCCTTTCTGCTTGTTCTCAAGCACCGCGGGCCCTTCGGATGCCAAAAGCAAACGCCAAGGTCCTCCGCAATCGCCAATTAACGGCAGCGAGTCGGGAACCGACTGCGAATTTGGCGTTGGCGTCGATGATTTGCTTCGAGTACACCGGAGCATTCGCCCCGCAGTACCGCAGCGCGGGATTTATGGCCACTGATGACGCCTAATATGTCCGGCTTTGTTGATCGTCGCGGGCCATGAAGAGTGGCGCGTTTTGTGTCGTTGCGGCACCTCCCCCCTTCTCGCCATAGCCGCGGATGTAGGCTAACCCTTGACGGCTGCCGGCTAACGGCGACGCCACTTCCAAGGGAGTTTAGTGTCTGTGTTCCGGCAGGGCCGAAGGACAGCAGCCCTGCCCCTGCAGAATGTCTCTGGTTGTTGGGACGACCACCGCTCTCCCATCGGCGTAATGGACATCTTTCCAGAACCACATTGTTCTTAACAACAAGAGATCTTATATCCCGCAGTTTTCCGAGGCTCCTCAAACTGATTGATGCATGGCGTCCATTCAGTTTGCTCTCGTTCCATATTTCTTTGGAAATATTGACTGGGTCCGTTATGAACGATGCTGCTGTCATTGTGTATTGGTTGACTTCTTATTTTGTCGTTTGTTCGGTTTGAAACTGAGCTTTTGGTTACTTTTGTTGTATGTCCCTTCCAGGACGCTAGTTTCTTTCGTGACGGTGAAGCACACCGGGAAGTCCTTGTCTTTATGATGGGAAGGGACGGTATTTGCTGGGTCGCTACCGCTCGCGCGAGAGACGTCGAGGTTTGTTATTTGAAGCAATCATCCATCCTCTGTGATGTTAAACCGATTATGCGCTCGCGGGGTAGTTGGGCGTTGTAGCCCCGAGGCGCCTTTTTTTTTTTCTTTTCCCTCTTGATGATCACTTACAGAAAGAGGATTAGTTGGTGAATACACACTCGCATGGAAGCCAACGTAATAAAATATCGGCAAAAATTACATTCAACGGTAAGAAGAAAGACGCGAAGATTACACGAATTACTAGAACGTTGAGCGCAATTAGCCTTACAGCGTTTTGTAAATGATGCCCAGGAGTATAGAGCGTCCACATGGGAGCTAGAAGAGTGTGGCTGCCGTTTGTGTGTATGATTAGGGTACCGGCTGATCGATCTTTGGGAAGCTAATACATCGGCCAAGAAAAGTGCAAACTCACTTTGTGTGGTGTGTATAAGAAACGATCTTTCAACTCACGGTTGCGGATAGAACTGAGCATCACGATTCCTGTCTATTCAAACGTAACCTAGAGAACATGACGGTCTTTCGATTAAGGAATGATGAGCTTTCCATACAGATTAAACCCACAGATGTCTGACTAAAAAGGTCATGTCTCCTAGGTTATTGGAAACTAAGTCTGTCTATCGTCGTTGCGGTCTTAAAGAACGCTAAACGTGGAAAGCTTCAAGCATCTCATTATAACCCCGCTGTTAATCAGATCACGTCATTCGCCAATACAAACGTCCGAGAATGAGTTACGAAGCGTTCAGTAACTATACATGTTGTAAGTATTATGCTGTCAGCAATTATGCAGACATCAATATCGTGGCTCATGCCACGGTTTGGTGAGGCGCACAGCACAACATGAAAGCCGCCTATCTGTTTCCGCAGCATAATTTTCCCAACTGTGAAAAAGTTTTTTTTAATTGAATAAAGCCTTTGCACTACCTGCGCTTTCAATTACATGCGCGGCACATATTCATTTTCAAAAATGTTTCAGCTAAAAACCTAAACTTATCAATATAAACGGTTCTTTTAAAAGAGGCTGCACGATGACATAATTTTGGTTTTACTATACCTCCAGGGAAGCTCTCTGATTTCTCTGTCTATCAGAAAACAGACATCGTCCGTTCGGTTAGGCTGTCGGACGGCGTCATTCGCCCACAATTTTTTTTTAGATCGTTTTAGTTTTGGTAGCTGTAAGATTTGAATATTTAAACACATCTTACCCTATCCTCTGCCGCTGGCGGGTTTGGTCGTCGAATGTGTTAACGCACCGCAGCCCTCTGCACTTGGAGCGAAACCTCGCTCTGAGTTCTCCTAATAATATTTGGTTTTGATCCCCACTATATCCAAGTTCAATATGGATAAAGATCGCACCGGCGTAACGTGCACCAAACAGCATCACTACTGCGTGGTGCACGTCAAGGACCTCAGGTTCGCGGTGGTATAGTGCTCTCGCTAAATATCCCGCTTAGAGCGGAGACTACACACGCCAATTGGGTCTGACTAATTAGTACTTTGACGGTTCGAAAAATACATACAACGGAATCACAACCTTCTGGCATTACATTGTAACATTGTCGGAAGGAAGGAAGTAATAACAGAGGGGGAGACAGAAAGGTAAACGTTAACTGTACCGCTTTACTCTGTGCCGGAATTATACACTATCGAAGCCTTCGGCCATGCCGAATCTCATCTTGCGGAGCACAAAAGACTGTTTATTCTTCTTACCTCTGACCAATTATTAACACTTAGAAGAAAAAAATAATGCTACCAACAAACTCCTCTTACTCCACATGACATCATAACAATAGGAAGTAGCCAGCTAGCTCAGTCATTGGGCCAATGCCCGACGACGAGCGTCCGATCGACGTCTTTGCTGGACACGAGGCTTAGCGAAACGCTGACACGGCGCTCTCTTCTAATCTGTGTCTGCGTCCGTTCTCGCAGTGATGACGTCGTAATGCTGGTGCACGGATCGGGATTTTTCTAAGCGGTGTTGGCCCGATACCCTGTACGTAGTACTTCTCTTCCTGTTCCTTCTTCCGCGGCAAAGCAGAAATTCCCACGTCGACCGCCTCGCCGCATACTCTCGTTGAGGTTCGGCGTGTTCGCCACACTGAGGCGAGTCTGCTATTCACTAAGGATAACGTTTTGCGCAGACTTTGTCTTCTAGGTGCAAGTAGCACGCCTTGCCTGCTCAAGCGGGGTATAGGTTGTGCCTCGAGGGCACGGTGATCAACACGGATCTGTTTACGTAAAGTAACCTAGCATCCATCGATAACAGCTTTGACGGTGCAAAACGGAGCTTACGATACGTAAAGTGACCTAACGTCCATCAATAACAGCTTTGGCGGTGCAAAATGCAGACTGCGAAATCGCGTTGTCGGCACTCCCTCAAACAGCAATGTATACGTCTACCCGACAAGAGAATAATCCCTATACTCCATCTCGGGAGATCCGCGACGGCGTCGTGAGCAGTACGACCTCGAACGCGTATCGCTTTGCAACGTATTTTTACGGCGACAATGCTTGCCGAAGCAAAGCGTTTCGTAAAGCTACATGTCCTCACGCTTAATGTGTGACATAAGTATAAGTATACCCGTGTCGTTCCTTGAACCGACTGCTTATTTCGCGTTCGTACCTTAACGTAACATCTGGTGCAAGGTGAATGGATGGACAAGTAAAACAAAAAGTGCGGCCGAACCCTCTGAATCAGGCGGCAGCCTGCGCTACGTTGCGGATTATGAGCTAACTAATTCCGTGTGCCTATCAATACCGGCATCTCAACGCACAAACATGTTTGTTTTCTTTTTCGTTGACGAAATGTTTTATTTTGACAAAGAAAAAAGTACAGGTGTCCCAAAAAGAAATGTACGGTGTTTTTTTACCGTCAAAAATAAAATATGCGTCGCCGAACGCTCATTCGCCGCCCAAATGTATCACTAAAGGTCCGAACCAGACTCCAGAGTTTCAGCACTAACCGATATCTTTTTCAAAAGTTATGAGGGATTTTTAAAAAAATTCAATGGACTGGCCCCTTTTCGCCCATTTTCGGTTTCTGGCGCCGTAGAACTCCATGCACTCGAGAGCTCCGACGGCCGCCATTTTTCCATTAAAATTTTCAGAAAATCCTTTTTAACTTTTTAATAAGTACTGAAACTCTGACCTCTTGTTCCGACCTCTAGCGCTACATTTGGGGTGTGGAATGAGCATTCGGCAAGGCGTAGTTTATTTTTTCGGAGCAAAAATATACGTAAATGTTTTTTGGGGTACACCATGTACAAAAACTGTGGAAGGTACACTGCATGTCTGAATCTCTGAAACGGCCCGTGATTGCATACACCATACTTTCATAGCTATTCTCTAAAACACAGACTTACGCCGGGCCAGAGGAATCGAGAGACTTTAAGCATATCGGGACGCCGCACTCCAAAAACAGCAAGCTGTTGAGCTTACTTCAAAAGTCGCTTCACTTTCGGACAAAATCCGTTGAATAGTTTGGGGCAGTTTAAAAGACGCAGCGCGGCTTGGCTTAAAAAAATATTTCACGCGTCTAGCGTGTCGTAGTTCGTTCTTAGGCTTTCTTACCGGTTAATAACGTAATCTCATTGACATCAAGGAGATAATAAGGAGCTTGGGAGAGATCGCGCTACTAAAGCCGACCGGCTACTATACTTTAAAAAATCTGGAGCGGCTACTTTACCAGCTAACCACTTGGGAGAGTCAATATACCCTTTTCATAAGTCCATCGGGCAACATTGGCAGTCGCCATTGCTTGGATTTCGGCTAGGTGGCGCAAGCTATCGCCAGTTGCAAAGGGTATAGCCATTAACACCCGTCCATGCATCCAATGGACACGAAGCGCGTGATTGGATCCGAGTTCACGCCGAATGCTGACGCAGGCCTCGTGACCAATACGTACTCGGAGTATGTGAGCAACCAATGGCGGAGCGGCGTTGGCGCTGTCTTTGGAAAATGGTATATTGCTGCTATGTGCGGAGGGAAGTCAGCGAATGGGGCGCTAATAATATATATAGGCATAAAAAAAAACAGTCTGCTCCGTGACACTGATTCAGTCTTATATACGTTACCCGAAGAAAAAAAAAGTAATGAATTGCATTTACAAAATTATTCGTGCTTAAAAAGAATTCGATTATATTACTCGATTAATCGAGAAGTCGAGTGAAAATGGCACATCGCTCGAAAAATGAAACCGTTATACTTTTCAGCTTATACTTTAGATTTCCGAAACGATCAAAGTTTTTTTGTCGGTTTGAAAACGGGTTGTTCGTTGCTGTTCAATAATGGATTAAGATCACCGAAGTATGAACCACTCATCTTTTTATTTCGCAAGTTTTTTTTTTTTGTTTTTTTTTTACTGATTGTACTTTTGTCGGAAATTTGGTCTGAGGATTCTTTAGCGGGAAAGTCGCAAAAACAAAGGATGCCATTAAAAAAAAAAGTAGTGAAAACAAAGAGTAACGGGTGCAGTGATTTCAGTGCTTTGAACAATATTCGATTTACTCTGGTGATTACTTCCTTATAAATGAGTTCAAATGATCGCAAAATAACTCTAAATAGTAATCGATTACGAGTAATTCGAATATTTGTAATGGGTGTCGTACGATTCTGGACTTCGCTGTACCAGCGCAAATTATTGCTTTTTTTTTTTTTAGGTTCAAACAAAACTTTTAGCTTTGTCGCTCCACCAGGCCTCTCCGCAAAACGAAGCGAATGACTCTCGCGAGACTTTATAGTCGCTGCAGTCACACTGCTAACGCGTCATTAAAAGACAGTCTGTAGCCACTGCCTGAGGTGCGTATCTTCCTTGTATGCAATGCCGGTCCTGTCACATTGATCCTTCGAAGACTGTCTGTACACACGTTAGAAGCCTACGCGCGCATGATGGAAACAGATGCTTCCAGGCTGCTTGAGGCGAGTCCACAGACGATTCTGGCATGATGTCTCCAGGGAACACGATGTATCTTCCGTATACGATGTACGGGCAGAGTGTGACGGCGCCTTTAAGGGAAAGTATAGAGGCTTCAGGTTTCTCAGATTGTGTGGTTCCCTGGAGAACCCACTCAAGTGTCTACATGTGCTCTGAATTCCGGACTGGCTGCAGAACCGGAGATCAAACGTCTGTTTTTTTGTCGCTTCCAAAGATGGCAAAGGAAAACAAAACGCTACCGCTCCTCGTGTATAGTCGCCAAATACATTTGTTAGGACGCGAGCTTATGCGAAGTTGGAGACGGTCTCCGACGTTTTGTTGTTGCCTCGTTCTGTCGTTCCAGGTCCGGGTGCCGACTTCCACGTCATTTTTTTTTGTCCAGGTTATATGTCGGGAGGTTTCACTCCTTTTTTTTTTATTTCAAGCTGGCAAGGGAGCCAGCTGGAACCAAGTTCCCAGGCCTTGACGGGGTAAGCTCGAGGTCGGTGTCGACGCGGGCTATCGGAGAGAGAGAGCCAGCGTTGGCGGCGAGAATACGAAAGCCGCTTGCTTAAAACGTGCACGCTCCCACCGGGAACGGAAACTGGCCGCTCCGTATAACTGGGGTTGTTCCGTTACCTGGGCGCCTCTGCGCAGTTCACAATCGTAAACGCTGTTGTTTTTCGCGTGGGGTGGCCTGGTAAAGGATGGAGTGACCTAGAACTCGAGAGGATCGTTGTGACCCCTCAAGTCCAGTTGTAAAGCGGCATTCGCACCAAGGAGAAATTCGTGGAAGGATGCACCTGACGTCCAGAGGCAGACTCCCTTAACTTTGTCGTTCGCACGGACGAGGCGCTGGTGGCAGAGGTGCGGGTGGAGAGTTTTTGTAGGTCGTTCTCGCCGTCCCACCACGCTCTCCGGAACCCGCTAGAGGATCTGGAAGTCTGCAGACGAGGCTAGCGGCGCGCATGCGCAGTAGTGGAGTCTCCGTTATCAAAAGCGTAGCCGAAGAAGGAAAAAGGTCTGCGAAAACCTTATATACTACTACCTTTCACGACAACTTGGTTAACTGTGAAGGCTGCGGCCCGCACAACCCAATAACAGCGTCGGAGCGATCGCAAGTGACACCAGGTGATGGGAGCGTTTGTGTCCCTGCGCCAAATACGAGGCCCGGAAGAACCAGCTGTCGTCTGCTGGTCAAGGGTCGTCTGCTGCGGAATCAACTTGAATGAACGTCTACTGCCGCAACATTATCATCCGCTATAGTAGAGAGCTCTTCGGGAACAATTCATGAGACAGCCATATACGCTCAATTTACCCCTGAATCTGTGGTGGGTGCTAATGTCACAGGGCGAAGTTTTGAGCGGAAGCAGTCAACCAGACAGGGTCTGTGATCGTTTCAACATCGCTTAAAAGCCACGTTAGTTTCGGAAAAGTGTTGATCCGGATTAATTATCGTTGGAAAAAAACACGTCTTCGTCTTCCTTCCGTGTCGTGTAGCGTAGTGTCGATAGAGATGCAATCGCGCGAGTTCGATTGCCAAAAAAGAAGCCTATACGCCTCGCAAGTGGGCTCATTTTCGTCTTCTGCGCACGAGAAAGGAAGTAGCGGTGACGTGAGAACGCCGAGCCCTGATTGGCTGTTCGCGACCCCCTATCTGAGCGTCGTCTGCTCCTTGGCAACGTCGTCTGCTCGCAACGTCGTCTGCGTCTGTCTTACCTTTACTGCGACTTTCGGAAGTCGAGCAAGCTCGACTTCGCCTTTCAGAGAGGGCAGACGAAATAACTCGAGCGGTACGTTGTTTTTGTCTAACAAATAGCAGACGCGCATCAAGGAGGGAAGTCAAAGGTCTCACTCCATGGCGAGGTGTCCTAAGGTGCCGAGGTTTGTTTGCTAAAAACCGAGAGTGCGCGTGTTAGTCTCCGCAAGTTCCCTCCCAAATACTGTTTCCCTCTTTTCGTGTGCGGCGAGACTCCTCACTCTTTAACGGCGTCGGCGGGTTGGCGCAGTCAAGGCTGAATTCCATGGAGCGAATTATGCGGCGAGTAACTGACGAACGCCGCCCGACGGCACGCTCGCTTTGCGCGCGATGTAGCGCCCACTATGCTGATGCCACGCGCACAGCAAATGCCGCCTGGCAAAATTCGTCAATTATTCGCAGAATATTCGTCCCATGGAGTCAGCCTTTAACGTCGTCTGCTTTACGTCTGCTGGTCAAAGCGATGGCTGCTTTACCTTTCCTGCGTCTGTCGGAGATTCACCGCTTTTTCACCGGCGAGAGTCACCGTTGCCTCGGAAAACAAGGAGATGACAAGAGGAAGAGATTGACCCCTTAATCTAAAATTGAGGTCAGCGATCAAAGTATAACACGGGAAGGGTTCACGAGGGTCGCGCGGGCATATTCCATTCAGCACGCCAGCCGGTCGTGGGCAGACGGTCGCCGAGTCGGAGTGCCTGCTAGGCCTTTCTGCCGAGCTCGCTTGGTCGTTGTCGGTGGAATCGTTGCCGTTGGAGCTTTTCCCGGTTGTTTGTGGATCCAGCGTTCTTGTTCGTCCTGGTCTGTTTCAAGTACTTTTTACTTTTTTCTTGTTTCTTGAAGTCGGGAAGCGTGAGAAGCGACCGTAGAAAAATAAACGTCCGTTGGTCGTCGCGACCGCGACGCTGTTGGCCATGCTGATTTGATCGTAAGAAGTGCGTAAGACAGCTTCTGAGCTGTCGTATGATTTCGTTGTAACCTGCGCAAAACTTACGAAAATTTCGTTTCGTGAATATGAATTTGTTCTCAAGTTTTGTCTAACGCATATTTTTGGCGTAAGATCGTTTCGTGAATCTGGCCTCTGCACTTCCGAAAGTCGCAGGAAAGGTAAGACAGACGCAGACGACGTTGCAAAGAAGCAGACGACGCTCAGATAGGGGGTCGCGATCAGCCAATCAGGGCTCGGCGTTCTGACGTCACCGCTACCCCCCTCCGCAAAAAGCAGACGAACTTGCCCTCCGCATAGAACTACTTTTTGTAGCGGACAGCCCTGCTGCTGTGGCGGTAACGAGGCCTCCGTGGCTTGAACCATGAAGTGTTTTCGTGTGCCTCGCTCCGAGGGCCGTATTGGGTCACGGGTTGCCGCAGCCTCCGTATAGTTCGCCAAGTTATCGTGAAACGGAGTATAGCGTGAGCAGATCGTGTAGAGCTGTTTACACTCCAATTAACACCACCGCGGATTAATTTAGCGCTTCTCTACACTCGACAGCGAAGTACTTAGCGGCAAAAATCCCGAATAAAGCAAAATAGAGCCTCCACCAAACCGGGATCGTGTGTATCGCCAGAGCAGTCCTATACTGCCCATGGAGCTGACTGACATCACCGCACCGCCTCGGGAAAAAGTCAGGTGATGCTCGCTCTGCAGTGACCTCTGTCGGCCTGTTTGAGTACTTTGTGCGAATCCCGGTTGCTTCGCAACTGTATAGCCGCAGTCTCGTACCACCAAGATACCGTACAAAAGACAGTCTGCAAACAGTAAGGAGTTTTAGAGACCCGTTTTTGCACATCCTATAGGGTATACGAAGGGCCCTCCGGTACCAGCTGCGCATGTGTGAGTCTTCTGCGGTAGCGCATGCGCAGTTCGTACCGGAGGGCACATCGTATACCGCGTCGGATGTGCAAAAACCGTTCCCTAAAACTCTCTAGTGTGTGAGGCGTGTTTCGTTCTCGTGTAGGAAGTCACATTGGTTGCATCATCAAAGCATGATGATTAAATCGCGCTTTGAACATGCTTTGAGGCGTGTTCGCAGATAAGTATGTCGTCACATCTGCAGAGAAACTCCGTGTGTTTTTTGTATGATGTGTGAGCACCGTTACTGCTGCTTAAAGCTGTGCGCGTGTAAGCATATATATATATATATATATATATATATATATATATATATATATATATATCAAACAAACGGCTAAGGTTTCCAACTTTTTGTGGAAACAAATTCCATCACTGTCGTCGGTTTGTACGTGGGTCGGGTTGCCTGATTGTTGTGACTTCGTGATTTCGAGCGCTAAACGCTCCCGTAAGCAGATATAAGAACTCTACGTTTATACTTCGTTTCTTCCCTTTTTTTGTGCATTAAAATGACACGTGAATTAAAGATGTCGACCATCCGCGCTTTGTCCCATTTTATCTGATATCACCCTTATTGAAATATAGACGACTGTGAGGCAATATAGACATATATAAGAACTTGTAACATCATGCAAAGACCTATATTCGCGTTATACGTAGAATTGTACAAAATCTTATATGATTATTTGAAAATTTTTTCGTGCATTTTCTTCTTTATTCAATTCGCGAAACGTTAAAGAAACACTTTATTCAATTCGCGAAACGTTAAAGAAAGACTTCTTTATTCGCGAAACGTTAAAGAAACACTTTATTTTTCTTTGGTAATAACGATCCTTGATTACGCGTGCGTTGTGTGGGACCCTTATCACGACTTCCTTATCAATAAACTAGAAAAAATTCAAAATCAGGCCGCGTGTTTTGTACTGAACAACTATGACCCTTATGCTAGTGTTACAGATATGAAAGCCATGCTGGGATGGGAAACACTCGAATGTAGACGAAAAAAACTAAGACTAAAATTTTTCCACCGTGTCTTTCACAACAAAACAGGAATTGATAAAGCCACTTATCTTATGGAGCCATCCTACGTTTCTACCCGTTGTGATAATTCTAAAAAAATTGCTGTTCCCACTTACAGGACTGACAGTTTTGCGAATTCCTTTTTTGTCAAAACCGCGAGAGAGTGGAACGATCTCCCGGAAGATGTTGTGTCCATCGATGATAATGACGTTTTCTTTTTCCATTTGTTATAATGTTTTCTAAAACCCCCCTACAATAATGCCCACAGGGCGATGTAGGTACAATGTAAATAAAAATAAATAAATAAAATAGGGTTATCCTTTTCTTCTTTTTTTGTTTCTGTCATAGTGGTGGACTCCGCGTACGCAAGACCCAATCCTTCCGTAAGATTGCAAATCGCAACAAATGGAATCGAAACCCGAGCGGTCTCGCAACCTCCGCGGATGTCACGTCCCCCCGCCTCGTTGGGTGCGGCCCAAAGTCACTCTTCCGATTTCATTGTTTCGTCTCAGTTCCGACTCCTTACGGGATTGTGTTGCGAGCTTCGATGCACTAAGCGCGAGCCTGCATATTCAACAACCCCGCTCGTTCGCGTCGTCTGAATGCGACTCAAGAACGAAGCCGGGACGGGGAGAGGAAATCAAGATATGCGTAAAACCTTCTTAGGGGGATCCCGCTCCAGGCCGATACCATTTAGAAGTGGAGGCCTTTGCGTATATGACGTCATCATGTGTGGATCTCGGACCCGCCCCCAAGCGGTAAAACACGCCGAAGCTCAAGAGCGACGCGGGAAGGCGGCAGAGGTGTCCGATCTCGGCGTTCTGAGTCGCCTCCGTCGTACGGATCGTAGCTTTTAAGAACAAATCTCTACATATATAACTCTATGTGAAATAAATGTTAGGAAAAAAAAACACTGGCTAGGTGGCGTACGCCGCCGCCCGATTAAAAGGATTTAGCCTTATTCATCTATCCACCCATCCAGGGAGGATATGGGGGGTTGGGGGCGGGACAGGCCTTGTTTTTGAGGTTGAATTGTCCTGACTGGGAATGTCATGAACCTACAGAGGTTCGAGTTCGGCTAGGCTCGACACTTTCGAACTCATAACACGACTTTCGATAAACGTTCGAATACCATGCGGATGGGCGTAAATTAAAAGCCAAACAGAGTCTCCGTGGCAAAAAGGAATTCACTAGAAGTATACTAATTTTATGTTTTTTTTTTGTTTTTTTGTTTTAGTTCGCAAATAGCATATAATACGCGCATTTTTAGTGCGCACATCCCATAGTTGTCAGAGTGAGTGGACGTGCGGACTGCACAACTAAAATACGAAGGACAGTGCAAGTATAGTCAAAATATTCTTCATAAATTGAAAATATCCGATAAACAGTATACCTTCAGTGCAATTCCTTGTTTCATAATAGTACGAAATTTGTATAATTGTTGTCTTACTGTTGTTGTTGTTTTCCAGTGGCCGCCTGGGTAAGGACGGGTGCAGCATTTTATCGAGCTAACTAAAGCATTAAAAGCTTATATATTTGCTTCTTCATTGCTCACACAATGGAAATGAATATTACCGAGCACTAAAGTCTAAAACAGATATTTTTTATACATACTGTTCTCCAAACATCTGAAAATGTTTGTAACAATCGGGTAACACTCTTTAAAAAGGCGAAATTTGTCGAATTTCGTCAAAAGTGCGAAGGTTCGCCAAACCAATCGAACCTTGAGGTATTCAGAAACGTTGGCACCATTCCTGCATCTCACTTTGTTTTCTTCTCTGCACGGGGTCGGTCAGGAAGTCCGTGCAGTGAAGAGGGGTGTGTCGATTAGCTGCGAAACAAAATGTTACCTATTAGCGTTCCAACAGGGTATTAGAAACTGAGAGGTCACTGCGAAACCTTCCGGACTCTCGCTTGACCGCTGTTCGCGATCCAAGAAGCCCGCCTACTTCCTTGTGTGATGTCATACATCCGTAACGTGAGGTCACCACGTGATGTTAGGTTACAGCTGCGGTGACCAGCCCAACACCGCCTCTACTCCGTGGGGGGATGGATAAATGTACCCGATTGAACTCTGTAATCGGGCGATGGCTTGCGCCACCGTCAGCTCCGCGGAACAAACCTGAACCGCGTGGCGTGTTCTTGCTATGACTTTTTTTTATCGCGAAGTCGTAATCTTTCTTGCAGAGAAAACAAAGTGGATGGAAATTCGGCTAAAATAAATCTGAAGTGGTTTAGGAGAAGTGAACGTGACCGCCTTTCCTAAATTTTCTCAAAAACAACTATAGGAGAAACTCTGACGTTCCGTTGATCAATGACTGTACTTTTATTTTCTAGATCAAGCGCAGCCACGTACTCGTTCGGGAGGTTGTTGCCACCCCTTTATTTCCCACAGTTCTTGGTATCTTTACTTTCAGCGGTGAAGCCTCCCGAAGAAGACCCAAGCAAATTAGTGAAACTTTCCTTCTTTTTTTTTTCTTTTTTTAGATCATGCTTGTAGATTTAGGTTTCTTCGTTTTCCACCATATCGAAAATTCGCGCAGCATCTCTTGGCACCAATTCACCCGTGGCAGCGCTTGAGCTTCCGTCATATTATTGTGGCACCTAAGTGACCCAACGACCTTAAACGTTTCTCAAACAAAGGAGCTTGGATCTAAACAAGTGGTTTAAACCCTTGGCGGACTAATCCTCGTGACGCAGCAAATGAACTGATAATTGTTTCTAAAGAAACTCTCCACAGCAGCGACGTTTTTTGTTTCGTTTTTTTAATTGTTTTTAGACACAGTTATTGGTGGTCTGCTTTTGTGCTCGTCGTCTCTCAAGGGGTGCGGATACATTTAAACTAACTTAACCAACAAAAACATTGTTGCCCATTACACAGCAATGTCTCAAAAAGAACGTTACAACCGCTCATGTGATCCGACTAACTTAAACCAATTTAAAATTCAAGCACCATCGCTCCAATGCAGCGTCCGCCGACGTCTATGGCCAAATCCAAACTGAAGTGGCTACTTTTGTATTTATTTATTTATTTATTTATTTATTTATTTATTTCGCACCTTAAAAGCCCGAGTTCATTATATAAAAACGTAATACAAAAATAAACAAGGTGTCATATAAAATACCATAAGCTAGGTAAAATACGACGTTAAAAGAAATGACATGTAATGTTAGTGACCTTTTGGTGGAACAGAACGGGATCAGTAATGGAGGCGATGGTTTCAAGAAGGTCATTCCATGCAATAATCGTACTAAAAATATATGAGCTTCTGAATGCAAGAGTTTTTTCTTGTAGACTTCTCAAATTATAACTATGGTTGAGGCGTGAAGATGACCTATAGGGTTTTAGGTTGTATAACGTGGTAAGTGTGAGATGTATCGTTATAAAACCTGTTGCAAAAACATAAGTGTGCAATGACTTGATGAAATTGGGAGAGGGATTTTGAAAGAGAACTTGAGTGAAGAGACGCTGGTGGTTCGTGAGTATGATGATGTTATGAAGCGGGACGCCCTATTTTGAATTGCCTCTAAATGAATTGTTAGGTATGCATGTGATAGACTCTAGATTAAAGATGCGAATTTTAATTTGGGCCTCACATGTATTTTATACACTAGCTTTCGTATGCATTGGGAAGGGGGGGACTGTATTTAAAGTTTACTGAATGTAACCAAGTGTGCGTGACGCATCAGCAGCTATTGACTCTATGTGGTACTTCCAAGATAGGTGACAGATGAAAGCAGACGGACTTGTTACAGGATTGCGAATTTACTAGGTCATTGTCAATGAAGTAAGAATATGATAAAATGTCACGTGTTGTAGTAAAATATGTCAACTTGTATTTTGTGGTATTTAATAGCATTTTCCACCTTCACACCATGACTTAAATTTGATTAGGTTTCCTGTAATTTAATGTGGTTATGCGCTTCTGAAATTGAACGGTTTTGGACGCAGTCATCAGTAAAAAGTCGGATGGACGAAGAAATCGTTGTTGGCAGTTAATTGATGTCAATTAAAAACAATAGTGGTGAGAGCCCAGTACCTTGATGAACTCCCGATGTAATTCTGGCCAAAGGAGAACCGAGATTGTTGGCTACAACGTACTGGAGGCGTGATATAAGAACTTTTTGATTCCATGATATAACGAGAGCATGAACACCCGTCGAATATCGTTTAGGAAGTAGAGATTTATAAGAGACACGATCAAATACTTTAAAAAATCAAGGAAGATGGCGTCAGTTTGGATGTTTATTTCCATGTTTTTAAGCAAATCTATGAGTAAACTCAGCTGGCTGTGATTCACACGAATATGCCTTTTGAAAACCGAACACCGTTTTGGTGCTCGAATAGGAAACTTGAGTTGTTTAGGTAGTTTACAATGTGTGAGGCGTATAATGTGTTCGATGAGTTTTTATGGTACATTGGTTAAAGATATGGGGCGATAATTGCAAGTCTGCCGCTTGTCACCACTTTAATAAATCGGAATAACTTTCACTATTTTACAGTTTCTATGAATTGAAATGGATGACAAGGATTGTATAAATATCAGGGCTAGAAATTCACTACTGTCTTTTTTATGTTTTTTTTTTTAATTTTGTGTTTATGTTGTCAGTCCCAGGAGTCGAGGCCAGCTTTAAGGTGTCGTCTAGTTTGATGATTCCTTCACATGTTATACTAATTTAATTCCTCAATTAATATTTTATTTGAGGACATATATCGATAAGCACTGCTGATTTTCGTCGCTAAATACAGATATAAAATAATGATGGGAGGTACCCGGACACTCAATGTCCGGTATAATCTCATCGTTTTCAGTAACTAGTTCAATTCGAAGGGCACGTCAATCCGGTGATAGCTGCTGCGAAAACATTTGAGGGTTTGTTCGTAATAAAACAAAAAAAAATCGTTAGCCTTTTTTTTTTTTGTGCGAGTCGTTTATGATAAACGCATTCCTCTGCTGCTACGGGGTACCTATCCCACGCTGCGTTATTACTTGAGTGATTAGCTTTCCTAAGTAGTCTTTGTGTTCGTTTCTGAGCCTATTCAATTTATTATTTAACCGAAGGTGATACCTGCCTAAATTTATTTGGACTAGTAGGGTGTACATTTCAGCCAGTTCTTACAGTTTTGCTGAAAAACACAGCCAGTTGTCCTCTGTTGTAAGAGGAAAAAATGTTTCACTGAAAACTGGAAGAAGTTAACGAGTTAGTTTTTGATTTCTTCAAAGTTTGCCTAGTTGCAGTCTCAAATTATCTTTTTTTATAATTTGAACGCCACTGGACGGCTACGGCAATGGTGATATTAAAATGTAGTTGATCGCTGATACCGGTCACGTTCGTGATGAACTTTCCCGCCCCAGGGGATGTCGTTAGTGCCTTATGGGTTGGTCTACGACCTCAATACAGTTGTATTCTATTCTATTGTATTCTAGTATTCACACAAATCCAGTAACTTCCTCAATTAACTTTAAAAAACTACTAGAACTGCGAGGCACTTTAGGTTTCAATCAATAATTGGCAAGTTAAAATTGCAACATATAAAGATTTTCGCAGTGGGAAGCTTGTCATTTAGATATTGTAGAACCTCGTCCAGATCATTTGTAAATGGTGTAGCGCTATCAGGAGCTTTATAACAAACGACAATGACTAGGTTCTGCCGTGGAGTCCGAATAGACACCAAGCGACTGCTGCTTTACAAAAAACGACACATTCAGAGGGACCAGAAAATAACGCATTACACTCAAGCTAAGATAAAACGCAATCTTTTTTTCTTTTTTTTAATTGCACCATTAAGCAACGTTCTCAGTGACTTCTGGAGTGAGTAACGAGTAGCGGTATTAAATTAGTTACTTTATTTCAGTAACGCGTAATTGTGTGCTCCGTACGTTGACGAAGCGTTAAAAATAGCTCGTCGTCGCCACGTATTTACCAGCACCGGAATCAGACGCCAGGGAATTATGTCTGCTCCCCTGTGCACTGTCGGTTTCCTTGATCCTTTATCCACTCGAGGTCATCCGCGGGTTTATAGCAGGGATAATTCGATCGATAATATCGAACCTCTATAACGTGAACCAAGAATGCCGTTTTGTTGCACGAGAACGGGCAACGCCGTATGCCCCGGCGTGATCCTTTGTAGGGTGAGGTCAACGAGAAACTCGGACACGAAGCGGTGTGCACCGCTCTCTGTAACGGACCTTCTCTTTTTCTTCTCTTCCTCCGTGTGCTTCTTTGTCTCTATCTCTATTTCTTTCTCTTACTTTATCTCTTACTCACTTTCACTCTCCTTTTGTTCTACTTGCTTGGTTAGGTTTCGCTGATTGCCTTCAAAGGTCGCTACGTATTTTTTTTTTTTTTTCTGCTTCAACATACCAGATCTTATGTTACATCGCCGTAAGCCCACGTAGCTTGCGGTTAGTACATTCCGTTTTACCTTGAAACGAGTCAAAGGGACAAGCCCCACTCGCAGACACGGTTCAGTCGTCCAGCGATTACCATGCAAGGACAAGTCAGCGCCTGTTTGTCGCACCACTGATATCACCGCACAAATAACTGTGGTCTAATACAGGTTGAAGTTACCGTGCATGCATCTACAAGCGGGCGAACCACTGATGATTATGAATATCCCAGAATGAAGGAAATGACTGAGAGGTCAGTTCCTTTATTCCAAAAGTAGGTATTTCCCAAGCTTTTTTTTTTCTTTCAAATTCATGACGGAGATTAGGCACTTCATGATTTCAAATAACATCAAAAATTAACAAAAACAAGTTAGGACTTGTTTTAGGAACGGCTCCCACTGCTTAGGTTGAAGCCCTGTGATTGAATCGTGGCACTTAGTGCTGAAAAAAAAAAAAAAAAAATCCCCCAGAAACCAAATAGAGCATGACTTAGAGACCACCGTGCCAAAGAAAATGACTACTTCCGGAAGATGCTCGGATTCTAAGTGGCTTCAAGAGAAACTAGAATCTGGTGTAATTATATCCAATCTTTTTACACAGTAGGTTGCTCGAAAATATCCTGTTCAAAGTATATGCAGCGGCTTAACCAGAACACCAGAATACCAGAATCAATTGTTTGTCTATTACGTTTCTATACAGCCCCCTCGAGTGTCTACGCGCTTTTATCAGTGGGGCTTTAATACATTTATATCAGCTGTAAAAAAGTATGATTTGTGTGTGTGTGTGTGTGCACGTGTGTGCGTGTGTGTGAGTGTGTGTGCGTGTGTGTGCGTGTTTTACATTCGGGAAAATCTTTATTCGTATATATGTGACTTCATTGTCTGTGAAGAAGCGAAGGAGGTAAAACGAGGTTGGTCCGACGGATTTTGTCGACCTTCTCAGGTGGTGGCTACAGGGAACTTCCATGTAGTGGCCTGTTGTTTTCTAACCTTTTTGAGGGTAATCTCTTAAAAAAACTCCACCTGAAGATATAAGCTAAAACGTCCCCCTCAGAGGTAGCACGATCGACCGTCTTTCTGTTTTTGTGAGACTTTCCTGCTTCTTGTTTCTGGATTGAACCTCTTTCAAGCAAAATGACATGGCCGTAAAACTACATACATTGGCAAAAAAAACACGATTGCAAATTACACAGTAAATATTGCTAGCACGTAGCAATAGTCCTTCGAGCTTGAGCCAAAAATTCGTAAACCTACCTTATAGTTGTAGAAACTTCCCCATTAACCCATCGCTGATAGGCAGCACGGCTCCTTTGAAAACGCCGGCCGGCCCATTTGACACATCATATACTGGCGCGTTTTGGTCCACCACATTCTGTTTAGCTGCCGAACGTTCATATAGACCTTGCTTTGAGGAACAACTTCCATTAGAATCGAATTAAACAAGCACTTTGTTGCTCCAGTTTTCCGCCTGTGTATAATGCTTGAGCTCGAACGTCCCAGTCCGTAGGCGCATGTTGATAGCTTGATCCGTTGTCACGGTCACAGGGAAGCGGTGTTTCTTACCCAAGGAGTGCAAATTACCGGCGTCTCCATTCACGAGCTCGTGATCACGCACTCGGCCTGCCGCGGCGCCGTGCCCCTCTCAAGGACTCCCTGGAACAGAGCGCGACCGCATTTTAATGCTTCTGCCGTCTTTCTCGACAATTTTTTTCTTATATGTATCGCGGGGCGAGTTCGCTTTGCCTGATGCAACGAGATGTAATTTCGACGCATTCTTGGCAGATTCCTGTGTGAAACTGCTGTCATATTACAAAAACAAAAGATAAAAAAAATGAAAGAATAAAGCGCGTCTGAAACTTTTTTTTTAATTTTTGGCCGTCGTTTGATTCTTAGCGGACGTCTAAGTGACAACGTAAACTTCACAAAGTAGTAGTTGGTCAACCAAGAACTCAATCAATCAATATTCATTTTGCAGAAATTCTATCAAAAATCTAAAGCAGCTGAACATTGCTTTTCTTTAAAAAGTCAAGCAACCAACCGAAATTTGGTTAAAGTGTATTATAAACCTAGGGAGAATTGAAGATAGTCGCAGACTATAACGAAACCGTGTCAGAAAAATATACTGCTATAATAAAACTTAAATTAAACATTTCTGAGCGATTTATTTACCATATAAGGTTAGAACCATGTATTTACCATGAAACCCTATGAAGCTGGGTCCCCCTGACGAAACTGTCGTGAAAAGGTTTGTAAGCTGAAGCGATGCTTCCATTTAGGTAAGGCTTGAACCATATAGTTGCAATGTGAGATTTGAACCATACATTGACCGTACAATACTTGAACCATTGTCATGATAGATTGCAAATATATTTTGACTTACCGTATATATTGTAACTATTTATTCACCCACCGTATAAATTTTGAACCATTTTATTTTATACGTAATATTTCAGTCATGCATTCCCCAAATAACATTATAGTCATATATTTGTCATCATAATTTGATCATATATTTAGTGCCTTAGGCCCTATCCCATTTCAACCACCGTATAAATATTGAACCATATATTTTCTTTGCAAGGTTTTATCCATAGAATTTCCTTATGACATTTTGAATTATACATTTATCATATAAACTTTTAACTGTGTGTTTACCTTATAACATTTCAGCCATCGTATAAAAGTTTTACTATATATTTCCCATATAAGATCTGAGCCACACATTTACCTTAAAACTTCTGAACAATCTACTTGCCATATAAAACGAATCCATTTACAATACAAAAGAAAATTAATCGTATATTTATCGTGTAACATTTAAACAAATACGTAATTTTAGATATATATTTGCCAGATAAACGTTTAGCCATACATTCACCATCTACGATATTAATTATAAAGATAGCACAAAACGTTGTAACGATACATTTATTATAAAATCATTTGCCTTATATTTACCGCACATACACCACATCGGTCTCTCTTTCGAACCGATAGTTTCTAGGGTCCTAGAAATTTCATTTAAAATCTTACTCTGCTCGTTGTGCCAGGACGTGTGCACTTCCGCGGGTGTGCCAAAGTAGGTGTCCATTATTTATGTTCTTCTTGTTTTAACTTTTTTAATATTCTTTGTTTAAACTCCAATAAAATATGGTCAGCGGACTTGGCTCATTAGTTCTCCCCTCTTTCTGTTTTTGCTAAAAATTCCTGGTTTTCTTCGGGATTCCAACATATCGTTGGCGAGAAGCACAAAAAGGGCTGTAAATTCAGTGGTCCACACCATAGAAGGTATGCGCAGCGCAAGTTCGTCTGCTTCTTTTGCAGGGGTTGTGGTGACGTCAGAACGCCGAGCTTTCATTCGCTCAGATTAAAAAGATAGGGGGTAGTTCTGAAACAGCTTTCTTTGAGGTATACCCACAATCCTTCACTCTACACCAATCAGAGCTCGGCGTTCTGACGTCACCCCAACCCTTGCAAAAGAAGCAGAGAAACTTTCGCTCCGCATAGACCTTTCCAGTGCTTAATATCCGAAGGAAGAATGCCGGGTCACTAACCTGTGAACGCATGCGCAGTGTCTGATATACCACACAGCACAGCAACAGCGCATGCTCAGAAAACCTTCCACAGCCCAGCAGGTAAAGAAATAGTAGCTCGCTGAAGGCGATTTTTGAAAAGGTCAATAGACGCTCCATACTCCGTTTTTGAACCAGGCCCGAACGCAGCCGACGCATAGGTTCAAAGGAGCCAATAAATCAGCAACAAAAAAGCATTGTGGCGGTGCTCAGCGCCTTTGTTCGTTTGCTATCGTCGACAAAAAAAAAAAATCTAAAATGACGCACAGCGAACGGACCGCGATCTTGCGCTTTTTCCTGCTCGTGATTGCTTTAGCTGGTAATGGCTAACCCACAAAGACTGAGCGCCATGACGCTGCCCATTTGGCGCTGTTCAATTGGCCCCATCAGAGCAACTCTCTCTGATCCTCTTCCAGAGACTAGGTTTCATCGGAAAGTCCCGAGGAGATTGCGTGGTTCCTATAACATTCCAGGAAACCCAGTTACGACGCTTAAACTGCCGTAATCATAGCTTACATATCGACACCCCCCCACCTCCCCCCCCCCCCCCCTCAAACACATACACGTTCAGAGCGCATAAGGGAATAAACAAATTAATATTAGCCTACGAAGTGGACGTGCATTCCACACGACGCCAAGCCATCATTTAGGTGGGCCGGCCTCGTGTCAATATAACCAGGCGGCCACCATCAGGCCGTCGGTAGACGACGGTAACTGAGCAGGGCACGGCATGGAAACAGTTCGAAGTTTATTAATTACGTCTAATTATGTCAGGCCGCTTGACGCAAGTGCCTCGCGAACACGAGCCCCTGGGGGAAGGGTGCCGATATGTACACCGATCTTCAGCACGACGGAGTTAGTTCCTGCCCCAAAGGACGAAGTACTAATACATTTTTTCGGGGGACTGTAGATCTTCTGCGCATGTTCAGAACGGGCTTTACGGTTCAATAGACATAGATGGCTACACGCAGAAGATGATTTTAGCAATGGTATAACCCCTTTCGAAATAGTGCCCTTTGTTGGCGGCTGTGGAATTTCTGCACAATGGCGAACCAAAACCGCAACGTCATGGAACATTTTATGCGTTTGGTTGTAGTTTTGGAAAAACACGCCTACAAAAAGAGTTGATGAGCGTAGTGACGTTGCACTTTCGACGCTGTTTGATTGAATCGTTACTCCTAACGCTGGCCGCGCTCTGACGTTTGCTATCCTATGGAACGACTTAATTGCATGTTTCACAATATCAGTTGTTCCGCCATTGTGCAGTGGTTCCGACCTTTTAATGATCGGCACGCGAATTTCGAAAGGGGTCTATATAAACGTAGGCAAGTGCGGCCTCTATAGACCTTTTGAGTAATCGCCATCTCTGCTCTGGCATCTTTATCCACTGGGCTTTGGAACGCTTTCTGAGCATCCACGTTAGCTCTCTACTACGAAATACGAGACGCCGCGCGTGCTTCCACAGCCCAGTGACTCAGCATTTATCGCCTATGTGAAACGAAATGGAAAGGTGTATACTTCGTTTCAGCTTAAGGACAGACGCAGCCGACGGTACGAGGTAATGGGACCTATCAAGCAGCATCAAAAGCACAAGTCAATAGACCTTTTTGTTTTGTTTATGATTGGTTCAGCGATGATAGCGCACGTACAGGAACGTGATGACGGTGCGCTTTTGACGCTGTCTGATTGGGTCCCATCAGCTCGTAGCGTAGACCTTTGCATCGCTTATCACCCGGGCGAAAAGTACTGAGTCACTGGGATGAACGTATGCGAAGCGTCTGAGATACCGCAGTGCAGAGCAACAGCGCATGCTCAGACGGCGTTCCACAGCCCTGCAGACAAAAAGATGGCAGCGCGCAGAAGGCGATTGGTAGCGAAGGCCCATAGACGTTTTCTGTTTCCTGTCGTTCTCAGTCACGTGGGTTCCGTATCTGGTATGCGGGACGAAAAAATAATAAAACATTTTAATTTGGTTCACGCGAAAAAAA
Source organism: Ixodes scapularis (assembly GCF_016920785.2). Taxonomy (NCBI): domain Eukaryota; kingdom Metazoa; phylum Arthropoda; class Arachnida; order Ixodida; family Ixodidae; genus Ixodes; species Ixodes scapularis. Next base: position 45,941,424 of record NW_024609881.1, on the reverse strand, counting down.
TACAGATGAGGCAGAAAACAAGAATGCGCGACGATCGCGCATTTTTCGTAAACACCTTCCAGCGGCGTGGAGAGACCAAAACAATGTTTTACCGCATACGAGAAGTGACGACATTCACGATGGCTGCGCCCTTGCGGAAAAGGTGTAGAGGCACCGGCACCTTGCTGCTGGCATGTGTAGATCGTGTGATGTGTCATGCTAAGGCGTACCCAAAGTTGCCAGACTGGCGCTGAAACGGAGCGTTGGGCGCCCACGGTAAATTTACCGAAGCTGCCGTGGTTCGATTTCAATCGGGTTAGACTTTTTCGTAATCTTAAATCGATGTTCGACAAAAGGTTGACAGAGCTTCGATTATGGTACCTGGAAAGGTGTCTCCGACTCGTGTGTTTACTGCGTCCAGAAAAGTGGTGCCTCGATTTCCTCCCGTTTGACGTCACAAAAGTGCCATGCTTTTGCCGGTCGCGATCCTTGTAGTGTCACAGCGGAGGGGGTAGACGCGGCGGACGCTCGCTTAGCTGCAGGTCCTCTCTAGATTAACACTCAACGGAAGCTTCGACCGCCAAGAGTTGGGACGCCGCGACGGCGGAGACACGCGCGCTGCCTACAGTGTTTTCTTTCCGGAAATTCTAGAGCCAGCCGCCAAGGTTGCGACATCCGTAAGCATGACGCCCCAGATTTTCTGACGTGCCAGGCACCAGAGTTCGATGGATTGTTACTGGAGGAAAATAGTTCAGTATATTAGGGTTTGGTGCGTCGATAGATGAGAAATATGAGTGTTGCTGGTTGGTACTTTCCAAGGGCCCTTAACTCGTCAAACACAAAGTTGGAGCCGAAAGTTCCCGGAGCGCTTCGATTGGATGCCGGGGAAAAAAAAACGTAAAGTCATCGTCGGGATAGTCCAATCGGTGCTCTTCGTGAACTTCGGCCTCAACTTTGCCTTTGACGAGTTTAGAGCCCCAACACACGTCGAGCGTCTTAATTGTTTGCTAAGCGCTCAGAAATAAAATCACTGCACGTGATCCGAGGAGCGTCCTTGGCGAATCGGAATGCCGAAAACAAAGACTTCGCGACCAACACAAGTGGAACCTGAGATGTTACAATGAGCACAGAGTACGGGAAACGACATTCTGAGCGTCGCAACGCAGAGGCGAAGAATTATCAGTTGCACATTTTGAGTAAGATATTTCTTTCTGGCCTAATGAAATCCACGGAGTGACTGACTGTTCAGCTTCGGTGAGGAAAAAGTTTCTACGCAGTAAATAAACTTCTTGAGCATTCATTTGATCCAAGTGAAAGTGCAGGGTTTAGCTCCTTTCCCGCGCCTATTTCCCAGACAAAAATTCGAAGTCGCTGGGCTGTGGACGCCTGCACGTAGTATGGTGTTCCGCAGAAGAGATCTACAGGGTGTTTCGCGGAAAGTGGCCAAATTCGATATTGCGAAAACTACTCATCGCAACAAAAAAAGGCTTGTGTTGTTTCGGTCCACGGGACGACACCGCGCCCCGTGTAGAAGTAGTGCAACCAACCTCTGCTCCGCTGTCCTCACGCAACGCAGCAGAGGCTAGTTGCACCATTTCTCCACGGGGCGCGGTGCCGTCGAACAAACCGAAACTTAAAAACCCGTCGAATTTGTGCAGTTTTTCAGAAAGCCGTAAAATGTTGCGCGTGCCTTCTATCGTTGTTGAATTTTTTGGCTTAGTGTTTCTCGATGATGTTGAGCAATTTCCCAATCGAAACCATGCCCTTAAACACACAACTAAAAAAATTAATTCCGCAAAAATAATTAACAATATAATTATCCCGGACTTTAATCATTTCCTAAATAGGCCCCTGGCCCAGGAGCAAAACGATACAAGCTTTTCTTTGTTGTGACGCGTAATTTTCGCAGTTTCGAATCTGTCCACCTTTCGTGAAACACCCGGTATACTATGCATGCCCAGGACGCATCCCAAGCGCATCCCATCACCCAGACACAAATCTGGCACCGTTCACGGAACTGGGTAGCGGTGACACATGCTGCGTATGCCACAAAGCGGTATTAGCGTGCGGGTGTGATTAAACCATCAATAAACCATTAATCCACGGAACAGTTCGTGCGAGATGGGTACCAGAAGGCACAAACATTCCGGTACCCATCTCGTACGAACTGTTCTGTGCATTACTGCATAGACAAAGCCTTGGATGATTTGCAAATTATTTGCTACATCATCCAATGTTACCTTCTATCCGGCAGAATGGGTTTACGTGCACGCTCAAAGTTTTCACTCTTCTTGTACGTGGACGGGCGTCCGGCTCTCTCTTCATGGCTGCCATTGGTGCGTCCTTCTCTAAACTTCAGTATCCATTCAATAAAACTTTCTTTGGAACGAAACATTTTATTCATACTGTGCACACATCTGTCGATAAATATCGTAACAGAAGACACCCTGAGGCCACAAAAAATATAAAGTTAGTAAAGTTAGGATGATCTTTCGTACAAATAACTAGAGAGGCAGCCATTGTATTTCGCACCTCAGTCGCAAGTGAACAGACCTAACACGTTCGAACTTGCGCAGCAGTGACGGGAAAGACAGCGACCTCGTCCGAAAATTTCTGAGAAGACAGTTCGGCCAGCAGAAGTTCTAAGACAACCGGAGTGAGGATAATTCTTGAATTTCCCATTAAGAAACCATACTTGACCGCCTTATATTCGCAGGATTGTCAGCAGGTCACACGGTCGTGACCACGAATCGTGACCGACGAGTACGCACGTTTTTGGTCGATTTGTTTGACGTCACGATGAAAGAAATATAGACCTTCTTGTATCAACGAGGTGTTCGTGTACTAAGACACCTATTGTGGCTCGCTCTCGATGAATCAAATAAACTCGGACTGCGCGTCTTGCGTGCCTTGAGCAAAGCGCGTCCACCCGAGCGGCCTTCTTCTAACAATGAGTAGCGCCTTCCCTACTTAATTGCTATTCCTCTCTGGTTATAAATATTAATACGTCCGCGCCAGATCTTTCTTTCATGCGTATGTCTAAGAAAGGCTGTTATGCGTGGCAGCTTTGTGTGTTAAGCAGGAGCGCTGCGCCATTTGAAACACTGACTGCTGGACGCCTCATCGCGAGTAAGCATCAAATAGAAATACCCATTAAAAAGATCTGAGGTATCGATTGTTTCTGTTTAGTATTTTTACTTTAAATATGGAGCCTGAAACGCGTCTTCAACTGGTGTGTTTCTTTAACGCAGCCTGAAATGGTGATACCTCGATTTCCGCCTGATGACCATCGTAGTGTTCTCTTATTCTAGCACACACGGCCCACGTCACAATGAGAGCGCCCACGTGGCAGGCGCCAAATTGGAGCCTCTTGCCTGTGACGTAATTATGAAATATCGGTTGCGAGCAATTGAGACCCAAATTATCGTAACGTGATGAATAATTAGGGGTTTCGTAGATCGCTTCCGCCGGCCCACGACGCTCCTCCGCAAATCGCTACAAAAGTCGAAGCTCTGCAGACAACCCTAGTGGCGCACATGCGCCGTAGCGCCGTCTAAAGTGTCGTTCACACAGCTGCGTTTGACTGCGTTTGACCGCTTGCGACGAGCTGTTGCTATGGCAACCCGTATGAGGATGCAACGCAGCGCAATGCAGCGCAACGCAGTAGACGCCAAAGAGTCAAATCGAATTAGGGGGTTTTACGTGCCAAACCAACGACGGGCATCTAGCCCGCCCCAGAGGAGGACTGAGGAATCATTTGGACCGCTTGGGAATCTTTCGACGTGTAACCGACAGCTCGGTTACACGGCGCCTTCTCCGCATTAAGTGTCCTTCAAATTGTGGGCACCTCGGCCGGGATTCGAACCCGCCACCTATGGGAATCCAGCGGTCGACGCAGCTGTATGAACGAGCCTTTAGAGGTGGAAGGTGTAACGGAGGTAAGCAAACAATCTACGAAGACACCCAAATATGACTGAGCGTCTTGCTACAACTCTACGATTTTACATTGTTTTAGGTTAGTCGTGCTATAGTGCGAAAATAAAATCAAACACTCGGGTCAATACTCACAGATCAATATACTCAAGGTGCAGCTTATTATCCCCAACCTTGCCATATTGTGATTCTGCCGAAATTTTGATAGTCCATGACTTGCCTCAAAATCGGTGAAACACATTGTTAGAAACACCTGAACCATACTCACCCATATTGTAAGTCACAAGAACTTCTTTTCGCAAAGTTATTAAAGTTTAAAATTTCTTCTACTAGTTAAACTAACGTAAAAAAAAAAACGAAACAAATATGCAGGTACAAAATACCCTGTTTTTACGCTGCCTGCTCGACTTGCAATTTATAAAACATGTGACGTCGCCCCTCTGGAGAGTGCGGGAAGCTTGTAATGTTTTATTTGGAATCAAATTTGTGTGCGGTTCTCTGAATCGCTATATCCTATTTATAAATAATAAATAGTATCCCGGAAAGGGTGAAACCTGGGTATTTAAAAAATGTGTTTAGTTTTCGTAGCTAAGAAAAAAAAAAGCTGCTTTTACGTTCACATTTAGCCTTTAAGTTGTCTGCGACAATTATGTCTCGTTACCTCAGATAGTAACCCTTTCGCTTCTCGTATTTGCGTCTTTCGTTTTCGCCGAGTCACCTTCGCCAAGGCAACATTCTTGTGGCCAAAAGAAATCCCCGTAACAATGAGCTTAGATATCGCTCAATCCATTAGCACTGTCACCCAGATACTCCAACCACTCAACCCCATTCTGGCGTTGAAGGCTCCGCGGTGTTTCGGAATGCGAGTAATGACGACGTAATCATCACGTCTGCGCGACAATGACGTCTTAATGAGGAGGCGGATGCGTGTTAAACATTCATTCGGTAATCGCCGGCCGTCCAGGCCCTCGATGATTGGGTCAAGCGGGTGCTCCGTCGCGCCTGTTGCAACTCCGATTGCAATTACTCGGGTTCATCGTACTGACGGACCGCAGGAAAGGCTAGAAGCCGTCCGAGTCAATCAGGTGCCATGTAAGTGTCACGTGAGCTTCGCGAGGTCACGTGGTATCCTCGCAGCTATGGATTGGCTGAGATTACTCGTAGCATTCGTTGCGGTCCATTCTAAAGTGAAACGGGGTGCAGGGACACGGCAATCTTTTGTCGAAGCTTAGGCTCATCTGGACCACCGAACCACGGCCGCTCGATTCCGAGTCCCGCTTCGCTCAAAACGGTCTGCTGATTGACTGTCTTTGCCGGGAGATGCTAGAATTCTCGGAGCGGCCATAGTGCGCGATAGCGGTATTGAGCCTATAGGGTGCTGACCAGCGGCCATGGTTAGATTTCTGCACATAAGCTCCGGTAGCGAGCAGAGTAGCGCGTTCCTCCCTCTTGAAGTCAAAAAGTTATGCGGGAAAGCTACTCTTCACGTGTGCACTAGCCATACTTACGGTTGGTCGAGTGGATAGGCCTAGTCCCTTCGAGTTCGCATGCTGTGGTACACTCACGCTGCCATGGTTCCGCGAGTGTTCCCCGTCAGCCTGTGATGTCAAAGCTGTGGTGTCCACTTTTTCGGTTTACAACAAGGGGAAAAACGTAGCCGAATTGGCTGGAATTGGGTGGTACGTAGGCGGGCGGTGGACCACTTCCTGTGGTCGTCGTCGTCGCAATGTTCAGGTGAATAATACACGGATGATTTACTACCAATGAACTAATCATTTACGGCCTCGTGCAAAAACAAAGACCATAAGCACAGTTCACTAGCGGCTAGCAGCTAATGGAGATGCGAAGCGGCCGCAGTAGAGGCTTTCCGGCGCAGCATTGGATTTTTTTGTTTGTCACGGGATTGAATTCGGCGAATAGCGGCGCGGCGGCCCGTGGAAAACAGACGCGCAACTCTGGCTCCCCTACGCGAAGCTTACCCATACTACGTCTTATTTTAATGGTGAGCGTCGCAGAAGCTGCAAGAGTGAGCTCCGGGCTTTCAGCCTCCCTGCCAAGCACGCCCGCTCGTGCAGTGCAACCACTGTTCAGGGTCACATGTTCCCGCTTGTGGCTCCGGTCTCGCTTGCGTTGAAACTGAAACGGAGTTTATAGGAGCTAGTTCGTCGCCTCTAGCTCGCGGTGAAAGAACGAGAGCGGCGTGGGGCCCGAACCAGCCTAACCGCTCATTCACCCTGGAAGATTCAGTACAATTGCGCGCGCACTTGATGTCATCCAGTGCGCGTGCAATTGTATTGGATCTTTATAGAACCGCGTTCGCAACCGCTTTGCGAACGCGGATCCGCTTCCAGTGTGAATGAGCGGTAAAGCATTGATCGTGCTTCTCGTGCCTAAAGTCCATAGATAAAAATTCACGTTTACAAGTACCGATACAGTGCTCTAGAACACTGTAGTACAGCCAACCATTGTTGTGAAAGCGCGCAAGAACGAGCGGGTGCTCCGCCACCATTTGCTTCCAAGGGCCGCTTGAGACACGGGCCTCGTGCACTGGCGCATTTGACGCTGCCTGCAAGACAAACACAAACACATCGAGGGGCTTTACTCGTGCGAACTGGGCTGCGATTCCAGCGAGGAGCTCAGGAAACTCAGCCGGATCACCGGCCATATCGAAGCGGCAGTGACCGAACCTTCGCACTTCTGGCACAATTCGACAAAGGTAGAGTTTCGAACAGCACCGCCCAACCTCCGCACGAGTGTATACGTAGCTTGCATGTGACGTCATGCGCGGCCATGGCAGTGTTTTATGCGCCGCGAGCGTTCAGTTCGCCATGATAGTTTCACACCGCAGAAGTTGAAGTTCCACGAAAACGGTGAGTAGGAATAATTGTCAGTACTCAGTAATTGCGACACTTGCAAGCTATGTATTTGGAATTGTAGGGGACAATAATGTATTCAAATTTTATGTACAGTTTTAGATAATGATTCACGATTTGTCTGCGCCATACGAAAGGAAAGAAAAAAGTATTTTAGTAATTTAGTTGCCCTCCGACAGGTGGCATCAGCTCGTCGTCAAATTCCGCGTAAGTGCATACGTACGCATAGGTGGGCAAACATTATTTATTGTGGAATGACGTTGAAAAATTATAAAGGTTTTCCTTTTTTTTCCAGAACCATAACAGAATGAAACAACCGGCCTTGCGCCCCGCATATATACAGGGTGTCACAAACGAAAATTTACACAGTCTTTTTTACCACAAAAATAAACTAGGCATCGCCGAACGCTCATTCTCCGCCCAAAGATAGCGCTAGAGGTCACAACCAGATGCCAAAGTTTCAGCCCGATCCGATAACTTAATCAAAAGTTATAAGTGATTTTCTGAAACTTTCAATGGGAAAATGGCGGCCGACGGAGTTTTCAAACACATGGGGTTCTATAGCGCCAGAAACCGAAACCGGGCAGAAATGGGCTCCATTTTCCCATTGAAATTTTCAGAAAATCACTTATAACTTTTGAATAAGGTATCAGATCGGGCTGAGACTTTGGCATCTGGTTGTGACCTCTAGCTCTACCCTTGGGCGGAGAATGAGCGTTCGGCGATACCTAGTTTATTTTTGCGCTAAAAAAGACCGTGTAAATTTTCTTTTGTGACACCCTGTACTTTCACACAGAGCCCGCGATGGGCTAAATACTGCGATCAACGGAGCACGTCCGGCGAGCTCCAAATCGCGTTTTGCAGTCAAACAAGGAGGAACATCTTTTGACTCGAAAACGCAACTCACGCGGGGACAGTGAGCGCAGCATTTCGTTTGCGTATATTCTACCTCCGCAGACGCCCTTCTTCTAGTTCAATGAATTCTCGGATGCTCTCATTCGCTGGGCGCGCGCTCAAATGCAGATCGCAGTGATTGGTCGTGCCGTTTTCTCGGCTGGAAACTGGGCCCGTGCAATACCACTTAATAGATAAGGCCTGTGCACACCTCCCCCCCCCCCCCTTTTTCTTTCCTAGCGTCATCACCAGTGGATCTACCCAGCCACCTATACCTTAGTCGACATCGTCGACGGCGCGCTTCGCAGCGTCTTCCAACGAACGTGACCTTAGCACGCATCGACGCCCTCCAAGGCAGACGCGTCTGTAGCCTTGCGGCGTCTCTCATGGAGCTTAAGCGTGTTTGCCGCTTGGCGTGGATCGGCGGTCCACGAACGATGACGTCTCGGGCTGGCCTTCTCTTCTATGTGGAATCGGCCCGTGACGTGGGAGACGACTGCATTTAGATAGACGTGTTTCGGAAGAACCAACTTTCCCGTCATAAAGCTTTATAAAAAAGAAGGAAAAGGGAGAATTCCGAATTTAAACTACTTCCGCCAAAGACCGAGACAACAGGTTGCATAACCAGAAGCCTCGCGTCCGCATAAATGTAACTGGGTGTTGTTTTTTTCTTTTTTTTTTTTTTTGGGGGGGGGGGGGGGGCAAGGTGGATAATGAGGTTTGACACAGCGATGGTGACTCGCAGAATGAAGGAAGTGTCGGGGCTCGCAAAAAAACACCGATCGGCGTGAAAAAAAAACAACAAAGAAGCAAATGAACAAAAGTGAAGTTGACGGGGTCCCGACCACCGCGTGTGAACTGTGTCGGTAGCGGCCGTCAGGCGGTGTCAGGATGACAAATTGGCGCGAGGAACTATCGACTGCGTTCCATTCGACGAGTTTCGGAGGCGAAAGACGCCCTGGAAGGGTGTCAGGATTAGCGTACGTACTCGAATGTCGTGCTGCTCGAGAGCGGTGATAATTCGGTCGTTCAACGCCAAGCGCGGTGCCGCGTCTCACACATTTGTGTTTGTGGTTCTGTCTTCTGCAAGCGCACAATATCGCACGTCCCGCATAAAATCTGCAGAATAAGTGCGACGAAATGGGAGAATACGTACTACAGAAGGTTTAAGGAGGCGCATCTCGCTTCCGGGCAAATTGCAAATGTGCGCTCCGCAACAACCCATATCCCTCAACAACAAAAAAAAAAAAATAGAAACCATATGCACGAATATGACCTATATTCCGTAATACCGTAAGAAAGACCCGCACGAAAAAAAATTATGAAATCAAGAAGTTTCTCCGGCAAAGTATATCAGCGGACTTTACAATGTTAAGTTAATCAAAAGAGCCTCCCATATCTCCCGCGCGTATTATACAGATAAAAGAAAAATATTGTTGGGATACGATGCTCCACATTCATTTAATTAAAATATCGCTAATTGAAAAATTATTAGAGGCAAACGGAAGAAAATAGTTCCACTTATATGGCATCTTACTGAGACAGTGTGGCAGAGAACAAGGACCAAACATCAAGGCCTGCGCGGTCTTTGTATACGTCTCAGTATGTCATTGTGGTTAATGTGGTGAAATATGGGTCCTATTAATCACGTTTCTTTTAAGGCGGTTAGTCATAATCAAAGTTCAAACACTAGTCATGTTAAAACAACAAGGAAAGTCAAATCGCAAAGAGCTTGTGTACCAATACTGTGTCTAAAAGACCACTCTTTCACTGTTGCCCCGAGCTTTTCCTTTTGGCAGACCAACGCCAATAAATCAAAACCCGTTAAATAAAAACAAAAATCCCGAATAACAAGCGTATGAACATTAAAGTCAGTGCGCTAAGTGCCTTCTGTCTCCGCGCTAGCCGATGTTAGGACGCATGCAACTCTCCTTATAACAAGGGCCTTTACAGCGCCACCATTCTGGAGAACTCCTTGGTTTCCGGTCGCATATCGGAGGATGTATTTTTGCATCGATAGGATCGCCCGATCTTATCGTTTCTTGGACTCTTCCAGGTTGGTCTTTAGTGATTTACTAGTCTCGAATTATTCGATTAAGCTGCTGACGTTACCTCCGGTTCATCCGGATCCGAAGCCTCACCAAAAATCAGAAGGTTTTCCAAAGTAAACGCTTCTTGAATTTTACGCGGTGTGCAAATGTGAGACTTCGAAGTCGATCGGACACGACTGGAAGGCCATGTAAACCTTAAAACGACCGTCTGCTGTTTCGCGTGTCCCGGAGCTATGGCAGTCCTGGCAGACGACCAGAAGGTCTCGTCAAGGACGGGAAGTTCCGCGATCCACTGCCTTGTTTACCGTGGTATTCATGAGCGTGCCTATGGGCAGCTGCTAAGGTCTACGCCGTCGGCAATTGAAAGAAGGATGAACCGCATTGTACTTTCACTGCACGCATCTTGAGAAACCCGATGCGCGCCTCTTCAAATAGTCGTGCCTTTTTTTTTAATTTTTTATCCAGAAGTTGGACACCGTTCTTTTTTTCCGATGGCTTATCGGCGGCTAAGGCAGAAGCCCTGGTCGTGTTAATTTCAATCTGGGGTACTGGTTGAGATTGCATTTCAAGCATGATGCCTGAAACGCGTCTACGATTGGTGTGTTTACCGCGTCACCCTTTGTAGTCCCTTTAATTTTGCTCGATGACGTAATGAAAGTGTCACGTCTGTCGCAATCCTGGTGGTTCACAGCATCAAAGGCCGATGAGGCAGACACCTGTTCCACCGCAGGCCACTCTCCAGCCAGTGTGTCAAGGGAAGCTTTAGCAGCCAGGGGTTGGGACGCTGCGACGACGATACTCGCGTGCGCTCATGTTTTTCTTTTTCTTTTTTTTTACTGGAACTTTTATTATTGACCGTCAGGACTGCGACATTCAACAGCGTGAGATGCCGGCTCTTTTGATGTATTTTGCTGTCAACCTCTAGGGACACTTTCGATACGCGGGCAGTAGAAGATGTCAAAAGGCACCAGTGGGAGACGCGCTTCATGCCACCCATACTTCAAGCGTACGCGCCCTTTCTGATGCCGTCTGTCAGACTGTCCGAAGTTGCGTCGACATAGTTTTTTTTTTTCATTAAACCCCGAAATGTAGTACATTTTAAGACGCAAGAAACGCATCGTCTGCTTTTCTGTACGTGGGCCGCATGTAGACTCCACAGGTGAGAAACTCGCTGAAACCAGAAAAAACACGATTTGCACCTACTTGTGTATACGAAGCGGGTCATCGACTGCGTCTAAACGCTTTGGGCGCGTTTATTAAATTAAAAGAAATATGACGCCGTTCATTGGGAGATACGACACAAAGGCCAAAGTCGGGGTCACATTGTTTATGCATCATGCATAAGACAGTCTGTAGGCATGTTCTAAGCATTCATATGCAAGAAGCAAATATTCTTCGAACATGCAAGAGGTGTCAACCCAAGATAATTTTGTCATCATGTCTGTGAAGAACGCCGTGTCTTTTGTAATCTGGCTGCGACTTATTGCGCAATCAATTATAATTTTGAAGCTATATTTCCAGCATCATAACGCAAAAACTTTATTTAAGACACCGAAACGACCAGAACAAAACAAGGTGGCTATAAGAATAGTTTTTTTCAAATATTATTTTAAAGACGGAAGTTTAAAAGGTCGCTTTGATATCTTTGGCTGATTCAAAGCAGACAACGCTTCCGGTCAACTAAAAGTGCAAATGCTGGCTGCGTTGGTTCATCCAGAACAATATTTTTTGTGGCTTTTTTTTTACAACATTTATGGCTGTATGGACAAAGCCATAACCCGAAAGAACCTTTAAAGTCACTAAGCCAAACGAAGACTCGTGCTCAAATAGTTATATGAACTCCGAGGCTCCGTGCAGAAAACAATAGCCGGGCCTATTTGTCGTTCCGTCGGGAGCACCTCTTCATTGAGATTAGGCAACCTGCAATGCCGTTTGGTTTGGCGTTATCTGGCGATTGAAGCAAAAAATATTGGGTATACCTGGGAGTGGCGGCTGCATTGTTCACACGTGAGCTATTACTCTGGTGGCGCTGCTATAGCCTAGTGTCCGTAGCAGGAAATGCTGGGTAGGACAGGAAGGCCTAACATGCCAGTACGGTGGAAGTATACGGCCCTGGCGGGCCAGTCGGAACGTGACTACGTATCACCGGTGTGCGTTTTTAGTGCGAAGAAGTGTCAGGCTTTTCGCTGCGTCATGCTCCAATATGTGCGCGTTGCGCTCGTATATGGTAAACGTAGCGCATATCGAAGCCGCCGGCCCGCAATGTGCGGCTTATCGTTCACCTTTTTGCCAGCGAGACGGGGTTTAACCGTGGCTGTTGCCGGCTGGCTATGAAACAATGCACGTAAAAATTGTAGGGTAATCGCATCGGCGATTTTCAGCACGCGCCCTTTACGACGACCGTACGTGACGTGATGCCTTCCACTTTTTTTTGGCTTTCTCCGGCACTCATTTTAAGACTTTGTAATCGAGTCCTATCTCGACTCTATAAAGAGCTATCGCGCTATCTTCGAAACACAAAAGAATCTTTCTACGCGGGGGCATTTGCGTCCCCGTCTTTATATAAAAAAACGAAGAGATAAAGAAGAAAAGATGAGCGATTGAGTTATTCTTTTTTTCGTTCTCTCCAGCTCTCGTGGCGGCGATCGCGACTTGGGGCTTCCTCTTCCTTGGATCTTCAATATAACGCGCACAGAAAAGCAAAATATCTAGATTAGGCGAGAGGAGCCGAACGGAAAAAGAAAAGATGGTGTTTGGACGCTTGAAAATGCCGTCCAACGACTTTCGCCGCCACTTGGATGTCATTCGGGTTGCGTCGCGTGTACGCCTCGCAGGGACTCGCCGAAAGGGGAGCACCGTATAACCGGTCCCCGAGGCGGCAGTCACGGCTCTCCTAGCCTACAGTGAATCCACTTTCGCGTATCCGTCGCGAAACCGCGCTCGGTGCGTAACGTGGAATGTTGCCGCTCGGGTATTACTTGGCATTATAGTATGTGTTATATTTCTCATTAAGTCAGAACCTGGCAGACCCTACGAGCTGGTGGGGCAAATCAGGCAGCACAAAAGCCGCAACGTCACGGCGTTTTTCACATCTCTGTTGGTGTGCTAACATCAGCTAAACAAATCGAGCTAAGTTCATGCGTCGTAACCTCGAGCTTTTAGACTGTGCGCCTACGTTTGCCTGTATCGTATCATTTGAATGCGCTATGATTTATTAAATAAGGAGGATATTCACTCAAGTCCTAATTCAATTGGGAACCCAATGTTCGAGGCCTACCTGACTCATCTTCAGGCGTGACAGGCGACGGCCGTTGAGGGGCAGTGTTTTTGTTTTCGTCTCCTTTTATTGTGGTTCGCTGGTGCCATCAAGCCATTTTGCTACAGAATGCTTTAGTGTAAATTAGATGGTGAATGCTTAGACAGCGAGAGGTTCGTCTGCTTTACACTCTTTGACGGTCGTTTTTTTTTTTTTTTTGCTATACGAAAAGTCAAAAGTCAAATTTGGGGGTTTTACGTGCCAAACCAACGACGGGCATCTGGCACGCCCCAGCGGAGGATTGAGGATTAATTTGGACCACCTGGGGATCTTTTGACGTGCAACCGAAAGCTCGGTTACACGGCGCCTCCTCCGTAATAAGCCTCCGTCAGATTGCGGGCACCTCGACCGGGATTCAAACCCGCCACATGGGTTTACTATACGATGTTTCCGCAGTGGTCCGGATTTGCTTAGAAAGAAATGGTATAAAGAATGGGTCAACACAGAGGTTCTTTCTTTAACCCTCTACTGATTGGAAATACGAAAATGGCTTAAAACATTTTTTTAATATATTAGTGTTTAGCAAGATCAAATAAAGAAAACGAGCAGAAATTTAAAAAAAAAGGTAAGATAAACTAGCAAGCTATGGCCACTCTGTAGCCACCACCACACTGGCAAATGCAGTGGTGTGTATCCCAGCAGATATAAGCGCCCATATGAAGCGTCGTCAAAGAGAGGTCGGGCGTCAGGCCCTGGGCTGTCACGGGGAAGTTGCAAATGAGGTCGTCCAGGGTCACCTGGTCTGTTCGTTCTTCAAAACTCGTGAGGTGACCAGTAAAATAGCCACGACAGACGCCTTCGACATATGGACAGATGCCGTTGGGCCAAGCGACTTTTCATGTACACACACTTAACTGGATTGCTAACCCTTTGGCAGAAGCCCTCTATCAGCTCGAACGCAAGTAAGGATTTCTTTCTCACCCCGTACAAGCATCGACGGCGAAAGAGAGGAGTCAGAGGTCTGGAAAAAGGTTCATGACCAAGAGACCCAGCCGTGGCTCCAAGACGCCCAAACTAAGTCGACGCTGTGTGAGTGCGTGAAACATAATCAGACCATCAGTTCGGAGACCCGGCTGTGCGACAACAGTCTATAGAGTTGCCTGCTTTCTGAAGAACGAGTTGGGAAGATCCGGACGCTGCCTTAAAAGCGGCGGTTCGACGACACTGCGACCTCGAGTGTGTGCAGGGCGTGCGTGTCCCATGACGAAGCGATGGCACATATCGTTCCAGACTGTGCGAGTCTCCAGCCTACTCGGTCACAGGGCAACGGATCACATTCTCGGACCCCCCTAACACTCGCTTAGGCGTTGGGCTTCATTATACCAACGGGGAACCTCAGCAACCCGACGAAACAGGGCGGGGAAAACATGCAGACAGGCCTGCTACAAAGTAGAACGTGATCTCCAGCAGTCTGCATAAACCTACTGTATAGACGCGATAAAAAAAAAAAAAAGACTTGAGGACTGTTGGAAAAAGGTGGGGTAAAATGAGACGCGGGTTAAAGCGCGACAGTTTGTGTCGAGCACCATCAATCTTCCTAGAAAAGAAATCGGGGTAGATTCAAACTTCAGCGAGAGGTGCCGTGATCTCTACACTTTGCATTTGTAAAATTTAAAAGCCATCGGCAAGAGCGTTTCAGAGGAAATAACTGCTAAATTGGGGATGATGTGTCCCCCTCCCCCCCCTCCCCCCCCCCCCCCCAAAAAAAAAAAACAAAAAAAAAAACGAAATATTTAGCGTTAAGTTTTGCTTCGAGACGTGCACCCCGATCGGCACCCACTGTTCGGCCCAGGTAAGATTTAATTTTATTGGTATGCTTTATTAGCTTTATGCCGACCAAATTTTGAGCGATTTGTGGATGCGTGTTTTAACTAAATAATTATTTACGTAACAGGATACGACCGGGGCGAAACGCGGCATTGGCATTCTATGACGCCCATGTGAATAATGCTCGAGTCTCCTGGTTTCGGTGAATCCGCTTCAGCGAGATTCAAGCGACTTCGGATTTCTAGCCAGAGGTGCGTTACAGAGCTTCTTTGTTGGATGCTGAGCTCTCAACCTCTGAATCTAACCCCTAAAAGTGGTGGAAGTCTGCATCGGAGCAGCCAGTGCTCCGATTAGCACTGCCACCAGAGCGGCCGGTATGCGAAGTGAGTATCACGTGCGCAGAGCATCTAATGTTAAAACTATAAATAGACCTGCAATGCGAAACAACGTGCGAATATAACTCTTATAGTTCACCAAATACGTGAGAAATAGAAACACCTCCCGCGGTATGCGCAGTTTCGCGTTTAGGGGGGTACTTCCAAGTCTGCAATCCCCGCTGTACATGTACGACGAAAATGATTCGCACTGCAGATAAGGAATTTAGACACCGCATTATAACTTTCCAATATGAGATATTTGACGTGCATCTAGTAGTAGTAAATACATGATCGCACGCAGGTACACCTGCTTATCCATACAGGAACGGACAAGGATGGGGATATGAAGGTCGTGCCCATGAATGATTCCTCAATGCTGCGACGTGGGCTTTCGCTCCACGTATCAAAGCTGTAGTATGCGCACTTGGTCGCTCAACATGTTTTGCTGTAAAACTGTGAAATTATGTCTTCCGGTCGCATCTTATAGCATTTTACCGGTACTTTAAAATGCGACTCTTTTTTGTTCGCTCTCAGGGTTTTCCGGCTGCCCTGAAGCAAATGAAAGAAGCTTCCAGTAGCAATTCTGCTACACGCAGGAGCTCGTGTATAGTTTCATTCGGGATGACGTGCAGCACAAAATATTGAAACGAGGGAGTGGCGTCTACACCGCCAGTTCGATAAATCGATGGGCGCGGACGAGTTCTATACAAAGTCACAATGACAACACCTTCCGCGTTTGTTTCCAAATAAAGAGTCACTTGATGACGTCGAATAAAATAGCGCGCAGAGAGGTACAAGAGTTTCGCCACCACTGATGATGACCATCTATCAAAAGTGGGTTTTGAAACCAAGATATCAAAAATTCAACGTGCAAAAACGGACCGTTCGAAGAGCAATGTACCGGATCACGCTCAAATTGTCGACAACGGCACAATGTTTTTTTCTAACACACACACCCAGAGCCAAGGACCAAAATTTGAGCTCGGTCACAGCGCTTCCCGTTTTAGTAAACTGCACTGAGTAGCCTCTGTCTGCAGTCTCACCTGTGTAACTTGCCAAAGGACACGCCTTTACTCCGGCAAATCTCTCAGGGCTGAAGTAGTACGTGAAACGACTTCGTTGCCCAGGTAGAAGACCTTGCAGTTACGCACGCATTGCATAACTAACAAAGAAGCCTGCGGTTTATGGAGCTGATAGCCGACTTGCACTTGTCGCAGCCACTACTGCCCTTTAACAAGCTCACATACAAAATAGCAAAAGACCTTGCCGGGATTAGTCACTAGACGGCAGTTTTTTGTAATCTCAGCCTCTGCGAGGATCACGCCGTTGCGTGAGAGTGCCAAAAGTGTGCGAAGGCTATCAGCCGCGTGGGGGACTTTACTTACTTCTGCATGGCTTACGGGAGATACTCAGCTCTGGAATGTTTTAAGACCAGCTGAGGGTTGATTTGCTTGTCTTATTCTTTTTATCTCAGAGGGTTCCTGGACGAGATAAGTACTCTGAGCTTCATTTTGCATTGACATAAGCGCGTTCATATGGTCTAAAAACTTACGAAAAAATTCGACACCGAAGGACAAAACAAAAGGTGTACGTGTACTCTCCTTCTATGTGCAATTCCCTCTCAAATTTGGAGTTTTTTTGTTTTTTTTTTCTCTTTAGCGAAAAGACTACGGGACGAGAGATGACACACAAAAAAAAAAGAAAAGCCTGCGGATGCACGCGCGACGCCTGACGTTCTGCAAAAGAAAAACTATTGCACATGCTCAAAACGCGTTCCACTATCCTGTAGATAAAAACGGCGACGTTTATTTACCATTTAAAATTAAAGGGGCTGGGGGAAAAAAGCCGTGAAAACCGCCTTTGACTCACGCAAAATGTTGGAATAGTGTATATACTGTGAGCAAGTCAACCGAAACGCGTGTCTCTCCGCATGTGAAAGGAGGTGTAAAAATTTCATAGAGTGAGGTATGGTGTGCGCGATTCAAGCTCTGCCCTCACAGACATCATTCTCTTTGGTGGTTATAGACAGCTTAAGAAACTCAGCAAGTAATACAGTTCACGCTCCTTGTTTCGCGATTGGTTCTTCGGCGTTCTTATCAGCGAATACCGCAATCGGATTGGCCGCGGAGCGATAATGAGATGCTAATGAGATGCTAATGTGATGCGCTAGCCTCGCGCACGTCCTGCTTTTCTCAAGCTTTTTGAGTGACTCTACACAAACGATCGATTCTCTGACATCACGCATCTGCGGCGGCGCTACTGTTGGTACAGCGCATGCGCAGATGCTTCGCCTCAAGAGAATCTGTTTTCTGCGCGCGCGCAGTGTCCGCACCCTGTGCGGGCAAACGCCGGAATTGTTTGTAAGCGGCGTGTTGGTCTATAGCAGACGACACGTCGGCCGTGAGTTCTTGGGTCGTGATAGCGCGCCCGGTGGTTCGTTATTGACAAAATGCCACGCACCCTTGGAGCTATTATCTCTCCCTTTCTAGAAAGCCCAGGATCCTCCTACTTAAACAAGCCATAGATTTCTTGGAGTCGTAGAGATGCGAGGTAGTCATTGGTATAGTTCGATGCAGCCGAAGCTACGAGACTACGGTGGGACCAATAGCAGAGCATAAAGAGGGCACAATCATGGTGTTCCTCCTTTTTCTGTACGTGTTATATCATCGCCGAACCAATCATAAAGAAAAAAGCTCCAGTGAATTGCGCTTATGACGCGTTTTGATTAGCTCCCAGCATCGACTGCGCCTAAACTTAAAGGGACACTGCAATTAAAATATATATATATATATTAGTTTAAAGAGCATAAATTGAACATCTATTTCTTTCATAATTTTCCCACGAGACGAAAAAAAATATTCGCTCAATATTTACGCCGTTAGATGCAATTTAGGTGGAAGTCAACCCACTCTAAGCACCACCCAAAACTCAGTTGCCCCACCCATTAATAATGGATTAGCTTGGCCGCTTGGCCGAACACACTAACATGCCAGGAGCCTTAAACTCGTCAAACACAAAGTTTAGGCCGAAGTTGACGGAGCGCACAAATTGGACAATCACGGCGATGACTTCGCGTTTTTGTCGCCGACGTCCAATCGGTGCGGTCCGCGAGCTTTCGGCTCCAACTTTGTGTTTGACGAGTTTAGGGTCCCTAGTGTCTCACTTTCCCGACATCCGGCACGCCTATAGTCTGGCGCGCTGTAATCTGGCGTCTACAACGCCTGCTGTTGTGCAAGCAAACCCGGGGCAGCCTCCGGCATCGTCTGTTATTTCACTACAGTCTATCGTCGTCTTCCAAGCCTGAAGGGCGCGGACATGAACGCTGCCCTTCGGTGCCCATTTAAGCCTTCGTCCGTCTTCTATTTTGCCCCCGCTTAAAAACGTTTACAACGGACGGAAGGCTCTACCATGAAAGCGGCGTGCTAACGTTTTATCGCGCGCGAGCAACATTCCAGTACAAGCGCCTGTCAGCGTCTGTCGATCTGCGGTAGAAAACCGAGAGAGGGGACTAACAAAATGCAACAAAAAAAATCTGTACTCATTTTAGGTCTTATGGTGTTGTTATTTGTTTCGCATTGCATGCGGGAGCAAGGTGAGAGAGCGTCATGAGGCACAATTAAAACGTGACCTAAGATTATTTGCTTTGGCATGTCAGCTCCATTGCAAAACTTGAGAGCTACTTGCCTTTCGAAGCGAAATGACGGGAACATGCCTGGGCTAACTTGATACGAGCGGAACTCCCGACTGCCCCCAGCCAAATGGCTCGCAAATTCTTCCCTGTGTAGGTACTTCTCGGTATTGCAACCATGGCCGCAATCACGACGGTTTGCTCAATCCACGGAGCAGCGGGGCCGCTTTTACGTGGACCAAGATCTTCATTCGACATCAACAAGCGCAAAGAAAAAAATCAAGCCAGGTCGGTCAAAATAGTGAATGCGGGACGCTACGCTTATATGCCAGTTCCGCTACGAAAAAAAGCATCCGCACAGTGCTTCCCCGAGGCGCGCACTTGCGACAGTTGTTTGCCGCAAACTATGTCGGTTGATGAGGTCTTTCTCTAAACACCTGTATGAACTCAAAACGACCCGCACTCACAAAATGTTATGAGCTCAAAGAGCTAGGCTCGTTCAGCACTCCGCATCGCACACTCTGGCAGCCATGTTTGTTACCGTTTGAAACCGAAGCGGAAAGGCAATCGCAAGATATTTTGAAAACAATAAAGACTCCGTCTAGATTTTTTGTTTCTCAAACATAAAATATTGTCGATTGAAATAGTATCACGTTTTAAAGAGGGATGCACCCATTACACGCCTTGTCACATATAATACATCCCGAAACTTCAGTTTGACGTACAGCGCACTGACGACGAATTGACGGCCCCAACTTTTACGAGGGGCTTGATGACGGTGCGATACAATATATATTAAACAGCTCAAGTACGTATCATCAAAAACTGCAGAAAAAAAAAACACGAAAGTTTTGCAGTAGGGCCAAGAAAACCCCGATTACTTTTTCTTTTCTGTCAGTCACACTTATATTAGCTATTTTAATAAGTTGTACAACTCGGCTATCAAGCCGCTCGTGAAAGTTGGTGCCGTCGGTTTAACGTCACTATGCTGGACGCCCATGCGAAGTTTTGGGGTATATTATACGTGACGCGAAAGCGTAAAAATATATGTATTCTTTTTTTAGTGTGTACGGCATGGAGGTACAACTTTACCACCACCCTTTCGCACGTCAAACGTCTCTCGAGCCAATGAGAGGTGTAAGCACCTCGTAAGCACAGGGCGGGGCTTAGCAGGCTGCGACCTCAACGGTCTGCACCTAAGTTGCGTCTTGCGGCGTAAATATTGCTCGGAAGAAAAAGAAAAAATCAAATCTCGTAAAATGTATCTTTTTTTTTTCATACCTGCTTTTTTTAGAAGGGAAAAAAAGTTTAATTGTAGAGTCTCTTTAAGATGAAACAAAGTGAACGACTCATACTCCGTTTCACTCCAAGTTCGACTACCGCAGCCGAAGCTAAGATCCCATGAAACTATTCACGCGCAGCGTCAAAAGTGCAACGTCACGACGCTCGTTGTCTCCGTGGGGTTCACTATCACCGGCTAGACCAACCACGCAGAGGTAATTCGCCGCGATTCAGCACCTTTCGTGTGCCTGATTGGTCTATAGCCGCTGATAGTGAACCGCACGGAAACAACAAGCTCCGTGACGTTGCACTTCTGACGCGGTGCTTGATTGGCTTCGTCGAATCGTAGCATGGCCTGCGGTCGAACTAGGGGCGGATGCAGGAATTTTCTGAGGGGGGGGGTCAGGTGTTGGTCAGCCTACCATATGTTTAGTAACCCCCTCTCCCTCGTTTCATGCCCTAATTTTTACACATGCAGAAATCAAGATGGGGGTCAGGACATCCAGACCCCCACCCCCCCTCCGCTAAATCCGCCCCTGGGTCGGACTCACCGCGCGACGGAATATGCGGAACGCAACTTCGTCTGCTTCCCGCACAGCGGTTGCGGTGATGGCGGAACGCCGAGCTCTTATTGGCTTATTGAAACAAAATATTGGGTAGACCTCAAGGCCTTTACATTGAGGTCTACCCACCGCCCTTTCAATCAAATCAAATCAGAGCTCGGTTTCGTTCTGACGTCACCGGAAACCCTGTGCAAGAAGCAGACAACTTGGTCTCCGCGTAGCATGCATCACTCGGTACAAACCAACGTTATTAAACCACTCAGTCGGGAAACTACCATAGAGACTGCTTTGAAAAAGTGGCCCCGATTTGTCCTCCAGCACCGAGCTAATGAGGAACACAACGCCACCATTTCTCCCGCAGCGGCCATTCGTGGAACCGCACGTTACTCCTACTTTGGCTTTAAGCGGCAATTTTCGCGCCGACACGGATACAGTGGAAGAAGTCACAAGGGTGTCACCCCCTTCTCCACAGCGGACGCGCCGCGTGTTACTACCGAAGCAAAAATGCACCTAGGTCGGGACGCGCTACCTGAAAGCACCGCTGAGGCATGGTTGTATAAAAACAATATTAATTGTGCCGAAAAACCTTGCAAACTAAAAATTTTAAAAACATCACGCGCCCTTCACTTTGTACTAAACTCCAATAAATTCCATACAAAAGGAGTCTTTTCCGCTTGTTTTTACGCAAAAACAGGCTTTTTAAAAGCTCAAGGTGACCACAGTACAGACAAATGATAAAGAGTGGTACTGTTGTCGTATTTAGCTCGGTCTCGGTGGACGCCAGCGACCCAGCCTTTCGACGGCGAGTTTCCCAACTGAGTGTTTTAGTAACGTTGGTACAAACACACCGTTTTTTCGGATGTTGAGGAAAAAAAAAGCATTCATTAGCCCTATTATTTTTTTTTTTCGAGATTTGTGTTTACAAGGACGAATTTCCGCCAGGTGCCCAATGCAACGTGGCACTATCGAAAATTCAACGGTGTGTTTCTATTTTTGGGCAGTTTAGTTTGTTCAAGAGTCTACGCGGAACGCAAGTCGTCTGCGCAGGAGTGCTTCCTGCGCAGGAGTTGCAGTGACGTAAGAACGACGCCGAGCTTTGAGTGGCTTTGATTGGAAGGACGCTGGGTAGTCCTCAATGCTAGATGCATTGAGGTCTACACTTTTGTTTTTCAATCGGCCAATAACAGTTTGGCGTTCACACATCACCTCAACAAATGTGCAAGAAACAGACGAACTTACGCTCCACGTGGGTGGTTTCATTTGAAATCAAACACGCTTGTCGGGGTGGGTCCTTCCATTTTTAAAAAAAAAAAGATATGTAATTGCCACATTTCTGGAAAGAACAAAACCGCTTTCGAAAATTTTTAGAAAAAAATATTTCGCTTCACAAAAAATTATTGAGTGGAGCAGGGTGAAAATCTGTTTTTCACTCCGT
The DNA here is from genome assembly GCF_016920785.2 of Ixodes scapularis. Taxonomy (NCBI): domain Eukaryota; kingdom Metazoa; phylum Arthropoda; class Arachnida; order Ixodida; family Ixodidae; genus Ixodes; species Ixodes scapularis. The sequence continues at coordinate 45,919,327 of NW_024609881.1, read as the reverse complement.
GATTTTTCTACCCAGTTCTGTACGCTGGTATGAATACGGGAAGCACACAAAACTCACAGTAATTTTTTGTGCTCTTGTATGTTATTTGGACTATTTTTAGTTCAAAGGAAAATACTTTTGTAGTTTTGTTCATTGAGGTAAAAAATGCCAAACATCGTCTCTTTGACAATCCGGTGACATCTTCGGAGCTTTGTAACTCATGAGTTATTATATTTGTCACTTATTAAATACTATGCGGGTGTAAAATAAATAAAATAAAATAAACTCATCCCCGTCGATATTCCATGTGTAGGGCTACACCCCCATGGTATTTGGTAAGCTACAAATATAATAACTCATGAGTTACAAGGCTCTGAAGTTGTCACCGCATTGTCTCGTGGGAGCATTTCGATCACTTCTAGAGAAGATACAACAAAAAAAGGGGGAAATAGCATCAAGCCAATTGAAAGTTCATATGATCGTCAGCAATAATAAAAAATTTGAACGAAATAAAAAAGGGCCCTTTTTGATAAAGTGAGTTCAATATATCGGTTAATTTCATTTTCGACGATATTTCAAATTTTATATAAAAAATTCTGTGAAAATAAAATAAACAACACTTATGCCCGTCGATAGCCCATCTACAGGGCTACACCCGCATAGTACTTAGTAAGTGACAAATATAATAACTCTGAGGTACAAGGCTCTGAAGATGTCACCGGATCGTCAAAGAGACGATGTTTGGCATTTTTTACCTCAATAAACAAAACTACACAAGTATTTTCCTTTAAACTAAAAAATAGTCCAAATAACATACAAGAACACAAAAAATTACTTTGAGTTTTGTATGCTTCCCGTATTCATACCAGCGTACAGAAGTGGGTAGAAAAATCACGGAGTAAAAAACAGATTTTCACCCTGCTCCACTCAATAACTTTTTGAAAAGCGAAATATTTTTTTAAAAAATTTTGGAAAGCAGTTTTGTTCTTTCCAGAAATGGGGCAATTACATATATTTAAAAAAAAAATCAATAAAAGACCCACCCTGACAAGCGTGCTCGATTTCAAATGAAACCACCCACGTACATATATACATACCACCTTTTTCTTCCTTTCTTTTTTGTCACGTGATGGCCGTGGCGCTGACTCCAATAGGGGCATGCGCACAACCTTCACTCTTCTAGTAGAAACGTGTTTCTGAATGCGCGGTGCACACATCTGGCTCATATGCCGAAAATTGCAGCTCTTTGACCCGGATATTTTATTTATATATATACTGCTCGCAAAGCCTGAATATATTTTTCTAGCCATTGCTGCATATGTGAATGATCGTACCTATTGTCTTATTTTCAGGACAAATCATTGCACCGATCGAATCGGCATCCGGCATTAACCAGACGGCTTGTCCATGGGTAGATGGATGAATGCATGAGTGCTATTCTCTTCGGGTCAGGTGGCAGCTTGCGCCACCTAGCCGAATAGTATCCTTAGCGCTGCATTAAATGTGGCTTAATGCAGTTTCATCACTGTTACAACCTATTACTTCTTTGATTTTAAAAACCATTCCTTGAGTATTTTAAATTTCTCTCCTTGTTAAAAAGCTTTTGTGTTACTTTCCCTACTGAATCCCTAGGACCTGATAAAGCCAGCCTCTTCACGTGATCTCCCTGGATTGCCCAGCGCCTTACATTATATTATTGACGTGTACTGGCGATTCAATAACCTTCCCACACATAATTCACGTTGCGTCCATCGTCAGGTATTTGACCCTGCATGTCTCAGTTCTCAAAGCCCCTTTCTTGCCTTCGATAACAACGCACTTTCCCGTTCTTTACGTGCCAGCACCTTGTCCCGTCAACTTTTGTACTCTTTGAGGTGGTAACGACGTTGCCGCTTCGTGGCGCCACCACTGTGACTATGATTTACTTCTGCAGGGGGCCGCGCCGTTGTTCGCTAGCAGAGTCATCTCTGGCTTTCCTTTACAGATTAACTTGAAGTATGGGCCAAAATGTCGCAGCAATGCGCGACCCATATACTGAAACTTTTGGTACATAAGACCTAAAGTTTATAGACCATTCCAGTAATCACCTTCAGTGCGCTGCCATCTTCGTTTAGTGGGCTGTTGAACACGTTCTGGGCATGCCCAGAAGAGCTCTTATGCGGAAAAGCAGACCGCGCACGCGTCCGCAGCCCAGTGACCCATCATTTATTCTCTTGATGACAAGCGGTGTAAAGGTGCATACGAAGGGACGACGAATCTGTTCTGCATCTGTGGCTTCTTTTGCAGCACCCATCTGGAGCACTGCTATCTCTGGTCTTCATATTGACCAGATGCATTGAATATAAACACGTGAGAAACAACGTATTCCTCTTTATTTCTGACAAAAAGGAAGGCAGTCCGGTTCTTCAAGACAACGCCGTTGGAATTGTATCTTCGCTGTACACTGGAGGAAGTGAACGTCATTACTCCTCGGTTATGGCACTAAAGTCCGCAATACTCATTTCTTCCTAAGCGCATACTTGTAACCCCCCACTCCATAGTTGAGTCCTCCGAGGGCGTATCCGCCTCCAAGTCCGTATCCAACACCGCCGTATCCGAGTCCGTAGCTGAGTCCGTCACCGTAGCCAAGGCCGCCGTAGCCACCAAGTCCGCCGCCGAATCCGCCGCCGAATCCGCCGCCGTATCCGCCGAATCCGCCGAGGCCCACTCCCACAGCAGCGACGGCCGGCTGCGCCACAGTCACAGTCCTAGCAACGGCCACGGCAGGACGAGCAACGGCGACCACGGGCTGGGCTACTGCGACCGGCTGGGCCACTGCGACCGGCTGGGCCACCGTGACGAACCTCTGGGCCACCGCGACAGGACGTGCGTAGTGAACAACTGGGCGTGGTGCTACGTGAACGACTGGACGGGCCACATGGACCACCGGTTGGGCCACCGCCACTGGGCGAGCGACGTGGACGACAGGGCGTGCCACGTGGACGACCGGACGTGCCACATGGACGACCTGGTGGGCCACCGCAACTGGACGAGCTACTGCAACTGGGGCAGCCACAGCCACGGGAGCAGCCGCGAAGCCGACTCCGCCCAGGCCGTAACCGAGCCCACCTCCGTAGCCGAGCCCGCCTCCAAAGCCGAGTCCGCCTCCGTAGCCCAGTCCACCTCCGTAGCCGAGCCCAACGCCGTAGCCTACTCCACCGCCATAGCCGAGTCCACCGTAGCCGAGTCCACTGTATCCAAGTCCACCGTATCCCAGTCCTCCGTAGCCGAGTCCATGGCCTACAGCCACTCCGTGGCCGACGGCTAGACCGCCATAGCCGAGGTTGCCCGCTAGGGAACCGGCTACGAGGCCGAGGAAAATGGCGAAGTTCTGCCGGTGAAAGAAAAGGGGACAATGTTTGTGAGCTAACCTGCCACAAATGTTTTTTTTTTATGATTTTCGTCTTAGCACCAACTTATAGTGCTTGGGCCGTATCAAATCTCAACGAATTACAAGAAGCGGCTAGTTTCTACGTTATTTCTGCATTCCCCCCGTTACGAAAAACACTGTATAGCGTAACGATACAAATAAAATCTGGTTTTCTAACATGTTAGTTCCCCCCCATCTCGGTACTCTAATATTCTCCATTAACTTTGGCGGAGACGGCGCTGGTTCTTTTAGCCACTATGGTTCGTCGATAGTAGGCTTCTAAGTACAATCTGATATTTCCATCTTTGTTTCTTTACCCACATTTGCTTTCTGCGAGCGGGTTTCCTCCCCTTACGAGCAAAAGAGCATCTAGAGGCTGAACGAAATATGATCAGTAGAAGTGCAAACTATCCAATTGCGTCGCGTTCATTGATAGTCCGAGAGCAATCCCTTCCTGTGAACTGTTGTAACAGCGCAACATTTGTATTATCTCTAAGCTATTGGCCCATTAAAACGTATTTTATATGCCACGCGTACATCTCTCACACCCTACATCTCGCACAAATCCCGAGCTTCAGAGTCCCGTTATCACAATTAATCTATCTTAATGCTTCGTCCAGAGATTTATCCACGCGTTCATTAAAATTCTTCTTCAGGCTGGACTCTCAACACTGCGCCACGTTCACGGCAAAAAGCCGAATACTGCAGGTTCACGGGACAAAAAGTACTTGCTCACCAAGCCCTGCATGGCTGAGTTCTACTCTGTAACCACCTGCGAAGCTAGAAGACACTGACTGCGGGAGTTCTCCCTCTCGGTCTCCCTTTTATACAGTACGATAAAAGGGCGTGTGATCTTCTTTCCGCATTTGCGGAAAAACAAACAACATATATCGTTTGACCCCCTCCGGCACCTTGGTGTGTTCTTCCGCCAGAGAAGACCAGGACAGCTGATAAACAAAAGGAGGCGTCGAAGTCGTCCACTCACGCAGAATGCGCGAGCCGTCCTGCAGACAGAGCGGCCGAAGGGTTTCGGGTCAGCGGGTGGGTGCGTGAACGTGATCGGCTTCTCTCTCGGACGCCTACTGCCAGGGGCGACGCTTGGCACCGGGACCCTTTCGGAGATCGCCGATGGCAGGAGAAGATTGGAGCTTGGTCTTCCCGCGCTAATGCTAAACGATTTTGTGCGATGACATTCCTCTGCTTTTTAATGGTGCCCGACCCGCCGCGATATTTGCCCGGGACGCGTGCCGTTTTCTCGTGCAATTCTTCTCTGATTGGTGGATCTCGGTTCCCGTCGGGGTTTGAAAGTGGTGCGTAAGGCGTATCTCGTTCCCATTACAGCTTTTTGGTGAAAGTTTTGCGTGTTTGGTGTGAATTCTGTACGGTCGGAGGATTCGGTGGGACTGCGTCCATTAATCAAAAGAGGAGGAACGCTGGAATGTTGCAAACACAAAGGAGAGCCTCGGGGTTTGGCTGTAGCTGGCAACAGAAAAATGAAGGAATGTGATGGGACAACCACTCTCGCTACACGTGATTCCGTAAGAAACAGAATATCTTTGGTACAGTATGTGGACATGGTGGGTTTAGTGGCAGTTTCACGCAGTAACTTACGATTGGCTGCGAGTAATGGGCACGTCCAGAAAAGCCGTTTTGAAACATTGCAGACGATACGTAGTTGAGAAGAAAACTGTCTGAGGATGATTCCACGTTAGTTATAGAATGATGGTTCGGGTCATAATTTTGATATTTTTGTTAAAAATGTATATGAAAGCCATGTTCTTGGGAGGAACATTCAGCTATATATTAATGCCGTAACAATCTTTTCGCTGATATATAAAATAGTGAAGCTCGAGGCGTGAAAATTGAGAACAATTCATGATGATACTTTGCACAGTCGGCATTTTCCCATCGAAGCTTTCACGTCACCATAACTTTTTATTACAATTTACAAAAGGTTCACGACACATACACATAAAATATAAAATGGTAAGAAAATATTTCTATGGAGACAAAACAAAATATCAAACATGTCCTGAACCCGTTTTAGAGACATATTCACAATTTATTGCAAAAAACTATCTTTTATAATACTACACAAGACATATCGAAATGCGCATCTTTAAATTATCTTTACGATAAAGTAATATACCCACCCTTCCCTTAATTGTCTCCAATTGTTTTAAGGTAGAAATGCGGCTGATTTTTGAAAAAGTGTTAAGATTGGTTGTCGATATATCAAAAGCTTTGAGCATTGCTTTATCGTTCTGTGACCATACCCCTCCCCCCACCCCCCTCCACTTCCTTCTTTTTTCTCACCCCTTAATCACGAACAAGAAACGTCTGCGAACGTCACTGCTGGCGGAGTTACGAATCGTAAGCACGTCACATTACCCTGAAACTCAAAGCTAAATACGAGAAGAGCCAGTTACGAGAAAATAAGCGAGATTAGTAGTAAGAAAGGAAACTATGCATGTCAGTTGGTTACGAAATCATCCAATCTAAGCCCTGAGACAAGAAAAAACAAAAATAACGCACAGTGCGAAACGAAGTCGCAAACGCAGCTGAACTTATTCACAAGAAGGACGACAATAAGTGCATGTCCACACGGAAAGAAAAGAGGAAGAGAACGACATGCAACCGTAAAGACTTGACCGAACCTGGTCAGACCAACAAAATCCCTCCAAGGTTAAGGACAGGAATGGGAGCGGGCACCACTCCCAAGGACCTAAACAGATGAGTTTCACTACGCTATGTGAACCGACCGAGATATGACCCCTAATTCCCCCTCTCCTATTTTACTGCCGTAACCCCCTTCCCCAACACGCACACACACACAACCTACACTCCAACACCGAAAACGCCAAGTACATTACAATAAAGGAAACTTTCGCAGGGTGATTCAAAACAAAAGACGGCTGACTATCGCTATGCTTAAAGGAGACTCGGCGTTTTTGGTGCTCAATAAGTGGAACTACAAACAAACAATACAAGCTTAACCGTGCGCGACGCACCGATTATACCTACAAATGAAAACAGAAGTTGATAACTATGAAGACATATTCTTTCGGAGCTCTGATCGGAAATTCGGAGCCGGGAGAAAGGAATTCAGAACCTCTCAAATAGGTGTTCTAGAGGACGTTTCGGGTTCTGTCATTTACGAAGCGAGTAAGAGTTTAGTGTCAGACCCAACAGCCATGGCCAAACGATTAAGCACCGTGCGATTGTTCTTGGTGGACTATCTGTGGAGACCCAATAATAAAGTGTATAGCGATAAGCACCTCGTACCAGTAGGGAGACTCAACAAAGTGCGGTTCAAAAAGCAACTGGCTCCACGGAGAGTGAGTGAATCTGACCTTTTATGACAACACCGCTACAAATACCTCCAGAATGAGATTGCTTCTTCTTACAACGTGGATACATCAAACTCTTCTTTCCGGGACTCTGATGAAATTCTGGTTGAAGTGAGTCAAGACTTGTGTCCTGCTAGTTCGTCGGTAACTCCATCGAAACCACATAAAACCATTTAAAAAAAAAAGCGCAAAACGTAATTGAAAAGGAAAAAAAAAAAAAGCTTAAGTGAGTTCTTCAATTAGAAGAAAGCTGTCAAGCGTTTATGGCGTGAAATCCGGCAAAGATAGTTGTGAGCACTGCGCGGAGTGGTTTTACGCTTTCCGCGATTCGCTGAAAGCATGCTGTTCCCACCAGGAACTCAAGCGATTGTACACGCTTCTGCCACCAAGCATCTCGAAGAAATATTGCGCCTGTTGCCAGAAGCGACTGCCTACATGATTTTTCAAACAAGAAAACTTAAGCGTAAAGGTGGTGTATGGGACACCCCTCATCCCTACATGGGAAAAAAGGCGAATGCCGAAGACGTGAGGGTTGCGCCTGAGTAGAACACACGCGACGCCTTTGGTTGCTCTGTTCAAAGCCTCAACAAAAAAGACGTCGTTAAAGCCATGATCAATGTCAACAAGATCAAGGTCGTAAAAAGGTTTAGGACCCGCTTTATTAAGGAAGCTTACCAGCTGTTCAGGAAGGAACATCCCCATAGGGAACTATAGGCATCTCCAAATTTTGTTTCCTACGAACAAAATGGGTAAACAAGAGTCCCGAGCATGAGGTGTGCGCATGCATATATTGCGTCAATTTTCAGTTGCTTTTAACGGCCATAACAAATGACTCGAAGAAGACATTCACTGAATACGACCTCAAGCGCATCTACCTATGCAGCGCTCCACAGAACGATTGCTTCCTGCGCCGTTGCGAAAAGTGCCCAAAAATACAGACCATTTCGCTGCAGTCGCACGCACCATCTCGACGAAGACGAAGAGATCTGTTTCGCTTTAATGGATCTCGGCGAAATCGTCAAAAAGATTATGGACACTTCCGCTCCCTGCGGCAGCTGGAGTCATGGAGCTAAAAGTGTAGGAGGCCTTCTTACATCCGTGATCTTCAACGAAGCCTGATAAGTGACTCGAGAACCGCCTTACCACCCAAGGCAGTGATGTTCCACTTCGATTTTGCGGAAAATTAAAAAGTACTCTTTCCAACTGAAGTCCAGAGTTTTCTCTGGAAAAAAAACTGAAGTGTATCTCTTCACAAGTGTAGTTACGTCCACACAAGGTATGCAAAGCGTTGCCATTGTCAGCGATGACACGACATATGACACAGCTCGCGCTCTTCTATCCACAGAGGCCATAAAAGAGTATGTTGATGAACATTACCCAGACTTTTTGGAACTACTTTCTGTATCAGACGGAGCGGAGAGGTGGCGCACTTCAAGAGTCGCCTCCAATTGCACTAATTGTCTTGGAAGCCGTGCTCGTCGGCAAGGTGGATCTTTACGGCCACTGGACACAAAAAGAGTGCTTGTGATGGAGTAGGTGGTGTTCTTAAACACCACGCAACGCTAGCTAACTTGAGATCTTCGCTCAACTCAACAAATGTCAACGCTGAAGACTTTGTGGAAGTGGTGCGTGAAAAAGTGACAAATCTCTGCATGTTTCACATGAGTGCTGAACGCGTTCGCGAGTTTTGTGCGGTGAAACAAGAAGAGTGGACAACCGTAAAACGTGTGAGAGGAATCTAGGCATCTCATCTGTGGAAGTCATCATATGTTGAGAGGCCGGATGTAGAGATGGCCACTTGCGCGACTGAGACATTTAAGCTTATGTACGTAAAGTTAGTGAATTTGCAGAGTGATCCTTTTTGTTTTTGTGAATTGGAAGCTAAGTAATGGTATTCCAGCTCGAAGTCCCTTTTTCCCGTCAGTTATACTCACCCATTTAAAGAAAAGAATTTGAAAAATATAAAATGCCTGCCATAACTACCACTGAAAATGTTTGGTTGCGTGCGATCAAGCCGGCTATGACGAAGACATCGGCTCACTCCGAGTGAAGGTTTGTCGTAGCTTTTCAGGTTTTGAGGTCATATCTCACTCAATGCTTTGCCATCGCAAGTTAGTTCAAGTCCTCGCAAAGCGCCAAGAGAAGTTTAAAAAAATAAATGATTGCGTTTGTGTTTTTTTTTTTTTTTTAAATATCGTCACCCAATCTTGCCACATTTTGAGACATCAGCTTCATTTCCGCATTAATGACAAGAAGACAATTAAGGATGGGGCGGCCAGGCTATTTTTATATCCTCGTAAAGATAATTTAAAGACGCGCATTTTGATATGTTTTTGTGAATTATTATAAAAGATAGTTTATTTGCAAACAATTTGTGAATATGTCTCTTAAACACGTTTTTATGCCATGTTTGATTTTTTTGTTTGTTTGCATATAAATATTTTATTAATATCTTTAATTTGTTCTGTATCTGTTGTATATATTTTGTGACATTTATTAGAAGAGTTATGGTGACGTGAAAGCTTCGATGATAAATTGACGAGTGTGCAAATTATCATCGTGATATCTCTTCGATTTCCACACCTCGAGCTTCTCTATTTTATACCTCAGCGAAAAACATTGTTTCGGCGTTCATATATAGCGCAATGTTCCTTCCAAGAAGTCGGTTTTTGTATTTATTTATTTATTTATTGAGATTACCTGCATCGCCTTGGAGGCAATATTGCAGGGAGAGGTTATCAAAACACATTATAGATAAAAATACAGAGGGAATCACATTTTCATTAAGCATGTTCCATTCTAATGCAGTTCCAATAAACATGATCTACAAAAAGTGTTTATGATTATAACTCTGTATTTTTGTATATATTTTTAACAAAAATATCAAAAATATGACCCGGACCATCATTGTATAAACTGACGTGTAATCACCTCTAGGAGGCAGAGCCTTTTAATTATCTTGTTGGTGTATCCGACTCTGCTTGTGAAGACGTTTTTCTTTTGAACTGTTTTATCAAATCAATATGCCTAGGAAATCCGGGCACTGTCGCAGTGTCAAGGGGCTGCAGATTAACATTTTTGGGATGGTGAAATAGTTAAAATTTTATTTGTTCAGTAATAGTTGAGAGATATGTGAACTGGGCAAAGTTGACTCGGCCATCTGCATAGCGTCTGCAACCAAAACATTCACTGTGCTAATCAAAAACAAAGAGAAAGTTGTGTGTATCGACCAGGTCAAGCCCACCCACTTGGACTCTTCCAACAGTGCAACCTCTGCCATCTGACTCATTTTACAGAAACCACTAACAAGCGCACGCCACTTTAATCGTCTAAAAAAAATTTAAAAAAGACGACCGCTTCGTTGCTGCGTTTCCTCGCGGGGGGGGGGGGGGGGGGGGGGGGGATATTGTAGTGAACGGCCAGACCGAAGCGGACGAAGAAGAGCGGATCTCGAGAGAGAAGATTTGAGGAAACGATCTCGTCGGTGCTGGTGGTTCTAACTGGATGTATTTTAAAATAACCTATTAAATATTTATGTAGCCTCAACGCTACACATCCCTTGTGTGAATGCCCTATTAAATTTAACTGTCTGTTCATCTCGTCGTGGTCATCATAGCATCCAAAGTGTAAGCGATGTTCGTTTGGCAGACCGTTTCAGCACTTTTGGTTCTCCAAGTCTAAGGCATCTTAATTTCTTTAAGTCGGTCAGAAGCAAATCTAACCTGTAACGTGTCTAGAAAGGCAACACGTTCCGTTTATGCTTGCGCACCGCACCCATTGTGAGACTTTCGGCAACAAGTGACGTCTTTTGTTAGTATCAGTTAGAATAACAAGTAATGGCTGTTACATTTTCTTACTGACGTTGAGATGCCTGCTTGAAACGTTCATGCTTCCAGCCTTTACACCCGCTCTGACTTTCACTCTGAATTTTTTTTAATGATATGGGTGATGAGGTGTTGTTCGGCGGAGTTATTTCTTGCGCCTTGCCTTGTCCTCGCCAAAGTCAAAAGCGACCTTTTCACACACTTAGGTTTCATCACGACCAACTGAGACAAGACCGGTTTTTAAGCCTTTTGCGACAGTTTACGACTGGCTGCGCAGCAATGCAGCCGGTGGTAAGCCGTCGCAAAAGGCTTAAAAACCAGTCTTGTCACAATCGTTTGTAGTAAAGCGCAAGCGTGTGAACGGGCCTTTAGTTTAGGCTTTGAAGTTCACTTATGTAGTCCGAATGAAGCCATATAACTGGGTTGCAGTTGTTCGCAACTTCCGGAGCTTCGGAAGCGTACTCTCCTCAGTAATGCTGGCACTCAGTCTAACGTGGCCTCTGTCTTTGCTCAATCATACTAAGATACATGGTAGGGTCTGCGATGATTCGCCTCTCACAACCTGCGGTGGCACCACAGTTATTTGAATGCGTAGCGCCGAAGCGCAAAGAAGACGGAATTCCCCATACTGCGGAGGCTTAGGCAACACCTAGATAAGAACGCCTAAGTGCTGAATTTTCCTGCGTCTGATATAGAAGGCCCCCGTAGGTCACAAATTGGACACGTCTACGGCGTCAGCGTTGGGCTAAGAGTGTCTAATCAGCGAGAACACGACTCCTGGATGAACGCTGACGCCGTATAGTCGTGTCCTATCTGTGGCCTTTGGTGGCCTCCTTTAGGGACGCAGAAAAATTCAGCACTTAGGCTTTCTTATTTAAGAGGTTTTGGATTTGGACGACGCGTTTAAATTCAGAGATGAATTTCACTCGCAGTTTAAAGAAATAAAACAAATGTACGCGTGTATTTTTCACTATCCTGACACTATTCCATGTCTACCGTTCCACAAAAGAGCTTCTAGTAGAGTCAATATTTTGGTGTGTTTGGTGATTTCTCTAGGTTACCAAAACGGCAAACTCGCTCCAATGAACTGTTTTCTTTGTTTTTTTTCACTGGCTTTACGTTGGATTTTTACTATTTGTTAAAAACCTTAAATGCAGTTCCGGCTACTGCCATCTTTCTGCTACTAAAGAAATCCCACTCAGTTTCAGGTTCGCCAAACGTAACTTCATGGGCATGCTGGACGTGGTTCCATGACTGCATGTACAACAGGCGGTAAAGAGGCGGCATAAGCGTGGTCGTTTATAGCTTATTAGGCAGAACCGCGTGGTGCACCATCATACTAACCAAGAAAACTTTGCCCTGATGAAAGAGAACACCGAAGACCACATCGTTCATGATGCTGCAGATGCTTCGATGGTTCGGTCACTCTTTGTGATGACCTGAAAACAGCCGGACGAGGCGACTCAGTCTAAGCGGATAGTTGCTGACTCCATAGCGTTCAGGACACTCCCAAGTCCCCTTTCCGTCTTCCAGTGCAACTGCCAGGATTCCTGCTTATTGCATTCAATGTATCTAGTCACTTTAAGACTGAGTTTGTTTATTTCAAACATTTTTCTTGATTTTTTGCACAAGATAAAACGCGAGGCCATCTGTAATCCACTCTTGTATAGGCTGTCAAATGTGTGGGTTCGAGACTGCTCCCACTGACTGCTAACGTACTTTACTTCTGTCGGATGTTACTTTTGACGACCTGTTCTGGTAACGCGACAAATGTTCAGCTTCGACGACCTGTAGCCCGTGGTACATTTTTTTGATTATTTACAGACATTTTGATTGTTGTTCAGTAAGTGGAACTCAGCCCTAAAAGAAATAGTTTTGACAAGGAATATTTTTGAGGCCCGCGGCAATATCTCTTGTAGGTCGCTCCACTGGAACAAGAGAGAACGACAAGACTGGGGGTCCGTATCGTTCCGTCGTAACACGTTTCACAAAAATACGTTCCTTAAATAACTTTTCATCAACTTGCGTTTTATAGACATACGTTTCGTCGACACAGTAATGTTTTGTGAAAACTATTTTTTGTATACGCTTGCTCTTCCAACGTTTCTACAACATTTTTTTTTTTCACTAAGTGGATTTGATTGAATCGCGTCCAACCGACCGGCTGCGGTTGGACGTGATCATTCTATTGACGCCCACCGCGCAGCCTGCTGCTACAAACACAAAAATAAGTGCGCGCGCAAAAAGAAAAAAAAGAAAGGCTTACCGACGCGCGCGTAAACGAGCGAACGAAGTTATAAAAAAGCCTGTGAGAAAACTGTATCACAACACGGGATCTCTCGCTATAATATATATTGTACATTGTCATCCCCAGAATTACTCTACGTAGTTCCCTAGATTGTGTCTGTGCAACTACGCTCGAAAAAGAAAAATCTGGTCATGAGAGAACTTTTAGTGGCTCATCGACTTGCCCATATTGTGCACACTTTAAAGTTATTTTAAGCACTCCGTTAAAAGGTTCTCCGTGAAAAACCTAAAAGGGTTTTTTTTTAAGCTCCTTCTTTTATGCGAAAGACTACTTCATCGCTCAACTGCCTTTCTGATGCGCCAGCGGGCTACAGTGCTTGAGCCGAAACTGTTCTTCACGAGCTCTAAGATTATTTAAAACGTACAGCGAAACGACGGGACGGAAGAAAGGAGACAAACAACGCTGACTCAGCGGTTGTTTGTCTCCTTTCTCCTGTCCCGTCTGTTTCGCTGTACGTTTTAAATAATCATGCCTTACCAACACACCCAAGCTCCTATCTGGGCTGTAAGAGTTCTTGGGGCGTCAGAATACTTTTCAAAAACGGACATGTTTTTAGAGTGTATATCATAAATTTATTTAGAGTTCTCATGAATATTGGGGTTAGTGTCCTGCGTCAAAACCTTTGCATGCTGTCGTCAGCAGATCTACCATTTTCATTAGTTGCGCTCTAGTTTAGATATTTGCATTTAAATGGGTATTTAGGCTTTCTTATTTTGTATTTTCTCATTGATATTTTTGTTTTTCTTACCCATTTTCTCGCCCTCGAAACTGCGAGAGGCTCCAAATCCGGACCCTTAGTCAAAACGTTTGGACACCTCCGGATTATATTATTCAGTTCATTTTATTCGCTCCAAGTAAACCGGAACTATAGCACGTCCCGTCCCTCCAGGCGGCTACGATCGAACAAAAAAGCAAATTTGCGAGCCCTATCTTTAGGCTCAAAACCACGGCCGAACTGGAAGCGGGCGCTCTCTTTAGAGCGCGCGCTTCCAGTCCGTCCGGCCGTGTCAAAATAAACCGCGCTCGCGCGATCACCCCTGCTTCGCTTGGGAAAACGGGTTAGTAGAGACTTTGAGTAGACGGTTAACTATAGAGCTTCGCTTTGCTAGAGAAAACTCGTGCCGCCACATTGAAGCATAGGTTTAGCATGCACCTCCTGGGCCCACTTTCCGCAGAATACAATCTAATAATGCACTCCATTATCTGTAACAAACTTGCACCAAGCATCGTCATAACCGCCAAGCGTTCGGGCCGTTCGGCAGGCTATGGTACCATCTGTATTCCGGAGACCGAGGCGATGTTCACGGAAAGACGCTTTCGACACAACGTTGCAAAGATATGTTCATGAAACGAACGCGAGAGCCTTTTGATGAAGCAAACTCTCAAAATAACTTCGCACTGTCGTCGAAATTTTTTTTTAATTAAACGGTGTTCTCGCTTGCTAGTTTTTACCGAGGAATAGGGCTAGTTGACGTCTCTATCACGGGTCGTTATAATGTCGATCAGGTTTATACTTAGTGTCCCGTCATACAGATTCCAGAGCATACCGCCTGAGGCACCCGAGCTTTACGGACTTCCGTTGCGTACACACTCAAGATTGAAAACCTAAAAAAAAAAAAATAGCTCACTTTGTTTATTTATTTTATTTTAACATATTATAAGCCGTGAGGCCAAAGCAGGTAGGTAGACATTTTAAGAGTACAAGCGCACTTAAAGGGACACTGACAGGGTATTTATGCTCACCGAGGTTTTTGTATTCGAACATGACCTATAAGAGCCCAACTACCCAGAACACAATTTGCGGCTCGAAATTTCTTTTTTGTTTCCGCCCGAAAACAGCCTGTCGAGAATTGGGCAATTTCAGTCGCGCTTACTCTGTTTTCCAAGGTCATTTGGCCTTCAACTGCACCATACTTAATATATTCAAAGTCGTGGGTCATCGGAGGCACATATTCAATATTAAAAATAGAAAATAATATGAGTCCCATTTTTCGTGGCCTCCAAGAAGCTGCAAATACGTTGATTCTTTTACAGAAAAAACCTGCATCGCTGTGATTCAATATTGCAGGGGGTTGGTTAAATATGAACATTGTTTAGAACAAAAGTAGTACATACACAAAAAAATCACTTTTCTATGGAGAAAGTATAAAATAAAATAAAATAAAACATGTTGTCTATAAACCCATTACACAACTGAAGAATTAAAAAAAAATGGTCGCAAGCACATCTTTCGGCAACCCATTTCTTTTTGTGATGGTTTTTGGAAAGAAAGAAAAAGCAAAGGTGTCGGTGCGGCAAGGGTACGGTCTGATTTTCTTGGGGTTATCGGCTCTTTCGAACACATAAAACGGTTCACGTAAAAAAGTATCTCTGTTAGTCAATAGTCTATTGTTGTAAATATCATCTACAAATTTCAACCTAAACATCGTTCTACGCTCACTGAGCTTCCGCAATGTAGGGCCTCTTTCATGTTAGTGACACTCGCTCCAAGTTTGTAATAGTTTAATACAAATCAAGCACATTAGTTTTGTACCTTTTCAAGTTTGTCTATTAAATAATTTTGGTGTGGATCCCAGACAACTGAGGCGTATTTCATACACGGACGGATATATGTAAAGTATAAAGTTTCTCTAATTTTCCTCGGGGCTTGCCGAAAATTTCTCCGTACAAAATTAAGCATTAGTATTGCCCTTAGGGCTATCATTTCAACATGTCCCGTCCACGTTAAATCATTAGATAACATAACACCTAGATATTTTACATTTGAGCTAGGTTTAATCATTTTATTATTTGTTATGTAGAAGGAAGTAGTGGAATTTTTTTCCTAGTATATTTAACATGCACGCAGTTGTCAACATTTAGGTTCATTCTCTAATCTTTACAACACACTGATTTTTTTCTATATCACTCTGTAAAGTACTAATATCGTTGAACTCATTAATTAATCCATAAATAACAACATCATCTGCATATATTCGAATATATTATTGTATGTCATAAATAATGTCGTTTATGTACATCGGGAAGAGCTGCGGACCCAGTAACGAGCCCTGGAGACACCAGACTCGACGTTTACATACTCCGATTTTTCCCCACCAAGCACGACACATTGCCCTCGTCCACCTAGGTAATCTTTGATTTATACCAGTACGTTGCTGTCCAATGACAGTAAGCTAGGTTTATAGAATAACAGATAATGATCGACAAGGTTAAATGCCTTTATAAAATCAAAAACCAACAATCCACTTAGTTTCTAGCGTCAATGACTCCAACAAGAAAATGAAAGACATCAACAAGTACCGTGCTACAGGATGCTCCAGTACGAAATCAGTGTTGATCTCGAATAAGAAGCCTTTCGACGCTTAAATGAGCAATGAGATTACTATAAATGACATGTTCCATTAGCTTGCAGCTAGTACAGGTCAAAGAAATTGGTCTATAGTTTTTCACAGTTTTTAGCTCCTGACTTGTGTATTGGTTTACCATTTTCAAATCAGATGGAAGCTTTTGTTTCACGAAAGATTTATTAAAAAGAAAACATAAGTAATTCGCCAACTCTTCAGAACAGTTTTTCAATATAACCGGAGAAGTGTTATCTAGTCCGATTGCTTTGTGAACATCAAGTTCTCAAAACAACGAGGCTATACCATATGTTATCTCAATGGGTGAAATGACATGTTTCATTATTTGTTGCACGTTCGGGTGACAGCGTGATACAGAAGGTTTAGAAAAATCAGATTCAATATATTAATTCAGATGCGTTACTTTTCTTTTTTCATCCTCGATAAGTTCATCACCTACCAAAAGAGGAGGGACAGGTGTGTCATCCTTCTTATTTGTTTTACGAACTTCCAGAATTCTTTAGGGTTTATTTTAACTCTTTAGTGCACAACTTTTTTTATCTTTTCACAATTTTATTCTAGCAGACATAGAATACCACGGTGATCCCTATACTACCAATAAAATAAAATTGAACGTTTAAAAAATGTATATCGAAAAAATATAGGTGTGTTGCACATTTGCGACAAGGATGCAAATAATGTAATGTTTATAGCGGAATGTTACAAATGTGTTAACCATAGTCAAACTTGTATTTACAGACGTCAGTGAGAGATGTGGCCACATTTCCTTGTGTGATACAAAAGAAAGCAGTTGTTATTGCTTGTTGAGCTTGTTGAGTTTTGTGTGAGCAGTACGAATTTAAAAGTAGCGCTAAAGACGAGGACAAGTAGAAGACACAGACACGGACAGGCGCTGACTCGCAACTGATATTTAGTGAAGAATAAAAGGAAGATAAAGCAGAAGTGCAAGGACATATACGAAATGAAAAAGAAGACTAACCAAAACGAAAGAAAGCAACAATTATTTTTGACTTCAAAATTAAGAAATAAGAGAAAAAAATACGGTAAAAATTAAAAAAATTAAAAAAATTAAAAAAATTCTACACAAAACATTCAAATGAAAACCTACTCTAATTAAATGAAAGAAAGAAAGAGGAAGAAGAGGACTCTGAAAATTAATCTAGTTAAACGAAGTTCTCACACAAAATGTTGTAAGTAGTGCAATTCCTTCGCCGATAAGGCTACCGACGGTGCACTGATGCATGTATCCCCTTTAGCTGCTGGGTGATTTCAGATAAGATCGACCAAAGGATGGCTAGTCGACATTTTCAAATGAACTGATGTTTTTATATGTTATTGTCTAGTCTCTGGTATGAACGAATCCAAACTTAGTTTTAACTAGAAAAAATACTTGGGGATAGGAAAAATCGTAAGGCATGAGGTGGTGGACAGTTGCATTAACGCGCACTGATGGAGGGGGCCCGTTTGAGAGTGAATAACTAAAGCGATAACATTAGGAGAACTCTAATACGTTTTAGGCGCAAACTATCTGTATAGCTTGCTTGTAATATAAAGTAATCATATTTATTTAAAATTTATTTATTTTTCTAAAAATTGACAAACATGCCTGCTCGAACGACAAATGGCAAACTTTGGAGGTCTGTATCTCATGAAATAATTTAATCATTATGATATAATTTGCAGATATTATTCTACTAATATATAGCTAATTTTTAAAAAATAACTAAGGTATCTGTGTGATACAATAGTTAGGATATATTTAGTCAAACATGGAAAAAAAATCAAACAAAGAAAAATTCCGATGCGAATAAAAAAAAAACACCACCCTCGATTTTTTTTTAAATTTAGGTAACCTGTTATACTCTATTTCGGCATTCATTTCCATTAAAAACATGTTGCATCATTTTATTGAGAAAGAAGATACAACTCCCCAAAGTAGGGTCCTTTTTCAAAGCCTTCACTTAGCAGTGTTTTATACAAGAACTGACTCTGAGTTCCAGTTTCATGAAACCAACACACATCTTTTATATATTTTTATTCAGATGAGGCCAATGATAACTAAAGAAATCGTTCACACGCTTAAATTAAGGAGAAACTGCTGTGTACGAAGAGGTATCATATTACGGACTAGTGATCCGAGAAAAGATCATGCAGCCATCGGCCACTAGGAACTTTGTTTACTTTATTCTCCTGCGACACTATATGCTATTCCCTCTTCCGCTCTACCTTCATCTCTCTCTCTCTCTCTCTCTCATATATATCCCTGATATATATCCAGAACAAAAACATGTTCAAGCATTCCCTTTCTGCTTGGTAGTGTTCTGGGGCTAGCAAAAATCATTTCCTCGCTAAGCTCACGATTATGGCAAAATAGTTGCCGGAAACCGCAGACGACACTCGTCGCTAGTTCTGGCAAAACGGCCGATACAATCTTTTTTTCGCATTTCCCCGCTCGCTGTCAAGGACAAGGGGGTTCGCTTCAACCAGCAAAACATGGCCGCCGACGCCTGTTTACTGAGCAGTCATGCCTGTCGCCATCTCACTCGCTGGCGTCACGGGCGATAATATCAGGCACAAAGGGGCACACCAACCGGCAGCATTATCCCCAAATACTCGAGCCTCGCGTAAATACATAGAGTGTAAACGCTGTCGCCATGTTATCGTAGTAAGACCGCCCCCCCCCCCCCTCCCCCAACGGGGGACTGCAGTACGCGACGGCGTACTAACACTACGGCGACGATATCGACATCGCGGGCTCCGACTTTTCCCATAGTTCTACTCCACGGGCATTTCTCGAAACGCTTGATATTGTGTACGCCCGCCTGGAAGGATTTCAGGCGCGTAGTTAAGATAAGGCGGTTCTCCGCGGCAAAAGAAAGCAATTTCACAAAAGCTTAAAAGCGGCGGCGACTCGTGTGCGGTGAACGCTTGAGGTTTTGGTGTAGACAGGGTGTGTGTGTTCTCGTTGTTGACACCAGCCGGCGATAAGGCACTGCAGGCGGTAGCTCAGTACAGCAAGGGCTAATCCGAGTGACCATCAACGTAACCCCACCGCCAACCCCACGCGAACCGGTCGCCGACAGGGCTCAGGCTGTGTCATGAACTACGTGGTAGAAGCTCGGGTGCTTTCACATCAGCGCGTGGAGGGACGACAGTGCGATTCCGGAAAGTCTTTTTCGAAGGCCGCTAACCACAATTTTTTGTCTCGAGACTTTCCCTCTTTATTCTTTTGACGTGGATCAAGCTTTGCCGACAGCCTCAGTTGTGACCTCTCTTTTCAAATGTACGTTTGCAGTGAGTGAGCTCCTCAGCCTCGGACTTGTCACTTGTACACCCAGTAGTTCTTTCACTTGGCAATTATATGCCATCAGTTGGGGTTTAATTTCTATTATTTATGTATACATTATGAAGACATCCTGGAGCTCCGAACGAGTGTTTTGTGCAGATTACTTTTGCAAACACAAAAAGACTATACCAAAGCAGCGGAATTTTCGAAGTGTTGGCGAGTGGGACCTAAACTCGTTGAAGCAAATTCTTCCGCCCGACTGTTCCACCAAAGTGTGTGCGACAGTCTACCTGTGCTACCATTGCTTCATGCACATCACTAAGGAGATCTCGATGCGAAGCTCAGAGCAGCGCCCTGACATATTTGTGCCAGCTGAAGAAGCAATTGAAGATCTAAATCGCAGCATACTACCTACAGATGTGTCGCCGCTGAGACAACCAAGCGTCGTAAGAAGTCGGGACAGGCCTGCCTATGTCAAGAGAAAGCAAGAACTGGAGCAGGTTGCTGTCAAGAATATACGCTCAAGGCTACGTATTGCGTACGACAGGGACGCACCTTCGGGGTCGTCCGAACCAACATGCTCCACATGCACTGAGCGGGTGGACAACTTTCGGCAGGCCTTTGAAACCGCCACCTCTCTCCGGGAACGTTGTCAACTGCTTACACTCCTGTCGTCAACACTGACGAAGAATGAGGTTCAAAAGGTGATTCCACAGGCCTCAATGTACCTCATCAGTAAATCCCGAAAACTCAAGGAAAAGCATGGCGTGTGGTATGAGCCGGATCCTTACACGAGGTGCAAGGTGAGCCCTGAGAACCTGTCTGCTGCCCTAGAGTACTTCACGAAAGACGAGCTACAATGTTCGCGCCAAAGTCCCAACCAGAAGGACGTCATCTCTGTCATGCTCAACGGAGAGAAAACGTTCGTGCCAAAGCGCTTCATGACACGCTCAATACGAGAGGCCTTCCGTATATACAAAGACAAGCATCCCGATTCCGGCGTTGGGCTAACGAAATTTTATTCGTTGCGCCCTAGATGGGTCCAATGTATTCCACACCAGGAAGTGTGCGTCTGTGTGCGCTGCGCCAATTATTATCTTTGTATTGCCGCTCTAGAGAACGTTACAGGCTCAACATTCAACACTGGTGAAATGAACTCGGCATTTCTGTGCGACCCAGCAACAGAACTGTGCCTTCAAGGAGACTGTGATCACTGCCCAAAAGGCCAGTTTCTTACACTCCAGGAACTTGATATCCCGGAGGATGAAGAGATTGTGCTTGCAACATGGGAGTCCGGCGACCTTGTGAAAAAAACTTTGGAACCTGAGACTTTCCTAAAAGTCATCCAAGTGACGGTTGGAAGTTGGGTACTTCACAACCATATCCGGCAAACGCAAGGTAAAGCGATCTACGATGAAAAACAGTGCATGCAACGCGGGAGCATTGTCTTTCATTTTGACTTTGCTGAAAACTGGACCATCGTGCTTCCTGACGAAGTGCAAGCATATCACTGGAAAAAAAAAACAAGTTTCGATATTTACATGTGTAGTGACGACAATAAAATCTACAAACAGCTTTGCCATCATCAGTGAGGACCTGTGTCACGACGCCGCTCACGCTTGCTTGGCTCTAGAAAAAGTGAAGGAGTGGGTTGAAGACAACGTTGCGGTATACTCGTACGTGACGTACGTAAGTGACGGCGCCGCCAGTCATTTCAAGAATCGCTACCAGCTTCACCAATTTGCAAAGGACGATTGCCCACAAGCCCAGTGGTTATTTTCTGCATCTGGACATGGGAAAAATGCATGTGACGGAGTTGGCGTACTCGTGAAGCACCAGGCCACGCTGAACAACCTGAGAGAACGTTCAGTAAGCGCAATTCAGACGGCCAGGACAATAGTGAGCGTTCTATCAAAGAAACTGAAAGGCGTGCATCTTGTATATCTGGACGAAAATGAGGTTGTTCGGTATCGTGAACAAAAAAAAGAAGAGTGGCTGACGGTGCGCGCCTTCTCTGGCATTCAGTCTTGGCACGCGTGGCGGCTCAGCAAGTCATCAACAGAAGGGACCTGTGACGTATATGTATCACGGACAGTCGGATCTGCTTGGAAGCAACTTTATTAAATGGGTACAGCGAGGAAAACCTTAGCGTAAAGTGCCGAATTTGATTTCCCAAGGACTGCTCATTTTGAATGCAGGGACATCTTATTTATCACATTTTTCTTCACGGGGTATTTAACCTACTGTTTTTGTTGGCGGTTACTAATAATTTTTATCTGATCACTATAAAAAAAAATCCCAAAATGTTATCCTCGAGCAGGATAAAATATATCGGCTTGCCACGATTCATTCATACACCGAGAGCATCGAAGCTGCTCCAGTTAGGCACTATGGCATCCGTCACCTGAAATTGTTTGTAATCGTAAATACACAGCCAACCTAAATATCTTACTATTATATCTTTGTTTTTGTGTGTGGAAGTAAAGTTATTTATTTTACTCTAGATGTAAAATATACCGGAAGGTACAACTTCACACTGCATCATCTTTTCTCAAATCATTAGTCTCTAATATGATACCACTTTGTACGCCTATGTAAAATGCTGTATATAGTTTCTCCTCCCTTTTACTGTGTGACCGATCGCTCTTTTTATCAATGACCTCATCTGAATAAATGTATATAAAAGATTTGTGCAAGTTTCATGAAACTGGAACTCAGAGTCACTTCTTGTATAGGACACTGCTAAGTGTAGGCTTTGAAAAAGGACCCTACTTTGGGGAGTTGTTTCTTCTTTCACAGTGCAATGATGCAACATGTTTTAATAGAAATGAATGCCGAAATAGAGTATAACAGGGTACCCAAATTTAAAAAAAAATCGAAGGTGGTGTTTTTTTTATTCGCATTGGAATTTTTCTTTGTTTGATTTTTTTCCCATGTTTGCCTAAATATATTGTAACTATTGTGTCACTCAGATACCTTATTTATTTTTTCAATAATAGCCATATATTAGTAAAATAATGTCTGCAAGTTATGTAATAATGATTAAATTATTTCATGAGATACAGATTTCCAAAGTTTGCCATTTGTCGTTCGAGCAGGCATGTTTGGCAATTTTTAGAAAACTAAATAAATTTTAAATAAATATTATTACTTTATATTACAAGCAAGTTGTACCCATAGTTTGTTTCTAAAAAGTTTTAAAATTCTCCTAATTTTATTGTTTTAATTATTCACTTTCAAACTTGCCCCCTCCATCAGTGCGCATTATTGCAACTGTCCACCTCTCCCTGCCTTACGATTTTTCTTGTCTCCAAATTTTTTTTCTGGTCAAAACTAAGTGTGGATTCGTTTATACCAGACACTACACAACGTCATATAAAAACATCAGTTGATTTAAAAATGTCGACCAGCCACCCTTTGGTCGATCTTATCTGAAATTACCCTGCTATGACTTGCGCCTCATAAATTTCTCTTGTTCGTTGATCTCTGAACTTTTTTAGAATTTTTGTTCGATGGAATTGAGGAGTGCACTTGCAATCTCGTACGTGTAGAGCAAGATGTCCCGCCGGTGAAGACTTAAGAGACAGTGCATGCTCTCGCAATCTCATGTTCACACACCGGCCAGTTTGACCCACGTACACCTTCCCACACGAGAATAAAATCTCGTATACTACGCCTCTAAGGCAGTTCACAAACTTATTAACATGCTTGACATCGCAATGTTCCTGTTTGTCGTGTTGGGAATTGATTTTCGGGCACAGCCTTTTCAACTTGTCAGGTGCAGAAAGCACCACCCTGACATCAAACCTGTTGGCTACCTTTTTCAAGTTATGTGATATGGAATGGAATTACGGCACTATGACTGGTCGGCTCCTCTTCTCTTTGCTTCGGTCTTGTATTTTTTCATGCATTATTATATTTTCTGCCACATCCATCAAGATAGACTCGGGGTATCCCGAACTTTGCAGTGGCTGGATTTGGTTGGCGAAGCTCTCTCCGGCTGAATGGTGACACGACTTGTTTAACGCCGCTCTTAAGCAATTGGTCACGATTCCTCTTTTGGTGAGTTTTGAATGAGCTGAGTCGAATCGGAGTAGCTTTTTCTTTGATCTTGGTAAATACATCCAGCACAAATGGTTGTCCTGGAAGGTCATTTGCAAGTCTAAAAATTGAAGGACGCTGTTTGTGGGAAGTTCATGTGTAAATTTGAGTCCTTGAGAATGCTTCACAAAGGTGGCGTGGAGGTCGTGAACTGCTTTGGTGTTGCTGTTTTCCAAACAATTACAGAGAAGTACGAGGTAGTCGTCGACGTATCTAAAAATACGCGTGACTTGGCCGCTTGGAAGATTGTCGGCAATAACCCGGTCGCACTTGGACAGGAAGATATCACATAACACAGGGGCAACGCATGACCCTATGCATATTCCCTTTCTCTGACCGCAGTTCTTGCCATTAAACGTGACTATAGTGGATGACAAGTAGAACCTTAAGAGCTCTAGAAATGATCCTACCGGTAGGCCACAATTATTTTGGAAGGCTATTGCTCCATTTGCTTCAATAGATACACTTACTGCTTCAAAGATTTCAGCATGTGGGATGGAATAGAATAAATCTTCAACGTCGAGAGAGAGCCCATAACGTACTGTTGAAGCATTGGTTTTTAGATATTGAATTAAGGCATCAGAATTGGGTACCAGGAACGGATCATCAAGTTGGAGAGTGGAGAGTTGACGGAGAAGGAAACGTGAAACCGCTCCCTGCCAAGAACCTCTTTCCGTGACGATTGCACGAAAAGGACACTCTCTCTTGTGCGTTTTGGCAGTAAAGAATACATCTAGCAGGTCTTCTTTTGCAGACGTGATCTTTTTCATTAGTTGTGTCAATTCAAGTAGTTCAGCAGTAGTTCATACGAATGCCCTTGCATCCGAGAAACTAGCAACCTTGTCGCTTCTCACTCCAAAGCACCCAGTGGCCAATCTGAACATAGAAATACTAACAGTGAGGTTTGTAACACAGATTAATTTGTCAATGATAATACCTAATCTATCCTAGCTGACATCTTAAGGTGGACGCGGTGCTGAAGGACCTCTTGTTTTCTTCAGCTGGATGCATTGCTCCACTAACTCATTGCTGGGCCTTCTCCTTTTCTTCAGTTGCTCTATTCCTGCTTTGCAGAGTGACATGGCAAGGTGAGCTTTCGTGTTGGTTGATCGGAAGCAGTCTCAGCATTCCGCCTGCACAGCGGCCAGGCATTTAGAGCCGTCAAGTCGAGAATATTAAAAATAGCGGTGGATTAGCTCGGCTATGCCAGGATATACGTAGCGTGAGCTTATGCGCACAAATGAGAGGCGCCATCAAGCACGCAGCGGCGCCAGTGCGTCTGCCGCGGCTATGACGTCACTCCTCTGGAATGCGCAGACCGGCGAGGCTGGCGCGGCGGCGGCGGCTCCGGCGCAGCAGCTGTGCGCCGTGTGACGTCACTGCTCCTCGCGCATGCACAGCACGGAGCACGGTTCATTATGCGAGCCAAGCGAAACTGCTCAACCTCGGCCAGTGTAGCTCACGCTACTAAAGAAAAATACGAAAATGCCATTTTTTTGATCGGAGATGCGTGCGGTAGGGGGAGATCAGAGAGTCTAAGAGATCCACACCTCCCACTGCTTGTTGTAAGCGCCTATCACCGACGGACACGGTATGTCGGGCCTCTCCTTTTCTTTTTGATCCAACTTGGCGCAGTTAGGACAGGCTCTACGCCAACAAAGTTGTACAGCAAGTTGACGGCTTTGTTGTCTTGCCACCTTGTACATGACAGCTGAATGCCATACAGTGTCGCTACCTTCTCTTCAAATCTTCCCCTTCCTTTTTCTTTCATTTCCTTGTCAGATGGTATGCTGACTCCCGATACTCGGTTTATCCGGACTGTATGCCGATACAGTGCACGGTTTCTTTTTCCAGGTACACCTCAAGGGTTGGACAGTTCAAGTAGTTATCAAAGTACACATTGTGGTGGACGCCCTTTGGGATTAACCTGCACAAAAGAACAACACTGTTCCCTTTTGCTCCACAGTCAGGCTCTCCTGCAAGTCTTGGGGCAGAGTTCTCCTATCCCGTGTACAGCTCTAGCTTGTACGAGAAGGCGCTTATTCCTGAGAGAACAAATGCTTTGTACACCCCTTTCTTGGGTTTCTGGGGAAAATACTGCTTCAGTGCACTTGCGCTTTTGAAAGGTATAATCTGTTCATCAAAAGACAAGTGCTCTTCAAGTGGTATCAGCAACAACTGTTCATTTGCAGCATCGACCAGCGGTCGGATCGTCACAAGCCGGTCTCTATCAGGATCATCTCTTGGGCCGAGAAAGCCATTGTTCACAAAGTGAAGGTTGCGCTTCAACTGTTCGAAGCGTGTCAGCGTGAGGTTGTCACCTACTTGGCTTACCCTGGTAGCTTCACTCCAGTACCACCTGGTGTTGTTCATCTAAGTTATAGGCATCCACATGCAGGTGCCTAGAGAAACTTTAATCTACTCGCCACTGGTGCAGAGGTGCTTACTGGCATCCTTCTGGACTGAGCACAAATGGCTCTCATTTGCAAGAAGCAAAATAAGAGCGCCCGAGAATATGAACTTGGAGTAGTGGAAGGGTGTTTCAAACTCTTAAATTTCCTGCGGAAGCTCATTTTGTCCAGTAAACTTGACTGTTTCAGGACCCCGCATCAGGCGCGCTCCGCAACCTCGGCAGAAGCGAAACGAAACGCAGACGAACTAAGGGAGCGGGGGAACGACATTCAAGCTTGCGCGTTCACAACTCACAAGAAGTGCTTTGGTGTCCTCGAAATTTTAAAGCATGAAATGCTTTTTAACGCTACAACCGCCCCCCCTCCCCACCCCCTCCCCCCCTAATCCCACAATTCGGTTTGTACGTCCGTCCATCCATGCATTTCCCGCTAAATTTAGCGGGGAAATTGATATCACGACACCTATACACAAATTCGGTTTCTCAGCTAAATTTAGCGAGAAAATTAATATCACGTGACCTCATGTCACGGAACTTACAGACCAGTTCAGTTTACCCGCTAAATTCAGCGGAAAAACTGACGTCACGTGACCTATGCACCAATTCAGTTTCCCGCTAAATCTGGCGGAGAACATTCGTTGCGTCACGTCACCTCACGTCACGCGACCTATACACCTTGGGGAAATTGGCGGCACGTGACTTACACGTCAACTCGGTTTCCACTCCAAATTTAGCGGGAGAAGTCACGTCTTGTGGCTAGAGCATCGGTTCTGTTTCCCTGCTAAATTTATCAGGAAATTGACGTCACGTGACCTATACAACCATTCAGTTTCCCCGCTAAATTTAGCCGGAAAATACATATCACATGACACACCAACTCCCTTACCAATTCTCTATAATACATTTCAAGCATTATGGGACTTTGAAATTGAAGGTCGCTTCCAATTTTCTTCATTTCCATTTGCCACTCGTCACATCAGCTTGTTAATTTCTGTAAATGCTCATTTTATTTCTTCTGGCCATTCAATATCTGTATTTCTGAATATATAATGCATACATGCGTACATTTTATTTCCAGTTTTTAACATCTTACAATCTCTGCCACATAAACCAATTAGGCTTGTGCGTGGGGCGCGGCAGGTACACTAGGCACACACTCATGTTAAAATGAAATTTGTTCCTTTGGCATGCCCAATAATTTCATTTTGATAATGTACACGTTGAACTCTGTTTTATGAGTTTAAATCAAAAGCAAACACAAAATTCTATAAACGTAAGGGTAAATTCAAGGTTTATTTACAGTCCGAGGTGGAACAGATCACAATAAAAAAAAAAGATCTATAATAACAGACATGGTCGGAGGGGTGCCCCGTTTGATTCTGATTTTCTTTATAATTAGTTGCCTTGTTGGTTACCTTTTTTTTCTCTCCTTATTCATATACTCTTTAATTCGTTTTCTTTCTTTTTTCGTGGCTTTTTACATTGAGTCATATCTTCAGGGCCGTTCGTTAAAAAGTTTAGGTACGTAGTATTTTCTCGTTGCCTCTCCATATTTGGTTTTTATATATGGTTCTACTTTTATGCTGCCTGGGCGTTACGTTCTTTCCTTAACTGTTTATATTTTAGGTTTATAGTTCAAAAAAGGTTTTGTTATTGTGTCATACTTCAATTGATCACTGAACTACAACACTCGTAAATCTTCCTGCATATACTTATTAGAAACATTTTTTCGCTATCATGTCCATGCTTTATTAATATCTTCTTTTGTATAGTTTCGATTTTTATATGCAGATATTTGGTACAGTGCCTACAAATAGTTATTCCAAATTGCAATATCGATTTTCCTAAAAAGTTATACCTAAATCCTTCGAAGTACAGAACTGGGAACTATATCTTCAGTTTGAAACATATGTGTCGTCAGCGCTCTCAGTTTCTTGCATACCTGTTCTACATTAATTTTTCATTTAACATGATGAGCTATACACATTCTAAGGTATTTTACAGTTTCGAAGTGTTCTAGTGCTGGCTAAAACAGTTGTTGCAGTTACTCTCGTGCATTTTGATTGCTATTTCAGTTTGTATATTTTCCCTGGGTCTCGGAAGCGCATTACTTGGGATTTGGGAAAATTTATGATTATTTGATTTTCACGTTACCATTGACGAATATTGGAAAATATCTTCCTGAACCTCCCCTACAGCGCTTGCATATTTTTGCGAGCGTAGAGAATTACCGTATCATCTGCAGACTGAAAAAGTTTATCTGTTAGTTTGACCTGGCCGGGTTATCTCGTTAACATATAAATTAAAAAGTGATGGGCAGAGTGCTATTCCTTGTGGTACTCTGTGGTTGATTTTAATTTCTCTACTATATTTGGAACCTAGTCGCTGCACTTGGTGTCTATCGATGAGATATTTTTTTAAAGCAAATCATATGCCCTCCCCCGAGTTCCTTAATTATGTAATTTATCTAATAATACAGAATGATTTACCGTTTCAAAAGCCCTAGTGAAGTCTATAAAAAGGCTACTATATATTTCACGCTGTCTATGTTTTCGTGCACGTAATCAAAAAAGTCCTTTAATAAATTACTGGTTCCTATATGTTCTCTAAACCCATACTGTGTATCAATTACTACATTATGCTTCGTGATAAAGCATCCAAGTATTTAATTAATATATTTCCCATTATATAATTCAATACCTAGAGTACACACACTGGTTTATAATTAAGAAGTATGTTTTTCTCATTTTTTGTATATTGGCTATACTACAGCTGTCCTAAATTTTCTAGGAATGAAACCCCTAAAGAATATACAATTGCACATCTGAATCAGTACGGTTTTAACATACGAATACCTTGGCCTTATTTGATCAAACCCAACTGCTTCGCTCATTTACGTATTTTCCATATTTACGTTAATTGGGTGTTAATTGCAGTCTCGAGCAAGTTAAAATCGTGCCGTAGACAAGACCTTGAGACTTGTGACGAGTGCGTATGGCTCGAAATTTTATTGCGTGACCGTAGTAAATACCTCATCGGAAACTATTACTTCCCACCTAAATTTGAATGCTCAACTTTTATTTCACACTTCGGCACTTTAACAAGTCTAATCAATTTTAGCGAATACAAAGTGCAAATTTTTGGAGATTTTAACCTTCCAGACGTAGACTGGGCCCTTGGCAGACTTGATTGTTGTGATTACCTGACAGAGAGCAAAGCTTCTTGGTTTTTGCCACTTATCAACTTTTATGGTCTTTCACAGCACAATAATCTAACGAATGCTTCTGGCAATACACTTGACTTGCTTTTATCAAACTTCCCTGTTGGCGCGATAGCGTCTTCGTCACACACCTTGGTGAGGGTCGATGCTTATCATCCGCCCTTTGAAGCCGAATTTTACTTGCCATGTTTATCGCGAGAACTATCGAAATTCATTTACTGTTACGAAAAGGGAGATTACTTCAGCATTTACAGGCATGTAGAATCACACGCGTGGTCTGAGCTATATGATTCCAATGACTCAGATTTTGCAGCACAAAAATTGACTTCGGTAATGAAGGAAGCTATCGAAGAGTATGTGCCTAAAAGGCTCGTCAAACCGAGGAAATTTCCGAGCTGGTTTTCGAGGGAATTGAAGACTGCTCTGCGTAAAAAGACTCGTTTTCATGGTCTATACAAGAGAACGTGTAAACAAGTATGGTACCAAAAGTTTTCCAACTTTCGTTCCCTAGCTAAAATATTGCTTGCACGTGACAAATACGTCCACGAAAGACATGTTGAAAATAGTCTATATTCTGATCCCAAATCTTTCTGGAAACACGTAATCACCAAACCGCATTCGTTTTCACAACATTCATCTCTGCGCTCTTCTAGTAACGGTGATACTCATTATGTTACATCGCCAAAAGACATCGCTGATGAGTTTGCCTCGTTTTTTAGCAGCTGCTACTTACCGCCCATACATTCGGTGAAGTCACATCTAATCAATGATCCCAGTGATGGGGACTCGCTCTCCCTGTTCAGTGTTGCTACACGGGACGTTGAAAAGGCGATTAAAAAGCTCAAGCCGAAATCGTCAGTGGGCACTGATGACATTCCACCATTTATTATTAAAGGATGCTGTGGGCTTCTAGCGCCAATTTTAGCCCATATTTTTAATGTATCTTTGCGTACCAGTATGTTTCCAGCAATATGGAAGGAAGCCATAGTTGTGCCCATTCATAAAGCTGGTGATGCTGGTATTGTATCAAATTACCGTCCTGTGTCACTACTGTGTGGTTTTGCTAAAGTATTTGAAACCATTATGCAAGAATGTCTTTTCTCTCATTTATCTAAGTATCTGACGCTGCAACATCATGGTTTTATTAAAGGGCGCTCTGTCGAAACTAACCTTTGTACTTTTCTACACAACGCAGCCCCGGTCGTTTCAAACCGAGGGCAGGTTGACTCGGTATATTTCGATCTTACAAAGGCTTTCGACAAGGTTGACCATGCTTTGCTTGTACATAAATTGAAACAATATGGTTTCGCCCCTAAACTTTGTGAATGGGTTTATAGTTACTTGTCATCGAGGAAAAATTTTGTTCGAGTTGGTACTGTTTTATCTAATCCGTTTTTCCCAACTTCAGGCGTACCCCAGGGGTCAGTGTTGGGGCCACTGTTGTTCCTGGTATTTATAAATGATATTTTAAAGTGTGTAAAGTTTGCTAAAGTGCTTTTATTTGCCGATGACATTAAGTTATTCTCAAGCATTTGTTCTGAAAAAGATTGTGATGCGTTACAGTCTGATGTTTCGAGTATTTTGCAATGGTGCTCATCCAACGGTTTGCCTTTGAATATAAACAAAACTAAAGTCATCTCGCTAACTAGACGTAAAAATCCCTTACATTTTAAGTACACGTTGGGAAACTG
This sequence comes from Ixodes scapularis, assembly GCF_016920785.2. Taxonomy (NCBI): domain Eukaryota; kingdom Metazoa; phylum Arthropoda; class Arachnida; order Ixodida; family Ixodidae; genus Ixodes; species Ixodes scapularis. Next base: position 45,888,387 of record NW_024609881.1, on the reverse strand, counting down.
TATTATTACTCGAACTGATATGATCAGGGACCTCGGGGTGTTAGTCGATTGCAAACTGACGTTCAGTTCTCATGTAACTACTATTTGTGGTACCGGGTTCAAAATGCTTGGTATGATTTCCCGTTTGACTCGGCACTTCCAAGCACCTGAGGCCATATTACGTTTACTTTGTGCTCTGGTCAGGCCCAGGCTCGAATTCGCTTCTGTCGTGTGGAACCATTTAACGGAGACTGAATCTAGACGTATTGAAGCGGTGCAAAGGCGTTTGGTTCGCATAGTCTATGATCGATACTTCCACAGGAGACTTTACTTCGACCACCATTCTCTGCTTAAGATTTTGAATCTCAGCACTTTGGATGACCGAAGGCATTGCCGAGATGCGGCTTTTCTACAAAAGCTTATCCAGGGTGTAATTGACGTACCTGACCTTTTGGACAGCATAAAGTTACGTGTGCCAACGAAATTCACGCGACAGTGCGACATGTTCTACCCCGACATGCGATTAAAGGAGTCACCAATCTATCGTATTCAGACATCATGCAACCTCCTTGTCCAGCACGATTTTTTTTTCATGCCTTATTTTACCTTCAACACCTGATGTGTATTTTATGTACTTTGTTACGACTGTTTTATTATGCTGACTGTTCTAATATGACTATTGTGGTTTCCATGTTTGCATGTTTCATAGGAATCTGACTTCTGTGCACCAATGTCAAAACCATTATGGTGTTTTTGGGCACGCAATAAATAAATAAATATCAAATATAAAATAAATATCAAATACGTTTGGTTGTTTTCAGTCATATCTGGAAGAAATAATGAATCACTGATTTTAGTTCATTATGTTGTCGTTCTGTTGGTCCACTATAAAAAGTTTCGACAGACTGTAAATATTCTGTTTTAAAATCGTTGACGATCTTTTCGATATCATATTTAGGGCCAAAGGAATTCTCATTGTTGCTTCAATTGATTTTTTTGCGTCCTATTAGCTGATTTACCAATAATCAACACTGCCGAATCTTTGTTTCGAAAAACTTGGTCCAATAATAACTTATATTTGTATTTCTCATGAAATATATCACTTTCTTTCTAATTTCCCGATGGTTGTTTTTATATTTCTTCTTAAAAGGAAAGCGTTTTAGAGCTGCCATGCTCGTTTTATTTTTTTTATTTTTAAATCGTAAATTTTCTTAGTTATCCATTCACTTTGTTGCTGGCGCTTTTTTATGTTGGTCTTCTGGATTGATTTCTCATATATGTTCATGAATGTATATATAAATCATTACATGGTTTTTCTGGACTTTTTTGTCTAGCTATTTCACTCCACAACACTTCCTAAATATAATAATATACTTTTTTTGCTTTTGATAAAATGACCTTCACTTAATTCTTTTTTTTAGCCTTAAAAATGTATGTGATAAAGTTGTTGCTACAAAATAATGGTCGGCTACTTTTACTGCAATAATTTGACCCTCAGGTTTTCCCTCCTTGGTGCGTATATGTGTCTGATCTACACGCGATTGCGTCCATTCGCCCCCGGATATTTGTTCCCGTGCGAAATATTGTATCAATGTCTCCGAGTAGTATAGTGCCACGTTATATAGGTATCGATTTGCCAACGCATTCAAACTGTTATTATGTGGCTTTACGTCTCCAGCAACAATTATATCATGATCTTTGTTTTCGTTGAACCATTTGTTTATATCGACAGTAAATTTATCCGCATTTTCATGAGGGGCTTAGTGAAAACCTAGTACGTAAGTTAGTTTTCCGTTTCATACTTGGGTTCGCCGTTGTTTATGGTACTTAATCGGGTCACCAATTATGTGGGGGACCGTGAGGTGCTACCATGTTAGTTGCAGTACAGTGTTCTAGAAAGTTGTAGTGGCAAGAACGGTGGCCGCCGCGTGAAGATTTTGCATGTAGACGACACCGTAGCGCTGCTGTTCTGAGCCCTAGGAACGGGCCCCCGTCAGCTTCGTCGTCGGCGCTGCTCGGCGTGTACTACTGTGGTTCGACTGGAGCTTTTCGCGATGCAGAATAATTGCTATAGTGAAAAATTGTAGGTTTTCCTTTGCACTAATGCGTCTAGAGTGTGTGCTTTCTTCTATTTCATTATTGGAGTGTTTTTGATGGAGATCATTTGATTAATATCGACCCCCCCCCCTTTCCCAGTACTGACAGGTCATTCAGCGACGCTCACTTCGGCTGCACGCTTAATAGCTGCGAAAGAAACCACGCGATACTGATATAACAAAGAAAAATAGACAAATAAATCTCAATAAATCTCTCACTTTTTTAATGGTGAGAAGAACAATAAACTGGTGCATTGTTTTTTGTCATCGTGTTGCTGATGCGGGGACCAGCGTTGTGTAAGGTGCAAAGCCGAGCGCGTTTGGGAACGGCCAAGGTGCCACTGCAACTAGCGAACATATAGCAAATTGTCTTTTGTGCAAGTCAGTTTATGAAGAAAAAATATTTCGATTGGAAGTACATTAAGCATTAAAATAAAATATGCACGAAAACTTCAACAACCCCTCATATGAAAAAAAAAAAGTATTCTCAACTCACTGCTTTATGACTTCTCGAAAATGGTAGTAGCACATGACAGATATCCAGCAACATACTGCGCAAAAAGACTACAAAATAGTCATAATATATTGCGGCATGCAATCCTAACCTCTTCGCCATTGACGATGTGTACATAGTCCCGAAGAATAAGGCGCGGTTCAAAATGTCTCTCGCACACCGCTGATGTCTCGGCGAGGCGTTTACCTTCTCGGTTAAGATTTTTTTTTCCACTGTAGTCTGCGCGACTGGTGGGGAAGACTACCCACCACTACACCACAAAGAAAAGTGCTACGGTGCTACGTTCGGGAGAAGCGAACGTTACTAAAACACTCCGTTGGGAAACTCGCCGTCGAAACCTGGGCCTCTGGCGTCCACCGAGACCGAGCTAAATACGACAACAGCGCCACTCTTTATCATTTGTCTGTACTGCGGTCACCTCGAGCTTTTAACTAGAAAGCATGTTTTGTGTAAAAACAAACGGAAAAGACTGTTTTTGTATGAAATTTATTGGAGTTTAGTACAAAATGAAGGGCGCGTGATATTTTTAACATCTTTAGTTTGCAACGTTTTGCAGCAAAATTAAAATTGTTTTTATACAATCATGCCTCAGCGGGGCTTTCAGGTAGCGCGTCCCGACCTAGGTGCATTTTAACTTCGGTAGTAAGACGCGGCGTGTCCGCCGGGGAGACGGGGGTGGCACCCCTGTAACCTCTTCCACTGTATCTGTCTCGGCGCCAAAATGGCCGATTGAAGCCAAAATAGACGTCACGTGCAGTTCCTTGAGTGGCCGTTGCGGGAGAAGTGGCGGCGTTGTGTTCGCCATTAGCTCGGTGCTCGAGGACAGATTGGGGCACGTTTTCAGAGCAGTCTCTATGGCAGTTTCCCAACTGAGTTGTTTAGTAACGTTGGGAGAAGCGTGCCGCCTCAGCTTCGTCGTCTTCTTCGCTCATCGCACATCTACCATCTGCCAAAAATTCTCCTAGGGCACGGAACTCCAGCGCCACTCGTGGCCATCTACGTCGACCGTCTTCACGCGGCCCATTGTAAGCGGGCGCCGCTCTTGCCACTACATCCTCTAGAACACTGTAGTTAAAGTGAGGACATGGAAAGAGACAACGAACGACGTGGGTGCCTTTAATGGCGGGCTTCAGAGTATTTGTTTCTTCACGAACTGTCCGAGGCACCTACGTGTACCGCGCCTCGAGCCATCCCTTTGATTCTGTGTGAAAGATGGATCCGTGGGTGCGTTGCACCCTACACAGTTAACTGTATTTCGCGGCTTTGATATTTCGCAGATTTTAAAGTGTGGGTTTCGGCAATATTTAGTGGACACAGTATTTCGCGATTTGGAGTTGTGCGCTTAGTATTCCTTACCATATAGTAATTTATTTGGGTGATTTATTTTTCGGCATATTTCTGAAGTCCCGAAAATCCGCGAAAAACAGGTCCTCGCAAAAATGAAGTCGTTTACAGCGTACTTGGAACAACATGTTGCATTAAGAAGCTGCGGCTACTAGCAACGTTCGAGAGGTAGCCAGCCTGACTGAACTGCTTCACCTTAAAGCCGCGTATATTGCGTGTTATTATGTTTTACTCCCGACGTTTTATAACGATTTCTCGGTTGCTTCCAACAACGGATCACTCGGGAAAGAAAACAGTGAGACACCTGAAAGAAGACAGTACCCGAATTTCAGAATCGATCATACTCCACGCCCGAAGAAACTAGAATCGGAGAAAGCTATGTGCGTGTGCTCGTAGCTATGATAGTTATATTTAGTGCGCGAGCTGTCACAATGAATCCTCGTGCACGCGAGCATATTCTGACTAAATTCAGCTAGAGCGTAGGGAGCGTGGATACTGAACCCAAGACTTTAGTGGCCAGAATACGTGGCGCACGTTCTTTCCGCGAGCCAGATCTTACGAAAATGGCAGATCTGGACTTATATGGAAAATATGGATCTATAAAAAATTAGGCAGATCTGGCCATATCAAGCACATCAGTTTATATATGCCTTATCTAGCCGGATCTGCCCAATTTTTTATATATCCATATCTGGGTCTGCCAAATGGGGGTATATCTGCCTCCCACATCAAGGCTTTTTTTTTTTTTATTGCAGATTTGTTCTTAAAATAAGTCATGAAAGCTACACTTATGCGGTTTCTGCGAGTAAGTTATACGCCCGGGGGAACATTACGTGGGGGGCTAATTTTTGCGATTACTCGGCTAAATAATTAAAATTCACTAATTAACTTTTCAATAAGTCAAAATAGACATACGGTTCCAATAAGAAGCTTGCTGGGCGTCGTCCAAAATCCCTAAATCAGTCATTTTCAAAAAGTCTTTCAGCGCGTGAGAAGCGCACTAAAGTTACCACTCGTGGAGCAGGTACAAGGATAGCGGTTTCGGTAAGGCGGCCGCGCAATTTTTCCGTCTCTTATCTAGCCCCAGCCTTGTACCTGGTCCACGAGTGGTAACTTCAGCGCAGTACTGCGCTTCCCACGTGCTCAAAGTCTTTCTAAAAATGGCTGGTTTAGGGATTTTGCACGACGCTCAGCAAGTTTCTAATAGAAGCCATATGTCTATTTTCACTAATTAAAAGTTAATTAATAAATTTTAAATAATCAGCTGACTTATCGCAAAGATTAGCAATTTACACAATGTCCCCCTGGGCGTATAACTCACTCGCACAGACCGCATAAGTGTAGCTTTCATGGCTTCTTTTAAAACAAATCTGCAAGAATAAAAAAAAACGAAAAAAAAAACGGTATCTACCATGCTGGTGGTTGACTCTTCGACCCTCCACGGCGAGAGCAATGGTAAACTGTGCCGCGCTCGGCGGTAGCAATTACCCGGTATCCCGACGATCGTTTCGTCAGCATGAACCGCGAGACAGAGTGACAGAGTGTCCGTCAAGTTAGAGAAAGTACGAGCGGGAGGAGAGGGATACGTCCGCGGATGACCGAGTTTGGGGCACGCATCTCATAGCGGCGAGCAACTGCACATTTCTACCGTTGTTTACGTTCGCGCACGCCTTTGCATCGGCTTTTGCCGATTCGTGGAGTAGATGCCCTGTGCCTATGGTTACGTAACGCCGTTTCCCCGCTTGGAGCGCACCTTCGGGTCTCCCGGCCTAGTACGGGCGATTGTCGCGCCGCGAGCCCGGCCAGACGGCGATCGGTCGGCGGCGACCCCGTGTGCAAGCTCGCCGAGACGCCGCCGTCAGGGGATCGGTTTGTGCCGTCCGCGAGACGGTAACCCTTGCAAGGAGCGAAAGTATGTAGGCAAGCCGGTTAGGAAACATCATAATATAAAGCCTGAGTCAATGAGAGTTGTCCGTTATTTGATTTATCCTCATCTCAGGGTTTGGATTATGACGGTAACCTAGCGTTGTTTACCAGTATTTTGCAAAATTGTAACAATCTTTCTACAAGCGACTCGTAAAGCTGCTCGTCAAATTTTAGAACGCGTAATTAAGAGTCTTTGTTGTTGCTGTTTTTTCGTGACACGTCAAAACTTTGTCGTCGGCATATCGAAACTTTCTGCTCGTAGCGTAGTCGCACCAGTGCCGAAACATTCCGCACAATTATTCTTCCGGCTGCCAGGGGATAGACACGGCCTAAATCTAGAGGTAATCTGGAAGAATACCTTTAGGAAAACGATCAATTGTCGCGAAGTAGGTTGCAGCGCATTTACGTTGACAAGACGGGACTTGAAAGGTGTAATCCGAGAGAGATGTCGACACGGCCAACGCAAAACCACCACTCAAACACAAAAACGAGAAGGAAGATTTAACACGATGTAGCACAAGCTGTCATTTGTAGAACCGAACACTAAACGTATCACAAAAAAATTCTTGGGCTTTTTCGAAGAAGCTTTGAAGAAGAAGCAGACATCCGTAGCAGCCACGCAAGGCGAATTAACACGCCAATCTAGGTCCGGCTAAACGCATTCCGAGATAGCCAACTGCTAATGCGTCCTCCGTCAAACCGTACGCGACCACGTACCTTCTAACACGCTTTCACCTTAGGGAGAGAGAGAAAAGGAGAGAAGGAGAGGCCAAAATGGGTGTGTGCGAACAAAAGGCTTATCTTATGGGGCCACAACGAGGGGATTGGTCACTTGTAACGAAGGTTGACAGTGCAGTGAATGTTATGTGTTATGCTATGTGTGGCCTTGGGCTCCAGGCAGGTGCCATGTCTTGCTTTATCACCAGCTTCTAGACTGTAGTCACCTGACCCTAACCAGAGACATGATTGGCCCAAAACACGCGTAGCGTCTACCCTGCTGTAAATATCGAGTGAACATACAGCTTTATGAAGTCCAGCTTTTGAACTTCCGAAGAAGCTGTCCAGCTCGAAAGTGACCCAAAACGATGCGAGTTTGAAGATACTATGTTTTACGCTGCACAACCCACATTATAATTTTAAATTAAGAAATAAATGCGACAATCTTTTTGTGCACGATGTCCAAAAATAATTAGATAAATAGATATGTATATATATTTTTTACCAATAAATTTAGAATTAGGTGTACACTGTTAGGTTCCCGTTTTTAAATTTCAAATTTTTTTACGAAAGAGTTACACATAAAAGACATTACGGACAGCACATCTTCCGACTTTGAACACACGATGAATCGCCGACGCTCGCAAACGAACGGATGCGATGCTGCGCGAACTGTTTTTGAAAGATGCTGCGTAGGGTACTACGGGCGCAACGGCTTCGCAGCCGTTCGAAGGGAAAAGGATTCTGGACGACGAAGTAGCGCGTTTTGCATCTACAGTAAGCTAACGATTCGTGTTTACCCGCTCAATTTAGCGGGGAAACATTAACAAATTTGAACGTTCTCGTTCAACGAGTTCGCAGGCCGAGCGGCACCTATCCCTGTTGCGCTAGCCGTCTAAAGATAGGAGGTAAGCTGATTTTGTTTTAGTTCTGTATACGTGGTTGTTATCCAGCATATGTCGCAAGAGTTAGTGCGTGTACGCAAAAGCTAACGACTGGAAAACCCGTAAACTCGTACGGTGCCGTACTCGGCGGCCGCCGCCGTGCGTGCGATATGTGCCGTACTCGTCGCTTGTATACCAAAAAGCTGGCGACTGGAAAACGAGTGAACTCGTTCGCTGCCGTACTCGGGGGCTGTCACCGTGTGTGCGGTCTTTTGTACTCGTCGCTAAGCCTAATTTGTCATCCGGGCTCCGTTGGTGCAGCGGCGTGGCTCTACGCCGCGCTGCCAGTGACTTACAATACTGGGGCACTCTCGCTTTCGCGCTGCGGGTCAGTTCCAGACACAAAGCTTTGAGGCTCTCCGGCGCTGGCCGCGGCGCGCGAACACACGTGTGCTGGGCTGTACACGTCTGTTTTAGGGGCGACGCTCCTTAGGGGCTAGCCATGTCCGTATGTCCGTCCGATGTCCGGCGTTGGGTGCTCGTGAGCACGTGAGCTCACAAGCAGGAGCACGTGTACCCGGTGGCGGACGGACATACGGACATGGCTAGCCCCTAAGGAGCTTCGCCCCTAAAACATAATGCGTTTACCACTTTTATTGCAGCAAGTGCTTAGAGCAGGCACAGGATGGTATGCACCTCTTCCTTTGTGTAAACAGACAGCGTCAGTAGATCGTAGGTAAGTGCTGCGTCGCTAGCGGGAGCTCGTGCCGTCGCTTTGAGCATGGACTGAGCACGTCTTCGCAAGGACCGCAATCCTCAGCGTACGCTCTACTAAAACTTTTCTTACCCTATCTCTGGAGTGGCATGCAGCAAAGTCAATAGCATAGGCGCGAGAGCGCGGCCTTCAGAAGTGCTTTCCTTTCGCGACCGCTCGCGAAAGGAAAGCAAATCTGAAAGCCGCTCTCCCGCACCTGTGCTTTTGACTTTGCTGCACGCAGCTCATGACTCGGTATCACATCGCTCGATATTTTACAGACATCGAATACTACCTGCAACTGTGCACACGCGCATGGAGGAATATGGACCTTCCACCGTCGTCAAGCGGCCAACACTCCAAAGCTCGACGAGAGACATCGCAAAGCGGTAGACCCGTCCGTCTTGGTGATGCGGCGTTCTAGCATACCGCACATTGTAAGAACGCTGCTAGACACGTTGACGGCGTTGCTTAGGCAAGGCATACATGGGTAAATTGCTTTCAAAATGTAATTTAATTGCAATTACAATTACTTTGCTTCAAAAGCAGATTAACTACAATTACAATTACTACTTCGTGAAATGTAATTACTTACAATTACAAATTAATTTAAAAAACTAATGCAATTACAGTAAAACATTGTTATAACAAAATGGGATATAACAAACTAATGGATATAACAAAGCAATCATAATTCCCCTTGCTTACTAATAGTGGGAAGAAATGGACAGTGGCTATAACAAACTAATGGTTATAAGGATATAATTACGACCGCTCCTTTAACTTTGTTATAACGAGGTTTCACTGTACTTTGCAATTACCTATTTCTGAGAGCGACCCGACTTAGACCATATTACTTTAAACAAGTTGTATAGAATGCAACGTATTTGTTTATTTCTTGCCCCAATGTTTGTGGAGGCTTAAGCATCGCTACAGAAATGTCAGGTATTGTACTACTTTTTTTTTAATGAATTTTCTTAAATTCTTGACTGAACTTGACAGTTTGAGGCAATGAAGTACTACGTACTTATATTTTTTTATAAATGATAATAAATTTGTTCGTATGCTGGAAGACGCCAGATCGCTAAAGAAAAAATTGGGTTGACGGCCGGTTTTGTTAGCCCGGCAAATAAAAATGCGACAGTTAGGGCCGGTTGCACCAACGTCGCTTAGCACAAAGCGGAGCTTAGCCGGGAACTTAAGCTTAGTTTCGGTTTCGTTCGGTTGCACCAAACTCGCTTATCGCTAAACCTAGCACTAAACTACGCTTAACTTAAGCGCCCAACATTGGGCGCTTTGCTTCTGGTTGTTTCTTAATCCTGGATTAAAAACATGGCGGCTGGTTTGTCACGGTCGACGCGGTGGACGAAATTGGTTGTGCAAAGTGTTTTAGGCTACATCAGCGTGAAAGTTTCGACAGAATGACCTTCGGTTGTGACAAGGATGCAAAATATTGTCGCGTGAAGTGTTTATCGACCCCTGTTTTCAAGTCGGCTCTCCACTCTCAGGGCGTGTTAGCCCTAACCGAGATACGTACGGAGCTGTGGGGCTCACGTCTGTATTCCCGTTGGTTCTTCTGTCAACGAGCTGATTCGTATGTACTTATTGATTTTCGCATAGCTGTAACGTACTGTTATTTACCACCTTGTTTATTTACACTTGCAGCGCGTATCCTTCAATCTGATCAGCGCGTTGGATAGTGGCAGTACATGATCTCGGCGATCAGCTGATTGTCGACACCTCTGCCGTTTGCATTAGATTGCGGCGCTTTTAAGTAATAAAATAGCGAAAATTCAATTTCTTTCGTTTTCTGAGTTTTGAGACAATCTTCAGTGAATTTTCCTTATCTCGCGAGTAGAATCTTGGCTTCAGAAAACTGTATCGTTCAATAACTGTAACTTTTTTGGTGATCGCATTTTTTTATATACTTTGCTTTATATCTTTCATTCGTTTCCCGAGAACGAGATACTGTTGTTTCCGAGTTGTGCTCTGTGATGGTGTTTTCCCTTTACTTTTGTGGTTTGTTGTCATTGTGACGATGGTTGAGACTATATACCGGAACACGTTTTCAATAAAATTCAGTTGAAAGTTGCGCCTTGTTGTGTCCTCCGTAACTTTTTTGGTGATCGCGATTTTTCAGGAATATCTTGCTTTATATCTTTCATTCGTGGCGACGACAAATCGTAACGACTACTATGTTAGATTCGTGCATTGCTGTATCGGGGCAGGCTGGGGCAGGTGGTGCGAAGAGACGACCGTTTTTATCGGCACGATGTGATGTACTAGTGGGAGTTTTTTTTTGTTTTTTTTTCTGAACTCGACAGTGTGAAACTGAAGTCCGTTTGAGGCTGCAGCGGATGTTCAACGACGGTACAGCGCAGTTCTGTCACCTTGCTGATAGCAACGACTACCGTCGATGCAAGGTCTCGTGACCTGACGTCTCGACGACTTCTATTCGACGATTTCCAGGCATTTTCGCAGCTGCCGTGGCGAGTTCGTCACTGTTTTGAACTTCATCGGTCTCAGGCTTGACTTGGTTTTAGTAGTCATCTTACCTGCCGACTTATATCCATAATGTTTTGTCTTCAGCGATGTAGCGAGTAGAGTGTCCTTCTCGCGTTCGGTGAGATTTGGGGCCCCCGATGGCTCCTTCGCCTCAAAATGTGAGCACGAAAACTACTACCACTGTCAAAATATCCTGTTATCAACCGATATTAAACACACAATCACAGATGTAAAGAGCATTCGTGTTTATTTGAAGCTTTGACTTCTGTTATTGAAAGTTAAACGAAAAAATGATTGAATTTGGAGACCTTTAATTTGTTACTCACCGAAGAAATACAGCGAAAAGCAGACGACGACTACTACTACGGCAGTTTTTTTTTTTTTTTTTTTTTTACATCACGTGATTCCTCTCCGCCAATCGTATTCGTCGCTCTGAGCGTTCCCTAGTTTGCTCTGTTTGTCCCTAGATTCCCTACGCAAATCCAGCGTTTAGCTAGGGGCGCGTCTGTAAAGCCGGCTTAACGTTGGTGCAACCGGAATTTAAACCCGTGCTTACCTAAGCTCGGTTTAGGGCGCTAAGCCGGCTTAGGAAAGCGCCGCTTTGGGTTAAGATAAGCGGCGTTGGTGCAACCGGCCCTTAGTCATATATGAATATTCTTAAAAGGTTAAAACAGCGCATAAGACAACGGACGGGATAAAGGAGGACGCAGACAGAGCGCTGGCTCGCAACTAAATTTTTATTGAACGCAACGGTGCAATATGTACGCACAATTGAGAACAAAAAGAAGCCTGAAAAGCACCCAAAAGCAAAAGCACAGAAACGAAGCATCACCTCAAATAAACCAAGCTAATCAAGTGGCCAGAAAATCAATCTCCTTCCTAGATAATGCAACAGAAGGCCTGCTGACACACACGACACCCAATCTGTCTATTTCTAGAGCCTCCAAAATTTCACGTGTCAGCTGGTCCCGCTGGCGTTGATAGCAAGCATTGATCGCATCATTCTAGAACACCTTGAGGGTACCAAGGTTGCAAGGGTTTTCCGCTATGTAGACGATTTTTTAGTCCTGTTGGAAACTGACGTCTTGTCCTTTCATTCATTAATGACTCATATTTTAGGCATCTTTTCTGTCTTTAGGCAATTGTTTTAACTCACGAAGTACCTGTAGCCGGATGTATAAGATTTTTGGATTTAACTTTAACAATGTGCCCGGACCTTGTATGCTGGGCTAATGAACCTCGGACCGGCAAGCCTCTTCTGCCCTTTGAGTCCGCCCATTCAAAAATTGTAAAATGTGCAATCGCGAAGACATGCTACATACATGCTTTGCGAAGGTCTTGCTTTCACAATGTTCAACCTAGCTTCGATAAGCAAACTGAACGCCTCACTGTCGCAGGATTCCCCTCACACGTGTTGACAGCTGTTGCTGAGTAACTGCTCAAAGAAACCAAAACTTGGCCTGAGACGAGCGATATCCCTGCCAGCAGTAGAAAAGGACGAGAAAGAAAGAAAAAAATTCGCCGTCATTCCGCATATCCATGGCGTGGCCAACAACCTCTAACGTATTGCAGGCAGATGTGAATTGGATGTTTTGTTCACCGCTCCCGACAAGCTTTCTAGATTGTGCCGAGCCGTTAATCCCTCTGATGGGGAGGTGAGGGCCTGCACTACGAAGCACCGCAATCGCTACGTCACCTGCGCTGAGGGAGTTGTGTATTTTCTCCATCTGCCTTGCGGCAGGCGTTATGTTGGCCAGACAGGTCGCTGTCTCGACGACAGGCTAATGAACGTGCTTACAACGTCTCTTCGACGGTTTCCGGTCACCTCGGCATACATTGCCGTGACTGCAGATGCCAGCCTCAGTTCCAAAAGTGCGAGGTCTTAAAACGCCACCGGGACCAGCTGACACGAAAAATTTTGGAGGGTCTAGAAATAGACAGATTGGGTGTCATGTGTGTCAGCAGGCCTTCTGCTGCATTATCTAGGAAGGAGATTGATTTTCTGGCCACTTGATTAGCTTGGTTTATCTTTTTTGAGGCGATGCTTTGTTTTTGTGCTTTTGTTTTTGGGTGTTTTTCAGGCTGATTTTCTTCTTTTTGTTCTCAATTGTGCGTATATTTGCACCGTTGAGTTCAATAAAAATTTAGTTGCGAGTCAGCGCTCTGTTTGTGTCCTTCTTTACCCTGTCCGTTGTCTTCTGCGCTGTTTTAACCTTTCAAGTATGTCACACCAACTGGCCCAGGCTTCAACCTTAGCAACATGAATATTCTAGAAGTGTTAGTATATAACTAATATTCACACGCGCTAATACGACACATTCACGTACAAACATCATGGTATTGTAAATTATTTACATTGAGTTGAAAAATATTATGGCTCACAAATATATAAGAACCGAATCGAGGCTCCCGAATCATGGATGGCAATATTCACAGGTGCGACGTCAGTTTCGAAAACGCTTATGCGAAAAATATACGAAGTAAAACCAGCAGGAAATAAACTTGAAAATAATACAAAGATACAAATATGCGACAGTACTGAAAGACGTAAAAAACTGGCAAAAAAAGATACTTTATAGACAATTAAAATTCCCTAGCTCAGCTGAAAGCCGAAGCTCCATTTTGTTTCCTTTCAATATTTTGGCATGTTCACGCTATCGTTTTCGGATCGCACAGCAGACGGCACAACACGGCGCCGTTGAGGTAGGCTCCAAAGCCTCTCAGCCCGCAGTGTTAGCAACAAAACAACAAACAATGCGACGCTAGTTATGTTGCGCGTGTGTGTGATTGCGTGTCTCTGTGCGAGTGTTTCACTAAGAGCTAGGCCGCTTATGCGAGCGCTGAGGCTTTCAGAGAGGATCCGTCGGCGCCCAAAGTTTTGCAAAAGTAATTGTAATTGTACCTGAAATTGTGCAATAACTGATGCTAGAAAGTAATTAAATTGAAATTCCTTTTTGCCGAAAGCAATTAATTGCAATTACAAATTACCAAGAAAAATAATTAAATTACAGTAATTCAATTACTGTACTTGAATTACTGCCCAAGTATGACGCAAGGTAGCCTTACGTTTAGGGGAGTGGGAGGGAGGAGGGGTGAAAATCGCCGGCCTAACTTTTAGGTCATAGATTGGCATGTCTCGTTTTCGCCGTACGATACGGCGTTTCATTGCTTCCCTATGTACGTACCGCATATCTCTAATTCATTCGGCTATCAGACGGCGGGCTTTCTACCGAACCGCCAGGATTTTGATACGCAGTGACCCGTGATTTCCTCCCGTGTTGTCGACGAGTTAACCCTTAAAAGAAAAGAAAAACGAGACCAATTTTAGAAAGAGACCACAAAATACATTCGATGCCAGCTCGCCGAAAGTGTGTTTATTCGCCTCGAGATCGAACCGTGTCGCCACCGTGCGGCCGAAATTGGAAACACGCGAAAGCGGGGATACCGCCGTGCGTCGTCTGCTCCGGGCGCACGCTCAGAAGCATGGATCTCGACGACGCAAGCCCGTGTCAGGCTGAGGTTGACATTCCTTATTAAATGTACTATGTTTTTGTTGCCGTTTCTTCTTACTAAAGGTTGTGTTGTATTGTTTCCCATCCGTAGAAATTCAGCAAAGCGATTATAATTAAGTCAGAAGCTTCCATAATCTTAGTGTGCTTGTTTGTATACAATCGCTGGTCCCACGTATTTTTGTTATCTCGCACAAACCGTGGCTTTCATAAAGCATTGAATGTTGAGTGGGTCTGTGGTTTGATTAGAAAATTAACCCGACTGATCGCTATCCTTTAATATACTAATCAATCTATAAATCCGTATGTTGATTTTTCGCCGATCATATTGCGTGAAAGACGTTAAAACTACACATTTTTTACTGGTTTTACTATGTCATAAATGACATATTGCATTCATATTCCAAACTTTACGTTGTGAGTCCTACATAAATATGAACGCGGGAAGCCTTTAAAAATTAATTTTTTTTAAGTTAAAATTGAAACAGTATAATCACCCTCGGTGAAATGTCAAGCACACTGAAGTGGTTTACCGTGCAAGCCTGTGTCAGAAAAGAAATAAAGACGTCAAAAATATTAAAGCGGCTATTTTTTACTTCTTGTTGACTTTCTCCAGCACAAGACTCGCAACAACCGGCAAAAAGAACTAGCAATTGAAGTATTACTTGAATAATCTGAGAGTTAATCGATGAACTCCCCAGTCCCGATATATGTTAGGTGAGGGCGGAGGGTGATCGGAAAGTCTCGTGATGGTCGCTAGCCCTCATCAGTAAAAGAGTATCACTGCGGCCGATGCTGTCTGTGTCGTGGTGCACGTCGTTTGTTGGGTTTGCAGAGTCTATTGTGTTTGAATACAGGATTATTTAGCCAGAAATTTATAGTAGTAGCCTCTTGACATCCGCGGCCCTCACCAAGAAACTTTAAGCGGGTGAACCCACACTACCGAGAAAAGCATTTAAAAACAGGAACATTGCTGCGTTGCTCGGTTACACTCGCTTCTTACAGTCACGGCAGATACATTCGAACCGTTTGCTTCACTTCTTTCAGTTGTCTTGCCAACCGTGCAGTTCGCAGATCTTAACTAGAAGAGACACTCCTCATCGCAACGCAGTAGATTTGCTCAGAGTTCAAAAAACTTACCCACACTATGGCACAGTAAAAGGGCAGAGGAACTCAATATTTTTTATTTATTTAAATAAATATAGCATGGAAATTTCCAATACATCTCTAACTTATCCTCACTCTAAATATTTATATTAGTGCAAAAGCTATAGGTTAAAAAAAAAAGCATAGAAGCTGCAATTTCACGGCCCACAGTACCAGTACCAGTATTATGTCATCTGGGTTGGAATTTATTGTTTTTTTTTTAATTCCCACGTTGATGAATCGATACACCCATTTTAAGAGAAACAAATATTTAACATAAATATTCACGTTCAGCCGGAGATATGCATCAGTCGTGGTGATCCATGCTTTCCAACGTCTGCCTAGAGCAGACGACGGACCCACAGAAGCGATCATATAAATTTAGGCCGCACGCTGACAACACGATTCGATCTTCACTGGAGCACCGAACAGTACCGCATCCTTTTCCGCTAGAATTGTTTTCCCACCGATAGTATGCGACAAAATAAACGCAAGAATCTACGCCATCTCGCGCGCGAACGTGGAGAGCCTATGGGGCGGCCGTTCTCCTATCCCCGCTTTGATGATGATGATAGCGCGCCTGTAGCGCCACCTCTAGGTCGATCTCGAGGCCAATAGCGAAAGAAGAAAAACCGGAACGATCTAAAGTCGTGAGAAGTTAATGGCGCCCAGCGTCCCAGCTCAAGTCCCCGTCTTCGGAATCTGTATTCAACTCCCAGTCTCGCTAGGTATTCCAGCTTCAATGCCACATGCACCAGACAGGATATGCGCCGGGCAATCGCGCGGTGTAAACAAGACCGCTCTGCGTTCCGTTTATTGAAATAGTGTTGCGGATCGGTAGACGACGGACGACTCGTGCTACTACCTGTCGACGATCGAGAGAAACTCTGGTTTGCGGAGAATGTAGTGAGTTCCCTGCAAACTAGATGGCGCTGCCAACTCTTGATGCGCTTGTGTTTGTTTTACAGGCACACTGTAAAAAATAACTGAAAAAAAAAAAAAAAAGATAAAGCATGGTCGCTCTTTTGCCTCAAATTATGTTTTCGTCTGTTTCTCTGTTTGCGTAATTTTTGTTAAAATATTTTTCGGTTCTTTCCCTTTTTGTAAAATGACTGGCTTTCTGATGCCCGCTGAGCTCGGACTGAAGGTGAAATCGAGTATAGTAGAAAAACAGTTTGTGTTCTTAAAAATGTAAAACAGTAAAAAAGTTTTGTTAAAAAAGCGCATTTTGGTACTAATAAGTGTGAAAATCTTTTTTTTATTTTCAGGTTGCAAGAATATAATTATAGCGATAAATACCAGCGAACTGCGTCGCTGATATTTACCTCGCCATTTAAGTTTGAAATACACAGACACGCGGGAATATTCGAGGACAATAACAAAAGCTCTGTTCTTTTATAGAAAACTGGACTTTTTGTTATGTGTTTATTTAAGAAGAAACGACGTTTTCTTGTTGAGGTAATAACACTTTTTTTTAACCGATAATACCTCTAGACTGTTAATTTATCAAAAACGTTTGTTCTTGACAAATAACATAAGCCCTGTTTTTTTCTTTTTTTTTTTTAATTTGTAAGTTTGTTCTTGTTTTATTGAAACAGGTTTCCTTATTTTGGTCCCAAATTTTCCGGATATTTCCTGTTATATTACAAATATTTCTTACAAACGTCAAATGCGCCACTTCTCGAGGACCGTGCCCCGTGCAACTCTTGGAAGCGAATGGCGGCGGGCACTGAAATGAGCGGCCCTTTGTACTTTGTGTACTTGCACAAAGTAAGTACACGCAACTGTGGTGTACACCTACCGGGGAGCCCCCTTCCAGATATTTGTTACTCTTACACCCTAGTGATACTACACTCTTAGAAAAAAGGGTATGGATAGTCCTCCCTTAGGGGAGGAACGGTCTTGTAACCTATGTTCCTTTAGAAAGGGAGAAATGTTCGTCCCCGAAGCAGGGGAGCAACGTTCCTCCGTCGCTTGCATCTCAATATGGCGGCCCCGAATCGAGCAAATCGAGCCCAATAAGGCTTAACCAGGACGCTACGTCTCTTGTACGGGACGAGAGCAGCAGCAAATAAAAGCGTCACACGAGCTTTCCGCAAACTGTGTTTATTTCCGAAGCCAGATTCCCCCCACAGGTACAGAAACTTGCGTTTCGAAAGCAGTTACTCAGTCTTCTCGTCGACAGCACTGCGATGTTAAACGGAGACAACCGATACCCAGTTACTTCGCGCACTTTGAGTCTTACCTTTGGTGTTCCTCGAGTCACAATTCCTTCGTCAACCGCACATCAGAGAAGGGCAAACTCAATCCGCGAAACCAAAAGCCGCTCTCGAAAGAACAAACTCGAAGCCGCTGTTTATCGCATAGCGTGAAAGGTTAAATCGCTAGCCACCAGATGGCGGGGTCAAGCAGAGTAATTGCAAGCAACTACGCTAGGTGGCGCTAGGTACCGCCCAATTCATGTTCTACAAAAAATAATTTATTCTTTTCAGGCCACTACTGCGCTTCAGAGCCGCTCTCCTGCGCTTGGGGATCCTCTACTATACACACACATTACACTTATTACAAGCATTAGGTGAACATACATTGAGCACATATACGGCACACACACAAATATCAATACAACGGAACACCACACTAACCCGAACACTACACCCGTGCTCTGCGTTTCCGTCTTTTATACTGGTCGTTTTGAACGTACGGAACTTTTCGGTGACCCCCCTAAGCAATAAAAAATATTCCCAGCATGTTGATTTTTTCCCAGCAATTTCATACCTCTGAAAGTATTTTAAATGGCTCAAGGGATGAATCTCTTATTAAAAGTAAACGCTCGATCAAGCCGTAATTATTTGAAAGCCAATAAATCAAGCCGCCATAATGCGGTTCGAAGCCATGAGTTTGTTTCCCCACACGGCACGTCGTAGCCTGTATTTCTATTGGTTTTTCTATTTGTGCTGTTCGCGCAAAGCTGCAATTGCCGTCTTGAATTAATCTCTGTAGAGCGGATATTCACTCAGCTGGAAGTGATGCTTCACATGCTGAGAAATCGCTTTTCGATCAACTTGAATGCAGTCAAAGCCGCGACTTGCGGCAGGTGTTCAGTGTACGGAGCTACGCCGTGGCGAGCCCAAAAACGTCTAACGCTCATCCCAGCGCGCCACTTGGATTTTTTTTTTCGATTTTACCTTCAATTGTTTCTTAATGCCGAAATTCCATACTGTAAATATACGTACTTTCCGTCACGATTTCGTACAGTTCAGTCCTTGCCCCAGAGCGCAATCGCTCTCGGAGACGAGACAATTCCGACAGTCATATTGGCCATTGTACGATAGCGATAGGAGCTTCTACTGTTCAAACCAGCGTTCCAACATGACTATCCGCACGTTGATCGATTGCACGTAATCCCTCAAGTGGTATTAAACTTTTTAATGTAAAGCGGAATGTCAACCTGCGACACCCCGCCCCCTCATCACGGCCCGACCAACGGCATCAATGCCCGACAGTTTACGATCTCATCTTGTTGTTACACCACTGATACGCGAACACACGGTCACATCGGCGATAATTCCAGTCTTCTGTTCACAACCCACAACACTGCCATCACGATGTTGCAGCTATGTTGCTGAAACGCACAAATACAGAACCACGTTGAACGCCGGTTGCACTCGGCATCGGAAAACAGAACCGAACTCAGCGCGGAAAGCACCCAGGCAGCCGGCAGCAAAACCTGCCTTTCTTGGACGCAGTTCCTGCGGTTTCCATAACGTCGAAAACGTCGACACAGTTCCGCGTGGTTTCGCTACTGTAGCGACTGTAGCTCCGTCGGTTCGCCGCGCGCGCGAGTCCCGCAATCCGGAGACGGCCATCCCCCAGTGTACGTGGCACTGCTGGCACTGCTCCGCAACTTCGCTGTTTCTAGCGGCTTCCTTTGCTCGTTTGATAAAATTAGTGATAAAAGCGTCATTGCAACCGAAATGTTCTGCACGTTTAAACTAGAAGACGAAATTACAGGCGGCCTTCACTGCCGCTGAAGCTCAATGAACTCAACAGCTATTGATCAAACTACGTGCGCGACCTGCTCGAAAAACGAAACCGAAAGAAGATGAGTCGGGAGGGCGAAAGCTTTCTCCCGTCTGCCTGGAGAAGGAGAAAAACGTTTCGTTCCTCCCCTATTCTCGTGTCCGGTTGGGGGCGCGTCAGTAGAAGGGAGGAAGACGCGCCGTTGCTACTTTTTTCCTCCATTTTTTCTTAGAGTGTAGCGCTCTCAACTGTCATTGTCCGTTTGCGCTTTTAACTGCCATTGTCGCTGTCGTTTGAACGAGCAGTAAAGTTTGAAAGAGCAGACGACAGTTCGAACGATCAGGCAGCCGTTTGAACTTGAAGACGCACTGAACGTAATCTTCAGGTGGTCCGTACAACTTGGCGGTTTTCCCCTCATTTATGTTGGATCAAAACAAATAAATTTCACGACCACAAGTATCCGTGAATTTAATCCGAAGTGCTTCCCGCACAAGCAATCGTGGTTCGACGGCGTCTGGTTTTTATTGTTCACGGCACCTATTAAAGTTCTCGGAAGAACCGAGCAGGCAGAAAACACATAATGACTGACCTTCAGGCCTCAAACCTTTCCCGACTTTTTTGGTACAGCGCCTGTCGCGGTGTTTTGACGAGAAGGCATGTCTCTGTCTGGTTTATTTCCAAAACAACGCAGGAACACATGTCCTGCATGATGACTTCCGCCCACAGCCCCAGACCGGAAGTGCGCCCCACGCGCCACCACCGCGACGTGACGTAACAGAGCTGTGCTCGTGTATATGACAAGATGTAGCCAGACTACCTAGATAAGAACGCCAAGAACAACCGCTGGGAAATATAGGAGAAGAGTTTGCAATTCCAGATGAGTTCCTCAGTGGCACTTGGTGCATGCCGCCTGTGTTGTGACAGTTGTAGTGTTGATTCGGTGATTCCCTCGAAAGTAGCCTTCATCTTTGACGCGCAGCCGGGGCAGCAAAGCACTGACCTGACCCTCGGTGACTCGGTAGCACCAACTCGGCCCGACCTAAAACCTGCGCCTCCTTCCCTTCAGAGCGCGGCGCCGTCGTAATATCAACAAGCTGGCTAGGATGATCACATTCACGCTGATCACCAGGTCATCATGGACACCTAGCATGTGGGCAGCGAGTGAGGTTTCGATGCTGATATGTGCGAAAGATGAGAGCCGAAACGGAAGGATCTAACGTGCTGTCACGTGACTGTAACGCCCGCAAAACGGAGGCCAATGTGGCCTCCTTGCGTTGGAACGCCGGACGGCAGCGCCGCCCAGCGGCGCCGTTGTCGCTAGTGTGATCAGGCCTTTAGACCTCAAAGCATAACGTTAAGACTACCGTTAGGCCTAACATCAGGCCAGCGCATACCAGCGTCCCCACTCCAGCTACGCCACCAGCAGTTCGGCTGGCCTCTTAGCAACAATGACACCGTTGCTATGGGGCCACATACACGTCGCAGCCAATTGGGGTTTAGGTCCTTTCGCTGCAGACCCATGGTGCTTCGCTCCATGGAGGGTCGGTTAATGCTTTCGCATTAAAACGCTTCACGACCACTTTAAGTAGGAGTAATATTTGGTCAGCCTCTACTTGTTTATACGACAATGGTTGCATGTCACCGGCCAAGTCGAATTCAAAAATAAGGATTTATAGCTGTTGGGCGAACGTGGTATGCATAGAGGAGAGTGCGGGATTGGTTTGGCTGTCGTGTTTCTGTTATTCATGTATTCTATGTGTATATGCGAGTTAGTTGTATCAGATTTCACCGCTTTTTTTATGTATTTAGAGGTTGAATGGCGAGGTAAATACCAGAGACGCAGTTCGACGTAATTGTTTTCTTGCAACCTGAAAAAAAAAAACTGATCATACTTTTTTTCGCAAACTTTCAGAACAGTTAAATAAACCAAGGCGCTTACGTCGAACTAGGTTCAGAACAGAAGCCCGCTTTTTAATGCGAAAGTACAGGGTGTCACAAAAGAAAATTTACACGGTCTTTTTTACCGCAAAAATAAACTAGGCATCGCCGAACGCTCATTCTCCGCCCAAAGGTAGAGCTAGAGGTCAAAACCAGATGCCAAAGTTTCAGCCCGATCTGATGACTTAATCAAAAGTTATAAGTGATTTTCTAAAAAATTCAATGGGAAAATGGCGGCCGACTGAGTTTTCAAACACATGGGGCTCTATGGCACCAGAAACCGAAAACGGGCAAAGATGGGCTCCATTTTCCCATTGAAATTTTCAGGAAATCACTTATAACTTTTGATTAACTTGTCGGATCGGGCTGAAACTTTGGCATCTGGTTGTGACCTCTAGCTCTCCTTTGGGCGGAGAATGAGCGTTCGGCGATGCCTGGTTTATTTTTGCGGTAAAAAATGCCGTGTAAATTTTCTTTTGTGACACCCTGTATTAACTGTCCCATGGAGCGAACCGACGTCATCAGCTTTTGAAGCCGCGTCAAACGGCACCCTCCCCTGTCCCAATGAAGGGAAGCCTGTCATCTGTAGCCGACATCGGATGGATAAGCTCCCATTGCCTGGCACCCGTCATAGTTTCAAGGAACGAGTCTCCCATTGGCTCTCGTGCCGCGTAGTTCCAAGGAACGCCACCAGAGAAGCCCCCTGCGCCGGCAAGATAAAGCAGCTAGCCGCAGAGCCCGCACGGGCAAACTCCGGAGAGGCTGCACGGCTGAGCTCAGCGCGGCGCGGCCACGGTGCACGGCCCAGCTTGGCCGTCGGCCGCTTCCTCGGCGGTAGCGAAACGGGGCTGTCCACGCCAGTACGCCGCAGATGTACTAAGGGAGCAAAAGAACGGCATTCATGCTTTCGCATTCACATCTCGTAAGAAGTGCTTAGGTGTCTTCGGATTTTTTAATCAACACACTGATATTTAAA
The DNA here is from genome assembly GCF_016920785.2 of Ixodes scapularis. Taxonomy (NCBI): domain Eukaryota; kingdom Metazoa; phylum Arthropoda; class Arachnida; order Ixodida; family Ixodidae; genus Ixodes; species Ixodes scapularis. Next base: position 45,866,079 of record NW_024609881.1, on the reverse strand, counting down.
GAACAGAAATTGTATTTCCACAAACTTCCAGAACAGAAACCCGCCTTTCTTTTTACAGAAACTCTGTTATTTCTAAGAACAGAAACTGTTTTTATACTAGGCTGAGCAACATCAATTCAGTCCTCTTACAGAAAGGACTAAAAGTATTACTTTTTCACGAAAATTGCGGCAACAGAGAAGCAAACGGAAAAAGAAAATTTGTGGCAAGAGACCTGCCAAGCCTTTTCTATTTTAGAGCGTAGGTCTTAGGCGCCCGTTTCCGACTTGAGAGGCGTCGCCGTCGCCGTCGGCTTAACCGCGCGTTGCATTACGAGACGTTTCCCACAATGACGTCACACGTAACGTCACGTGTGACGCCACAGGAATCCCTAGGGTGGCGAATCAGTCACGAAGACGAGGCCGTCACGAGTGGCGTCACGAGGAACACGAGGGACGTCACGAGGGGGAGGGAGGGAGGGAAAGTAGGAGTTGTGGAGGAGGGAGGAGAATGAGAAGAGGAAGAGGGGAGAGGAGGAAGAGGGCGAGGAGGAGGACGAGAGGAGGAGGGCATGGTACGGAGGAGGAGGAGAGGCATGCCCTCCTGTCCATACCCTCCCCTCCTCCTCCTCAAGAGCTTTCGTTCTAATTCGGCATTACAAGGAGTTGTAAAGGTCTTTCATTTTTTACGCAGTTATTTTCTACAATGATACATAACCCGTGTTCCATACATAGCACACAACACAACACTATGAAATTTAACTAAAAAAGCTATACACGGGTACATAGTGTCCTAAACAGGAGGGAGCAGCATGGAGCAGTACGTAAATAAGTAAATGAAGGTTCAATACAAATGTCATGCACTCACAAGTGTAAGTGTCATCAAGATACTGATGCCATATACAGTAATATTTCGCTAACATGGACACCTACATTCAAGAGAAAAATCTTCCATGATGTGAGTCGTCCATCATAACGAATCAAGGTCAAGTTACAAATAACAACGAACAAGCATTACACGAAAACCTGGCATAGCGTATCCAAGTATTTGACCTGGAAACCGTATTATTTTTTTCCCCTATATTATGCATACTGAAGGTATCGGGGAAAATAAAGTACGAAATGTCTTCTCAGGTCTTGACATTGTTTGGTTTTGCATTGCTAGGCGAAACGTTACGTGTTTCCCATTGACATGAATTTTCTACAAACTGCTGAGCGGTTCTACTTGGCTAAACAAACAGTACTCATGCCTTCCGAGCCCACTAAAACATAGCCAATAGTCCAACCCTTGGTGAGATAACCTTAAAAGATAGTGTTGATCGGAGCATGAAAAAATCTGTGCAATTTCGTTTTTGCTTGAATCTGACAAGAGAAACTGAATTGGCATCGAAGAAAATATTCATTGGATCTCTTGTAAACAATTTATGAGGTTTTCTTTACGAACCATTGAGGGCAAAGTTTCTTTTGTGGACAACAAACTTTTAACACTTACTTTTGTTCGTCCTATTTAACTGAAGCTGCACTTTCTTAATAGGAAAGAACTGACGGCTCTTATAGTGGCCGGTAAAATGTAATTTAGAGCGGTAATTGAAATTGCAGAGTTAATTTTGAAAAAAACAATCTCCTCACGTACATTTTCTTTTAGCTCCACTGAGTGTTTGCTTCGAGTTACATACCTTGAGTTTTGTGTAATCCGAAAAAAACATAACTCCTGGCTTTTTTTTTTATGTTTTCCCATTGTTGGCGCTTCAGAGGTCGCAGCAGTAGCTTCCGCGGGACATCACCTGGGCACGCGAAACGAGAATAATAGACATCAAATGGATCATCAACAACGCGTTCCCTTGGTTTATTGCGCAAGCATCCGAAATGAGCGGCGGACATAATAACATAATAATACACTGTAGCGAATGCGATAAAGGGGTGGAAATCAATTCGTCGCATTCCCAGATCGTTTCGCCAACATGCGACGTTTCATCGACAAATTGTTTCCTTGAAAAACTGCCCGCGTTAGTTTCAACCAGACACCTTGCCAACTTTGCAAACCTTTCGACGTTTTTCTTTGAACGCGACTCTGCTCTATTCGAAACAAACTTTTTTATGTCTCGCCTGGTTTGGAAGGGGGTACGGGGTATGCCTTTTATTAAATTATGCGCCTGGTTTACGCACTTGGTAAAACAAGAATACGTCGTCGACGAAACGTCGCAGGAGCGTGTGTCTACTGTTCGAGTCTCCACGGAACGTCACAGTGTCGACGAACCGTGTGTCGTGAAAAGGTGTCTGCGGAACCTGTTTTGGTGTTTCCATGAAACTTGTTTCGACGAAGCGGTACGAGGACGTGAACTTACTTTCTGTCCAAGGCAGGACACCTGACCTAACCGAAGCTCTTCGAGGAACTCACAACTAGTGGATCAGCGTGCCGGCGTTCACCATCCCGCTGCTCACAAAGCGGCCGTTGCGTAGAAAGCGGCTGCTTGTGAGACCGACGAGACACGTGGAGGCTCGCTGCCGGCCGGCGGGCCGGCGCCATAAATCACGTGGTCTATGTGACGCAAAATATGAAACTTATTGAAACATATTAAAAACCACAAAATAATCTTAAAATATCCCAATTTTAGCCGAATATTTGTTAGCAAACCCCGCATAATAAGTTCAAAATATTTTAAACAGAAGCGCCGCTGAGCGGACGGAATTAGACGTACTATCGGGGAAAAATGAAATGCGAACAGAGGAGCGCGTGGCTCGCGGTACAGGCTGCGCCACCTGGAAGTGAGCCTAGGGGCGAGGGTGCGTGGCCTACTCCGATGTGTTCACGCCCCTCGCTCAGCGCTGCCCAAGCTTCGGCACTGCGCCTCTCAGTGCGCTGAAAGCTATCACCGCTATCTTTGCTCGGCGTGTGCGGCGAGCTTCTTCGCACCGCACGTGCTGAGCCAGCAAAGATAGCGGTGATGCTTGCAGCGTACTGAGAGGCGAGCTGCCGCAGCTTGGGGAGCGCTGAGCGAGGGGCGTGAACACATCGGAGTAGGCCACGCACCCTCGCCCCTAGGCTGACTTCCAGGTGGCGCAGCCTGTACCGCGAGCCACGCGCTCCTCTGTTCGCATTTCATTTTTCCCCGATAGTACGTATCTGGGCCACGATTTGGCTTCTGTGTTCTCTCTTTAAATTTACTTCCCCAAGTAGCACAAGAGGTGGGGCCCTCGTGGGAAACGGGGATTCTGGCAGCCCCTACTGGACCCACGTTGTTCCCACGTGGACGAAGCGTGGGCATGGCCAATATAGGCTGCCCACACGGTGCCGTGGTGGGTGCCACCTGGGATAGGGGGGGGGGGGGGCAAATTTACAGCGTGGGCATACCCAACTTACGTTGCCCATGAAATACCTCCGTGGGTGCCACCTTGGCTACGCGAGCGCATGCCCATTTTGAGCCACCCATGCAATGCCGTGGACCCCACCTCGGCTATACAGGGCAGAGTTAGCGAAGATAGGGGCAAAGTGTGTGCACGCCCGAGTTGCACACACCATGAAGAAACCTCGTAAGTTCCACCTCGGCCGTGTGGGGAAGTTGCGATGATGTGGGCTCCGCGGTGTCAAAGCGTGAACATGCGGACTAATTCCAGAACGGCACTTTCCGCTAATATCAAGAATATTTACTGCACGTTCTCAAAATTCAATATTAAAGATTGGCTTAATTTTGTACCGAATCACCAATGACAGTAATTCTAAACGTGAGCGAGAAATTTTAAGCTTGTTAAACTTTATTACTTACTACTCAACATGTATGCTTAGAAGGTCATTTTACGTGTGTGCATGTTTTTACGCGGAGTGTTGAATTTGAGGGTGAATTCGAAACACGCTCGTCAGAATGTCGTATCTGTTCTAAAATTTGGTGTCGATAGTCGACTCAAGCTGACTATATATCCCGATTTCCTGTCCATCAGGACTGTATGTAAAAATGTGCACAGCTTCTTTTTTTTTCTTCATTTCGTGCAGTTGATATGTCCAATTTTTAAAGGTATTTTTGAAGATGTTTTAATGATTTATCTAAATGGTAAAATTTCCAGTAGACCTACCGGGAAAGTGAGGCATGCTCGATTCGGTGTGGACTGCAATACCCCACACCGTAAGGAGAGTACACTGTTAGCAAAAATAACACGCCCAGACGTGTAAACCGTTGTCGCATAGCGGACACGTCGAAACGTGTTCGTTTTACACGAGGCCATCTGTGTTTTTTGTCTACACATGAGGTGCTGTGTAAACTTAACACGCTACACCGTGTCTGCCTTCCGCAGAACCGTTTCGAGCGTGTTCCTTATGAAACATGGCGGCCAGCGGCCGAGAACAGGCGAGAGACGAGCCCAGCGAGCCGCGCGCCTTTCAGCCGAATTGAAAGCACACAGGGCGCGTTAGTTCTCGTTCGATGTCTTTTATACACAGTAAAGTCTCCAAGCGGCGGACGTAGCTACTTGCAAAGGTACGTACGAGCGTTGTCGGCGGTCGGCGGCGTCAGTAGCTTCAACAAGCCGCTAAACAAAACAAAACAAAAAAAAAAAGAAACGAATGCCGAACTTACATGGATAAATAACTTGAGCAAACTATTTAGAATCGGGCGGTAACTTGCGCCACCTATCGAGATTTCTAACGGCCTGTTTACAAAAAAAAAAAAGACGAGTCTGTTAATACTGCGAACGACCTCAACTACACAGCAACCTTACATACAACGCAGGCAACACAGCACACAGAAACACAGCACCGACATGTACACAAACACAACGCCGATACTACGCCCGACACTTCCTTTTTTTTTTCTTTATTGTACACCCGACACTTCCTACTCGATATCCATTTCTCCCCGCGGCGCATATAAGCTTGACATGTGCGGGTGAGCTCTTTGGTCGCTGACCATTACAGATTTATAGAAGAATACACAAAACACGGCGCAATGGACAGTCGTGTGTTAGAACTGTTTAAATTTAAAACGTATGGAGGCAAAATCTATAATGTTAGTCCGTTGCAATAAATAACGATATGTTAACAATAAATCTTAAACCGGTCATGAAAAAGTTCAAATTTTTGTTATTTTCTTGCTTGACCAGTGTTATGAGCAGTCCGACTAGCTTGAATCAGATTGGAAAACAAATTATTGGGATTTTGTCATTACGTATACAATAATAAATGAAAATGATCCTTGCGCAAAGCATTTTTTATATATTTTTGTGAAGGACATTCGGACATCCGCCCAACACTTCACTTCCGCTAGTTGCAGCAGTTGCAGTACGCGAGCAGACGCCTTCACTTTTGGGGCGTTTTGATGCAGTTTGTTGTCGTATGTCGTGTCGGTGTCGAGAAGAGCGGTGGGGCTTGCGAGTTTGTGACCGGTGTTATTCGTGAACACTGGTATGGGGCGCTGATGCGTCTTTTTTTTATACTGCCACCACCCCGAACTTTGAAGATACACGGGCCCGTAGCAGTGCATTATGCTGAATCGCGAGCTCCTTCTCTGTTGACGTCGCTTTCCTGGTACCACTCGTGGATACTGCAAGCGTTTAAACAGTGTGCACCGTCTCGCCTACATCCCCGGTGACGTACTCGACCTGTTGAAACTTATTGCTTCCGTCATTTTAGAGTACGCAAGGCAGTTATCTCGTTGGTCTGGTTTCGGTTATAAAAGCAAGGCAAAACGCTCGTAGTTCCCGCCCTCAGTACACGTTGGACATCTTCCACACTTTGACACCGGATAGCTGAATGAACGAGGATTTACATTCACTTCCGAGGTTACTCTCGCCGCTTCCTCACCGTTGAGCAGCAGGATGAGCTGGCGACAAGCCGCGGATGAAAGGCTTGAGCATCAACAGCCCAAGCGCACTCGGTGCCGATGCGGGCAACGCGGGTTTCTGTCAACCGGGAGGCCAGCACAAACCGTGAGCGTTCCAGCTCTTCGTCATGACACGGTGTTGCAGAGAGCAGGGTAAAATACAGCTACACGGATCACCGAAGCAAACGACTGCTATCTTAAATCTTGGCTTGTGATTGCGCCTTTGTAGTAGATAATCTTATTCGTTTTGCTGGAGAGACGCAAACGACAGGCATAACAAAATCGCTTGCATATTCCGCATATCTCGCAAAAGCATTTACCCTGTCACCTTGCGAAAAGCGCGAAACACGGAGTCCGCACCGTCCTAAGCTTCCCGTTTTTTACCTGCTTTAGAGCAGTTTGTACCTGCTAGTAGATAGCCTACTGAAACTGAAACAGGGCAGTGCCAGAGAGAAAGAGACAAAGTTGAGAAAGCTTGCTCGCTCTCCAATTTCTCAACTCTCAAGTGATTGTACCATAATAAATGCACCAACGCGTCTTCAAAAATAAAGAAAGAGCACTACGTTCACAACATAAAAAAATGGTCTCAGTACATGCATCTGTGGGCAGGTAGGAAACCTTGCCCTAATTTATTCACGCCGCATGATTGGCGCAACAAACTCGTTGCAGGACCGAATCATCTACTCGAGCGGTGTGCGTCGCTATGCAAACGCAGTCCAACACGAAGCATAAAAAACGGCAGATTTAAGACAACAATCCGGAGTCCATTATTCAATTAAAACAACGTAATTTTGTTGAAAACGCCCGCTGCTTCTTACTCACGGTATGTGTCGGGATACTTCCACAGTTTGAAACGGAACGAAGGAAGATTTACTTTTAAAAACGCTCGCTGCGTCCTCCCGGACCACCTGGACCGGATCAGCTGACGACGACGGGACTGTACCCGTTGAACCTCCACCACGCAACAAACAATTTGCGCTCCGTGTTAAAAGCGTGGTTCAAACAGACCCGGAATACAAAGCACCGCACCACACACGACGAATGTTTCAGCTCTTTTTCGCATCGCCGGGTTGCACCAAAGAGAACGAGATCGCCGAAGTCAACGCCGCGCTGTCGTGAACATTGGCTTGTGGTTGTGAACTCGTGGACCCTGTGACTCCCTTCGCTTTCAAAGCACACACGACGATTACGAATGCTACTTTCCGTCTTCCAGGAACATCACAGGAGCACTTCTCCGGTCACGTCTTCACTATGTGCTCGCAAACTCCGAAGCTCTATGCGAAGCTTCTCGCGTCCCGTCAAACCAAAACAGTAGCGGCGCCATGCGTACTTGCCAGATTTTCTCCGGTCAAACAAAAACAACGAAAGCCAACCGGTGCTTGCTTCCAGCGTACATCGGCGTTGCGCTTGCGCCGTGGCCAGATCGCTTGCAGTTGAAGGTTGAAGCAAAAACGAAACCAACTGCAATGTCACGTGTTCACATCGAGGACACGCTTTTTATATCCATTTTAACTGTTTGGAACGAATAATTAGACCCATGACTCTATTTGTGGTGTCTAAGAAACTGTTATCAGGACCCCTAAACTAAATACAAACATGGGCGACATGAGGAAAGCCGCATTGCCATCGACCAGAAGATGGCGGCGAGCACGGTAAGCGGCTAAGCGTGGGTTTCGCCAACGTCCTGCGACATGGCGCAATTGCTTTTGGTACATATCTGTCTCCGAGACATGTTTCTTTCCGCGGCATTTGTCTCGACGGTCCTTTCTAAGTGTGTCCCTAAGCATTCCGGTGCTTCGATAGCCGGCAATGCCGCGGTCGTCCCCGGGGGCGATGCGTGTTATCGAGGTCGGCTACACGGTTATGCGTGTATGACCGAACCAAAACACGTTTTTTACAACCTCGCATGATTTCTGAACGAATTATCTGTTACTCATCGTGTAAATTTATGGTAATTTGTGTAAATAGCGTGTTTTTCACCCCAAATATTCGCCAAATACACGGGACTTGCTAACAGTGTAGAATGTTGGTAATCTCCACGAGGAGAGCCCATGTGGGCTCTCTAAGTAGGCCCCCTGTGGGTCCCCCAGGGGCAGCCCAGGTGGGCTGTTCATGTGGGCCCCACTTGGGCCCGACTTGCAAAACCAACGTGGGACCCACGTAAGCTTCCCAAGTGGGACCTTCGTCGTCCCTTTTTTCAGAGCCCACTTCAGCCTAGGTGGGCTGCTCAAGTACGAGCACCCTTGGGCATAGGCGTAGACTACGGGGGGCATCGGGGCTCGTGCCTCCCCCTGGTGAGATCCGGGGGGGGGGGGGAGAGACTTTCCCCCCCCCTCCCCTCCGGGCCATGATCCTTTCCGAGACGCTGTTTACGTGCCATCTAACAAGCTTCTAGTAGTGGCATGTAAACAAAATAACGCCTACGTTGCTTCTATTGACAAAATACATGGGGAAATGGAATCCTAGAGTGATTTCGTTAGCTTCAGCCACCAGTTCTGGCGAGAAGGTAACGCGGAATCGATCACTTTTACGTCCGCCGCTTCCACAGCAGCCTGCCATTTTGCGATGTCCCACCAGAAAAAAAAAAAAAAGATAAATAAAACAACCGGAAGCTCATATAGAGGCGCCTACTCCATCCGGAGCTGTTCTAAATATCCGATTAGTAATGACTCCGACGGGGTTACCCGACCTGAGCCGTGGAGACACAACTTAACGCGCCCAATCTCCCGTTATTAATTAAACCTTTCATGAGCGTACGTACGAAACTGCACCCCGAATATCGCCAGTGTCAATGGCTGACATTTCTAGGTGCTGCGTGACGTCACAAAACACAAAGGTTTGTCGGATGGTCGGGATAACAAGCGTTGGTCGATGGTTGTCTTGTATGTTGTTTCTAGTTATATCGTCTCCTAGGCTGTACCCTACTAAAATACGGTTCTTTTAATGCAGCTCCCAAGCATGTGCAAAAAAAAAAAAGTAACATCTTTTAGCAGGAAATTACTCGCAGACAGCCATAAGCTTCGAGCAAACGTATGCCGTTTCGAGCAAACACAACTGCGACGGCCACCGATCGAACTAGGGGCCCTTGCAAAGCAGAGGATGCAGATTTCGCCTGTGAAGCGGCACCTAAGTACACGAAGCGGCATTTGGGTACACATGTCAGCCGATCCACTGGATCGGTGGTGAGGCTGCGGGTCGTTCCCTCAGAGGGGATGTACGCGGGTCGAAGACAAACGGCGAATCGTTCAAATGCATGTAGTCACTTGACTTGGACGAGCTTGGTGAATCGTATCCACGCTCCATCTTCACACGCGGGTCAAACAGGATCGGGCTGCACGCGTGCTAAATACAACTTCTGGTATCGTTTCCAGATGGCCTAGCTGTTGGTTTCGGTTTCGCTGCATAATCAATGTGATTAATCCGATTTGGGCGAGGAGTGGATGGGCGTAGTTCAATATTGTTGGCACAGCATCACACCTCAGCTTACGAGCCTTCTGTCCGCTTAGAGCTCAGCTCGTAGCTCTCTTCTGTGAGATGATTGCTGCATAAGCCGGATCTCGATCTTGAAGGGAACCTAGTCCTTAGGCACGGCAACGATACACTTCGCTCGACACTGCACGTACGTCTCGCGGAAAAGTGTGGAACGTCATGTCTTAGCTCGCACGCGCTGCCCGGTGGTTGTGGCACCCAACCGCGCAACAAAAATCTCACCCAACTACGAAACAAGTCGAGCACAACAAAAACGAAGCACGCCAAGGCAGACAAAAATGCTCGCCTTGTGTTTTGTGACGTCAGAGCTTCAATGTTGCCAACGAAAACAGCGTTTACGCTAGAATGCGATTGGAGCAGCATAAATTCAATTACTCACGCAGAGGGGCATATAAAATTCAGATATTGCACGTACGACCCATCTCGAGGCAATAACAATTAGATTCAATTGTTTTCTCGAATACAAAATTTGGCCGGACAATCCCTTTAATAAAAGTTAGAGAAAGTAATGGACCAAGAGCACTGCTGTTACAACGATAGCTGAAGACTGTAAAAATACGCTGTAAAATGTACCCCCCTAAGTAAACTACTGATAATTGCCGGTGCAAAAAAATATTGCGCAGAAAACCACCCCCCGCCTCCTCCCCCCCCCCCCCCTCCCCCCCCCCCCCCCCCCCCCCCCCCGCCCGGGAAAATGGAAAGTCTACGCCGCTGCCCTTGGGTACCACGAGGGAAACCCATGTGGGCTGCCGCAGTGGGCCCCCCGTAGGCCCCACGGGGGAAGCCGAGGTGGGCTGCACAAGTAGGCCCGCTGTGGATCCCACGTGGGACCCCGTCGTCCCCCCTTTTGGGAGCCCACTTTGTGCAACTTGGGATATTACTCTGTTTGGACGGGGGGGGGGGGGGGGGGGGGGGCGGGGGGGGGGGCACGAAAAGCAAGGCACGAGCAGGCGGATATTCGGCTGCGATCCGGACAAGCGACCGGTTGTGTTCGGCGACGCTCCGAGCAAGCACCGGCGGGCTGAACCACGGATTCGGCGGTGCCCCGAATATCGCTACAGCACCCACACCGTTGACGGAGAGCTTACCAGACGCAGAAGAGACGATCTTCCGACGGTGAGCTGGCCAGGCCCAGATTGGACGACCTTCGACGGAGTTGGTGGAGCACTCAGTCTCAGTCAGGACTCATTTTTGGTTGCGACCCAAAAGCACGACAAGACCAAGGACGATCCC